>NC_143581.1:139712889-140042611 GCF_048544385.1 Mastigoproctus giganteus
GTTCTTACATTCCTTCCGCCTCCCTCTAAAATTTATATCCCCATTATAAATTTTTTACAGGTTCCCTGCTTGTGCGTCTACTTCCATGGCCTACTTATTAACAACAACTCTATATTCCCTTTTGATCTGTCTTTAAGCAAGTACATGCCAACACCTTTAATTGCCCTTCTAGATTATCCTAAATACTATAATATACATGTACACTACTTAAGTGTATATTTTGGGCTTCACTAAAACTATTCCCATCCCATGTTCTCATTAAATGCTGCTCCTAGACACATTTGTTGTAGCCTGTTTGTCTCTTTCAACTTGAGGGCCCTTTTCCCATAGGAAGTTTCAGTTATGTGGTTCCATGGCCATTCGATTCTTTTCTGCTCTGTTGATTCATTTACCAAGTTGTCATTCTTTTCACCTCCACTTTCTTCCACTTTATTTAACATTTCGCTATCTTCATGTTTCTCTTTATCTTTCTCCTTTACTTCTAATGTTCCTACGTGTAGTGTTTTGGTTCTATTCCGCCGTCTGGGTCCCTTCTTTCGCCCTTTCACATCAATTTTTTCAGTCTCTTTCCACTTCTTTTCTTTCTTTTCAATTTCCGAGCTTGATCTCTTATCGTTTCTCTCACCTACCGGACTTCCATAATTCATCTCTCTCATTTCTGGCCTATCCTTGCACTCTATTGGACCAAATATGAAGTTTCTTGAGCGCCAAGGATAAAATCGACCTGTCTTGATCTTCCATGACTTTCTGGGATCAGTATTCCCATACTTGACTCCCTGATCCACCATCTGAGTCCAGCAGAATCTGGCTATATGCCCATATCTGCTACACCTATAACACTTCACCTGACCTTGATGATTCCATTTATGTCCCCGAGTGGCCAAAACTATTGGTTCTTTATTTATAAACTTACTTCTATGTGTGTGTGGCTTCCTCCGTGTGCTGCCTGATTTATTGCTCCTTTTTTCACAGGAATTATTTTTCCAGCGTCTAAGATGCAGAGCATTCATGCTTATATGCTGCCCTTGATTTGTGCCCCTGTCTTGGCAGTGTTCATTTCTGTCCCCGTGATATCTATCCCTGTACCAGCAGTTTTTAGCCCAGTGATTGCTTCGCCCGCATATATAGCATTTCTTTCCATATCTTTCTCGCCTAACTTCTTTGACTTCTCCTTTACACCCCCTGCTGTATCCACCTCTTGTGATCTGCCCCGTTTGAGTGTTTTCGCCCCACTGTCTATTATTTTGATCTTGAGCGTTCTTTTTTGTGTTCAGTTCTCCTAATAATCTATTTAATTTAACTTCCATCCCAGCTATCTGTCTCTCTCTAGCCCCTCTAGCTTATTTTCGCCCCCTTTTTCTTTAGTACTGCTTGGTTTTGTCTCTTCTCCCGTTGATACTATATTTATGTCCCTTCTAATTGCCCCCTGACTTTGTAAATCTAATTTTTGCTCTTCTACAGCTAGTTCCAGGGCCTCTGCTAATGAATTTGGTTTTCTCCTCAAAATTTCTTTTTTGTATTCATCCCTGATCCCCATCAAAAACTGCCCCATCAGGATTTTGTCAAAAGCGCTACTTTCTTTTTCCGATACTTCTGTATTTAATTTTACATTTATAAATCTTTTATGATACTCTTCTACTGTTTCCCGACTTGTTTGAGAGTAGTTATTTAATATACCTATTCCTTCTAGAAAAGAGTTTTTCGGGGAAAATAGCTTTCTTAATATCTTTTCAAATTCATCTAGGGTTTCCACCTCCATCGCTTGGGTCTCCTCTAAATATTTAGTCTGGGCCCTGCCCTCTAGCTTGAATTCCGCCATCATGACTATTTCCAGTTCAGACAGGCCTTCCTTTTCTTTAATCAGTTTTAGTCTCCGTAGAAAATAGTCTATGCTTTCTGATGGCTCGCCCCTAAATGTTTTTAAAAACTTACTTAGTTTGAGTGTCCCCCTACTATCGTTCCCTACACTGGAAATAATAGTTTCTACTGATGTCTCCCGTCCATTATTATTTTCCATTTCTCTATCCCTACTGCTGTTCGCTCTCCTGGTAGCCATGACTTATCTTTGGGGGTTTAACTTAACTAACAATCTAATTCCTCTTTAATTCCAAAATTATATATATCTTAATCAATTCACAACTATATGCACATTACCTCAAATTAATCAACCTATTATACTTACTATTCTTTTTTTCTGGCTCGCCAGCTGAATTTTTTCCTCAGTTTCAGCAACTGAATTATTTTTTATTTTGTCGTTCTGAACACCAGCCTTCCGTCGTGAGGATATATCCTGGCTTTGCTCGCCAATTGTGGGGGGTGTAATTAGTGTAGATTCTAGATTCTGGGGGGATAATATTTTTTTCTTTTATTATTATTATTATTTTTTTTTATTTATTTCTGTAATCATAAATCATGTTATCCTTCCAGACCCACCTCTTTTAATTGTGTATTTCTCAATTAAATTTCCCCCTTAATTTACCTCCCCTCCACGTTAACACCTGACTTGTATACTGCACAGAAGATCACAGATTCTGGGGGAATAATAGTTCGTGTATGTCTCCTCTGGACTGGCTGAGTATTCAGAATGACTCAATACTACACATGATAAACATATACAAATTTGTTTATTTCACAGTATATACATTAAAGAATTGCATCATACAACATCAATTGGTATAATGTTAATAACTGGCATTATATGTGTGTTAAGATGTAAAATTAATAGCAAATGATATAATATGTCTCTTGGTGTCTTTCTGCTTTTTCTCCTTCTGGTTTAGGTTACATCTCATAACATTATTTTTACTTTCTAACAGTTAAACTTTCCAACTGGAATTACCTCAGTGGGCTTAACACCTCTATGGACATTGTCCTAGATTTATAAATCCCCGCTATAATCTTTCATTAATTTATCCCTTCCAAAATAATTCAATCTTAATATCTTGTAACGTTTCAAGTACATAGAACACCTTTACATCGTAACTTAGAACATACCAGTCTCAAGTACATGTATCTAAATCTTCCTTGCTTTAACTTATCCTTGAGATGAAGTACATACATCTATGAACCCTTTTCTTCCTTTTTATACTAATCAATCCCAAATCTACTATCAACTAAATAAACAATTTTCTAAAGTCCTTCTCTTCAAATCTAGTTTAAAATTATTATCTCGTACTTACATATTAACTTAGGGAATCACTCCTTACACTACCTTTTCTCAGTTCAGGGGCGACTCATCATCGACAGCATAGGCCATCATCAGGCTCCAACTGGAAGTATTCATCGGCAAAGGAACTGCTGCTCTTCTACAGGGATTCTCCTACGTTCAGGAACTCGCTCTTCTTTCCATACGGCTATTAAATAAGTTGCTCCGGCCTGCTTTTTGGGCGTCTGATCAGTTCGACGAAACTGGGAAGCATAATAGGATTATCAGGACTCTTCTTACTGCTTTATTAAGAAGCCTGGCTATGTAGCTCTTCCTTATCGTTCTATGGTGAGGCTTTTCGATCCTTTTTTACTCAGCTCCAGCATAGGTGTTTCCATCTTTCAAGGATTATCTCCTTCCTATTTCAACAACTCTTAAACAGCATCTCCCACAACTCATTACTCTGGCGATTCTCCCGGCACTTCTCGGGATTTCTTTCCAGCCGCACATCACTCAGGCATCTCCACGGGAACTCTCCAAACTTCCACACTGCCAAAACTCACAACTCTCCCACAAACTCCTAACTCTCCCAATAAAACTCCTCACTTCCCTCTTGCATCTGCCTTTTGTTTCAGCCGCTCATTCTATTTTAATCCAATCGTCGTTCGTTCTCCATCATCTCATTATTCTCATTCGCTCTCTCCCACTTCTTCCGTTTTTTCTTGGCCCTCCCTCTACTGGGGTAACTTCCTGTTTACGAAATTTTCATCAACTTCGATGAACTACAGGGCGTCTAGAAATTTCTAGATATTTCCTTGTGATCATTCCCGATTCACTTACCGCCATTAGTCCACTCTGTTTCTTCTCTACCGCTCCTTGAAATCAGTAAGTGCTCAAGGAGTCGGTCTGTTTCAAATAGCGGCAGCCATTTCTACATAGTGTATATCGCATCCAGGGTTTTCTTCACCCTCCTAGTTCTTAAAATCTTCCTCTCCACAAGGGGGAGTCGGTTCCCTTGTTCTTTCCTTCCAAAGAGCTGCTCACTTTCTGTTTATGCGACCATGAACTGGCCTTGCGGTGCCCCCTTTGTACTAGTGTTCCAGTGCTCCCATTGTCTTGTGTACCGTCCTGCTACCTCCCGTTGTTACGTTAATCCTCCCCTACTTGACTGTAAGGTACAGAGCGATCGAAATCTGGTTGAAGATCATCCTATGTAAATAATATTATTTACTATTTACATCTTTTTTTTCTTGTTATGTTATAATATTTATAACATAACATTCGCTAGGATAAGTGTAAGAATTTTGTTCTTACACAATATGTGACTCGAACGTCAGTGTAGTATCAAATGTTATTCCCAAATCTCTATGCGTCTCAACTGGGGTAGGTATGCCCTTTAGTTTTTTGTGTACGAGCGTAGGCGATTTTTTGAGCGAGTGCACCATCATTACAGTCTTCTGCAGATTTAGCCAAATTTAGCCTCGCCAAATTTATTTAAATACACGAATAAATTCAGAAGCTTATGGTTAATCTGGTCACACAATGCACTATTGGTCATGGACGTTAGGATCTTAATATCGTCTGCCTAAGTGCCTACATCATCCCTACCCTTGCAAAACGGGATCATCATGGTGGTAAAGAGGAGTCCAGATAAGTCTCCGCCTAATGGAACTCCTGCATGGAGTTGGCGTTGGAGGATCTAATCGTCTGTATGGTAATAAATGGACCTACAAGTTGGTAGGGCCTATAGAAACTTCAGCAAATTTTACTGAAGTTTCTTTCTTTTTTACATCCAGACTATCGAAGGTTGCTTTTTTATGTCAGTGCAATGTTCATTGTTGTACTCTTAAACCCTGCATTGGTATTTGTTACCATATACTGTATTATTGGAACTTCCTTTCGGGCTTGTAAAGCATTTAATATCGCGGCTTGAACTGTGAAGAGGCTAGTAACTTTGGCAGTAGAGCTTTCTCCATTACTTTTAAAAGGGTATATTGGAGAAAACTACTGCCAAGTTGTCAAATCAGATACTGGCCGTGCAGCCTCAACAAATTCATTATTCAATACTACAAGATCAACAATTACTAGCCTCCAGTAAAAATCATTAGACACTAATTTCTTTTAGAAAACCAGTAGTATTGTGCTTCACTTCCAGTAAAGCGTTTGTGAGCTACACTAAGCGAGAGGGCCGTCATGGTCTTAATTCTGAATTTCAGTTGTAGGTAAGGAGACAATTCAAGCATGGGTGCACTATGTGCGAACCAAAGTCTCCAATTTTCAGGCTCTCGAAAATTTTATATTTTTACTTAAAATTTATTGCACACAATTTTATAATGGTAGCCCCCCCCCCACAAAAAAACGCCTTACGGCTGCAACCGATATAAAAAACGCATCACTAGTTACAGTTCAATCCACAGATATTGAGTTGATCCGATCTCTCCTATGTTGGTCAAAAGTATTCTTGTATGTAAAGGCGGTAACCAGGGTTTCCCCCTATACGCCACCGAGTTATCGAACGGCTAAGTGCCAAGGAAGGCCGGCATTAAAAAAAAAAAAAAAAGGTGGTGGTCAGTACAATGTTCATTATTATACTCTTAAACCCTGCATTTACATTTTTTGTAACATGGTGCCTTTTTCGAGTTGAAAGGCATGAGGGGCTGGGTCTAGAAAATCGCCACAACGTGGGGCACAGAATTCACCAGAATACCAGTGTAGAACACAGCATTCATGGTTTTATGCATTATAACCATTACATTTAGGAGCAATATGGCCTTAGTTGCTAATGCTCCTAAAAACCAAATAACAAACAAGCAACAAACCATTACATTTATTGTGGTTAGGCTGTGCCAGACAATGTTTGGTATCCCCGCCATTATCGTACAGATCACTTACGAAGGCAGCGCAATGTGCCACCATCCAGAATCTCGTTCTTACCACGGGACACGCCCTACCATGGCCCCTGATTCCAGCTGGGACAATACACTCAGACAGCAAGCGTTTTCCAAACATGTCAAACACTTTCAACAGTCCGTAAGGGCGTGTAGCGTGGCTCGTCGATCCACAGGTTTGATTTCCGTTGATTGGCAGTCCAATTTCGGTATGCATTGGTATTTGTTATCAGAGTTGAGTTGCAGTCCTAGGTATAATGGAAACACTTAGGTTGACCGCTCATAGTTACTAAGTCAGATTACTTAGAATCTGATGGCGAGATGAGATAATCAGCTGTCTCACGGGCGTCGGCTCCTGTCGGTTAGCATTGTACTGATCCCAAGAAATGACCAGGTAAGTCGTTTCTTGGGATCAGTGTCACCTGTGAGTTTCTATTTTTTCAGCACTTTGCTATTTGTCGACTTAGGAATATTTAATTCCTAAGAATTTGCAGACACTGACAGTTCCTTTCTGCTGCTCTGTTACATACTTCCGAATGCTGTGAATTCGGTGTACGTTTGAAAGGAATTCCGAGATAATCGCTGATCTCTTTTATAGGACCAAACTACTTGTATTTGCATATTTTTTAGTCGCAAAGGCTCTTTCCAGCAATTAGAAAGATGTCTGTCACTGAATATTGGTAGAACGGATTATATCGTGAATAGTGCATTGGTTATACTACTGGTTTGCTACTGGTTATACTACTGTACTTGTTTGCTTCAAAAAGTGTATTTTAATTTAGGCTAAATACAAGAGGAGGGAAAAACAAACTGTGCCGTGGAAAAATCTGTAACTCACTGCCCGTGCATTTTACGTGTAGCCATCACAGTCTGCGCTGCGGCAATGTCTGTGGTACGCTGTGGAGTGGGGTGAATTTCTGAATTCACCCCATTCTCCCCATGCAAATTTCCGAAATATAATAAAACTGTTGTGTACACTTAGCCAACAGAAATTGGCTAAAGTATGAAACGAAAATAAACCGAAGTTGGCTAAATACGTGTAGTTTACTGCCTTTGCATTCACCGTGTAGCCACCACACAGCGCTATAGACATGGCCACAGTGGAGTTCCAGTGACTAACCTGTGAATGCATTGGCAGGCAGCTACACGTATTTAGCCAACTTCGGTTTATTTTCGTTTCATACTTTAGCTAATTTCCGTAACCTAAGTGTACACAACAGTGTTGTTATATTACGTTTTAAGGTTTAATATTCCTTAATTAAGGTATATTGAGGTCTTATTGTATTTAGCCCGCCCCCATTTATAATCCATATGGTTGTCTGACCCACTGTTTTTCAGTCCTTGTCCTAAAGCAATCTGAAATCGTCCCCGAAATGTTTCAAGATTGATTAAAATATTTTAAAGTATTTTAACAATTGAAATATTTATAGATAAATAAATAACTTTATGGTATTTTATGAGAATGAATTATAAAGTGTGACAGTAGTCTAACACGTGCAACGAGTCAGCTTTTATTGAAAATGCTACAATTTGCCTCTCATAAAAAGTAGCTTCTCGAAACGCTGCCATTTAAATTGAGGTGTATTCAATTACACTGCAACATTTTCATTGAAACAGCTTAATCTTTACATGTGGTAGGTTAATGTTGTTCATTACAGTTAATTCACATGAGATTAAAATCACGTAAGGCTCCACTGGAATTACGTTTATGGGATTTTTATTTTAAAAAAGTAAGTTTTCTGTTAACACTCCTTGACGAACACATGGAATCACGGGAATTTTCAAAGCATCAAGGACTACAAGAATAAACAAACCCTTGCGTTTGCCCACTCAGCTGTCACAGTTGTCTGTGGGAAATTTTGAAATGTTGGTGGACCGTATTATAAAAGCTGTTGCGAAACGAAACGCTGACCTAGTCTGTTAAATACAATACTCCAGTTTCAGTTCTGATGAATTTCCCAAGAACTATAAATATAACGTTCCGCACAGGTGAGATGTTAGTGGTCAGTCGTTTCATAGCCTTAACTCTTGACACTTGGTTTTCTTATCCTAGATTAATATCATAGTCACACGTGCAGAATTATCGGTTCCATATTTTATTTCTCTTCAGAATTCTTTCTAAATTTATGCATTTGCTTCAAAAACAACAGTAGTTGTTCTGTGGGATATAGAGTGTATCCCATAAGGTTCTTGGAAAAAATCTTTAATATTTTTAAGACAACAGAGTTGAGTAGCATACCAAAGTTTTAATTATAAATCTGGAATTCAGAGAAACAAAGCGAGTTTCCAGGAGTAAAAATCATGTACCTCTGCCGGAGACCGGTAATGGCATTGCTGTTTGAAGAAGGCTTTTAATATGTATATAAACAAAAAATAGTAAAGCATCCTTGATGATTGACAGGAATTGAAGTTTAGACCTCCACACTGGTGTTGACGGTGACTTATCCGCTGTGCTTGTCCACGTAGGCCTATGCGCCGTTTGATTAATAACATTATAGCATGTTTGTCAAATCTTTCACCTGTCAATCAAAATGCATGTACTTCGATTTTTCTTCAACAAAACCAAGAAATCATTTTACAAAAGGAGAATAAAAGAAATCTTTAGTTTTAAAATAAAATAAAAATATGAGAGAAATAGTATAAAATTGTATTGAACGAAAAAGATCAAGAAGATATGAAATGCTTCAGCATTTATCTTTGCACCATACAAGCATTTCTTATGCCATAAAAGTAAAAGTTATTCTTACAGTTCGGTTTCTTTCCTTCTTTGACGTTAGAAATCTGTCAACAAAGGATTGTGTGAGGTAGTATGGGAAATCGATCAGAAAGCAGTGGAGTATATTTGGCTGGATTATATGGAAGAAAAGAAATTGGTCTCTGGCTATAGTTTCAAGCTTTTCCGCATGGAAGGTCTTGGTTTTTCACTTCGCAAAAACAGTTTTAACACCTATAAAAAAAACTGAATACACATAAACACATCACAACTTTAGTGTCCTTTGCGATAATATAAACTGAGGCTATCATCGTATTTAGTAGTTGCAAGGTGCCAGTTAAAATCACTACTACTTGTTTTGTTTTGCCGAACAGATAGTTGTGAGCAGTCTCTCCGTCTTTACATAGCACAAGGTAATAATCCTGTACTAGTGAAACGGCTCTTAAGGTGAATTAGTACCTAATACAAATAAAAGGCAATAATACTTCTCGTGAAGGAAGTCCCTTTTATTCAGTGCAACAAAGAAGCAATTAGTGGAGATGGCGCTGGAGTACGAAAAGCCAATGCTATCACGGAAAAACTGCTTTTCCTAGGTAGGGGCTTCAGTTTCTTGTTAGTCTTGAACAGCTAAAAGGTTATCAAGTCGTACTAATTAATATTCTTAAGCTTTTATTTAAAGAGAGTCTTTATTGCAGCCTAGGTGAATGACATACACATTGCAAACTGCATGTTGCAATAGCCCATCATGCCACTTTGGCCAGGGTTTCACAGAAACTTTTACAGTCAACCCTATATTGTGTGTGGGAGAACTTCGGGAAAAACATATGATAATACAATTGTTTATCTAAGAGGCTCTTTTCTGTATCAGGGATGGATTTACCAATAGACAGTGGGCAAGCATCTTCAGGCTACCAGCTGTGTTTTTGAATAACTTATTATAATAATATATTCAAATTCTTATATTCTTTATAAGGAATATAGGAAATTTTTGTGGGAGGTTTTCCCATACCTAGAAGCGACGGGGGAGTATAAAACTGTTCCCTGTCCAGTGGACTATTATCACGAGCTTGGTTCCTGGTGCAACCAAATTTATTTACTTTTTTCGTGTAACTTTTCTCCCCTCCGAGCCCTGTACCTTGATAGAGCTGCCACTACCCCATCAATACTTGTACTAATTACATAAGTGGAAGCAACTATTACACTCCATTGCAGAAAAAATATTCTCGCTACAGCTGTTTTCTACCTATTTCACTGGAGCTAACAGCACAAAACTAGTCTTAAAGTTAGTCATTAAAATAAAATCCAGCATCGTGTAATACCGCCATTCTCCTAGAAAATACCTTGATAACCTGAGAGAATAAATTTTCCGAAGAAAGCTAACCGCAGTGGCGTAGTTGTTAAAACCTTCGAAAGGCGACGAGTTGGAATCTCCCCCATGGGCAATGGAGGTTATAAAACTCTCTCTAGACAAGATAACTTCGGAGTTTTATGGTGCTTTTTGTGTGAGGAGAAGGGAAGAATTCTGGTTAGTCAGAAAAATAAACTGTTAAGTTGTTGTAAATTAAGTATCCAGTGACACTAAAAATGACACTGTCTTAGTAAGTGGAAAGGTTCCCCTTGTCTTACATAGATCCATTACTCACGCGTTTCATTACTTTCGGGCGACTCCTCTTTTAATAATTAAATGGAGAAAGAAGAAAACCTACTGCTAATTACGTATTAATACGGTGTTAATGATATGCAAATTTCTTACGCAGAATATAAATACCGATTTATTAAAAGAGTTTCGTGTGAAGAATTTCATTCTGTTTGACTTGTAGGGAACAGCCCGAGAGAGAGATCATTTCTCCGTATAGTTTTTGATATCATTTGTTGCAGTATTAACCGCAACTAACGCAGAGAGCTTCTTTCGAAAATAACTTATCTGTTCATTCTGAAAAATGTTAATTTTCACACTTTTACCTAATTAACATTAGACATCTAAAAGGTTTAAAATGACCAAAGCCAGATGTATACTTATTGTTAAACATTCCAGTGGATTTCATTATTTTGACGAAGAATAACTATCGAAAGATCTGTGTTATGCAGGACTTCATTTCCATAAACTTGTCGTTTTAATCCTAATAGACGATCCGGCAAAGTAGTAATAGGAAAATTTAATTTGGTTGTCCCGTTTGGTCTTCACCACAACTGTAAGCAGTGATATTGCTTTTAGTTGGTGATACTCCCAAACACGAAAGCTTATTGGAACCTGCAATTTTTTCATGCTATTATACCGTGAAGAGGTGAGGGTTTCGCCAGAAAAAACTTAAATTGGACTTTTTGTATGTTGTAATTTTTAGAAATTGCCTAGAACGGAGTAACGAGTTGCCTCGACGTTGCACCACAAATTAACATCACATAAAATCGATGCAATAACGTTGTTGCAACCTTATTAAAGTCTACTTTGAGGACTTTTCCTTTTTTTCAAAACACACACACACACACACTTCGCATTACGACTTATGCTGTGCATTAAAATAAAAGCAAAATTTTATTACAGACTCTTTAGTGTAAGACAAAAAAATTAAGAGATTTGGAATCGAAGCCAGTTACATACGAATCTCCAGGCTACCTGTGTTGATTGTTTTTTAATAATCCAAGGGCCTGAAGGCTTATTTCTTAATCGTATTAATTATTGAAGCAGTAAATGAGAATCGTAATTTGAATAAATTACAATGAAAATTGTGATTTATTCAAATTATAAAGAAAATATTATCTATTTACAATTCCCACGGAAAGAGGTCAAGATTTAATTCAGCTGCTAAGCCAAAGAAAACTCAGTACAAAGCAACTGTTTTCACAAATACAATTATAAGATTGTTTTGAGAAAGAAATGTAGAAACAATTTCTTTGCAGAAATCCACGCACTTGTTTTAATTGTGGTAAGGTAAACAGGAAAAACAATAACTTTAAAAGTCAATCATTTCTTCACTCTTCTAATGTACTTGAGATGATTGACTTTTAAAGTTATTGTTTTTCCTGTTTAACTTACCACAATTAATACAAGTGCGTGGATTTCTGCAAAGAAATTGTTTCTACATTTCTTTCTCAAAACAATCTTATAATTGTATTTGTGAAAACAGTTGCTTTGTACTGAGTTTTCTTTGGCTTAGCAGCTGAATTAAATCTTGACCTCTTTCCGTGGGAATTGTAAATAGATAATATTTTCTTTATAATTTGAATAAATCACAATTTTCATTTTCTGATTTTTCACTTATACAACCCAGTATAATTGAAAATCAGATCGTACTATTCAAAATGAGGTACCCTCTAATGTCGTAGCTGTAATGACAAGGTGAAAGCCTCGATTACACACTTTACGTTATATATTCTTGATATTTTTTCCGGTTATACAGTTAGCATCTTGTTCGTCAGTATTAACCTACCATATATAGTTGTAATATTTACCATAGATTTATTTGGATTTATGATCTCGCTTCGGTAATCTCAGTTGTTGTTGTTATATGGTTTTTAGGAGCATTAGCAACTAAGGCCATATTGCTCCGGGATATGCGGTGGTCATTCCCTGACCTTTCCGCATCCTCCGTATTTGGTGGTGACGGGCTCGAACCCCGGTCTAATCAAGAAGCGTGTGCGACGCACTGCTGCTCCTTCCCACCTGGCTATGGAGGCGCCTGTAATCTCAGTAGCAAGACTGCAGCTGGCATCTTTAACCACTGTCGATTTCGGTTGATACTTACGGGTGCTTATTCAGATTAAACTCGTGCCTCGACTATCGATTGTATTGTTTCTAAGTAGTCCGTTTTATGCAGATTTGATTTATTTTTGAAATTATTTTAGGGTTTCCGTATGAGACAAATGTTTTGAAGTAGTAGTAATAGAAAATGATGCAAGAAAGCGAAAACAAGCTTATATAGCATCAGCCAAAAAAAAAAAAAAAACCCATTCGTAACCTCCAAGAATTTGTCTAGTTTTCCTCCGGAATTTATCAACCCATCCATTTCCACAACAACAGATGGAAGTTTGTTCCAACATTCAACTACCCGCTGGCTGAAGGCAAACTTCCGCACATCTATTCTACAACCATCCTTCTCGACTTCAAGTTATGCACCCTCATGTGTATAGTCTCAGCAAGTGAAAGAATACTATTAACATTCAGCTTACTCAATCCATTCAAGGCTTTAAACACCTCAATCAGATCTCCCAGCAGGTGCCTGGTATCGAGACGCTGCAATTTGCAAAACTGAAACCTTTATAGGTAAGAGCACACTTGTATTTCCTTCACCAATCTGGTTACCCTTCTCTACACCTGGCCCAGCAGATCTACATCTTTCCTAAAGCGAAGCCTCCAATCCTGTATACAGTACTCAAGATGCGAACTAACCATGGCCTTTTACAAAGTTTCAAAGCAAAGTTTCTGTATGTATGAATTTAATGCTGTCCTGGAAGCATGCCTGCACTGCTCAGAGAATTTCAAGTCTCACTGCACAAATACCCGCAGGTCGTTTTCATTCTCCATTGCCCTGAGTGTAGTACCACAGTTGATAAGTTACTCTGGGGTTACTGCTATTCATATGCGCAGTACCTTGCATTTGTCAATGCTAAACTTCAACTGCCATTTCTCTGCCTATCGACCCAAGTTTCCTAGATCTTGTTGTTGTAGCTCACACTGGTGATTATCATTAACACCCCTGCCAACTTTTGCATCATATGCAAACTTAAATATTAAGCCTGATATACCTTCATCAATATCATTAATAAATATTGAAATCAACAATGGACCCAGCACTGAACCCTGGAGAACCTCACTAACAACATTGGTTCACGAAAAGCATTGCCCATTGATAACTACTGTCTTCTTCCACTTAACCATCCCTTTATCTATAGCAGTAATTTGCCCTTAATGCCACATTGCTCCAGTTTGTACAGCAGTCTTTTCTGTGCAGCAGTAGGAGAAGCCTTCCTGAAATCCAAGTATATGATGTTAAAATTATTTTTTGCATCCAGTTCCTTGGTCGCTATATCGTAGTAACCTATCAGATTGGTCAGACAAGACCGCCCATTGAAAACTTTATGCTGTGATTGTAGTATAATTGCATGCCTGTCCAAATGGTCCTGCATTACTTCTTTCCAGTGATTCCATTGTTTTTCCTGGAACAGACGTTAAGCTAACAGGTCTCTAATTACTCATGTAGCCTTTTCATCTCTCTTTATGAATTAGGGATATATTCGCACTTTTTCAGTCCGTATGTACCTCGCCTGAATCCAAGGATGTTCTCATAATTAGTAAGGGATTGCTTGCCTCCTTTTCTTCCTCCCTTAATATAAGTGGATAGATTCTATCCGCCCCACATGAGGCGGATGGAATCTATCCACTTATATTAAGGGAGGAAGAAATATTAAGGGATGATTTCTGGCATCCCCTTTCCTAAAGAATTCGTCATGTGTGAATGTGGATGCAGAATACCTCTTCAATTTGTTCGCAACCTGAGTAGGGTTATCAACAGTTAACCCAAGGGCATCAAGTGGCCCAATGTGATTCAACCCCTGCTTTATACTGTTAATATAAGCATATATGTCTTTGCTGTTTTTCTTTGCATTCTTTGCCAGAGACTTATAATAATCTGCCTTATCTTGCCTAACCTCCTTGGTGACTTTATTACATACTATTTTGTATCTACCATAGGCTTCTGTATCACCTGATAATTTATAAGCATCCCATGCACTTCCTTCTCTGCTGCGTGTCTTAATAGTTTCTGACATCCATTTAGGTCTAAGCCTTGAACGGCATTTCTTTGTTGGTAAGACTTCTTTCATTACTTTCCTCATTACTCTTTGGCGCCTCTGTAGCCAGGTGGGCAGGAGCAGCAGTGCGTAGCACACGCTTCTTGATTAAACCGGGGTTCGAGCCCGTGACCACCAAATACGGAGGATGCGGAAAGGTCAGGGAATGACCACCGCATGACCCGGAGCAATATGGCCTTAGTTGCTAATACTCCTTAAAAAAAAAAAAAAAAAACCTCATTACCCCCCATTTAGAATTTCCTGTTGGTAACGTCATCAGTTGTTCTCACTGCACACAATTTAAAACCTGTCTGAGACCTCTGTAGTCACACAAGGCAAAAAAAAAAAAAAAAAAAATGCCCTTTAACCTTGACAGTAGTTATGTCTTTAATTAAATTCCACATTCGTACACTGTGATTGCTGCCACTCAGTAGGTCTTTTGCCTGCAGATTCTTAACGCATGAAGAATCACTGCTGATAACCACATCAAGAGTATTGCGTCCTCTTGTTGCCTAACATACTGCTGTAGAAAACAGTCATCCAAGAAATCCACAAAAGTCTTGCTAGTGTGTGAGTAACTAACCCACAAATTCCAGTGAATACCTGGAAAGTTAAAATTCCCCATTATGAGACCTTCTAATTTGCTGGTCCACTGTTTTCCTGTATAGCTGTGTGGTATGCTCATCAGTCATTAAGTCTAGAACACTTAAGTTTGTTTTCCCACCTCTAATATCACACAAACTGACTCAACGTTGCACTCGTCACCAAGGTCAATTGAATGCACTGCCTTAGATTTAATATGCTTCTTAACCAAGAGCAAAACCCTCACCTCTCCTGTCCTGTATACATTGCTGTATACATTGTACTCCACATATTCAAATTCAGCATCACTTATGTCTGAGTGACACGACGTTAGCGCTTTTCTTACAATGTCTGCGTTCGACGACTTAATCAGTAAGTACTCCAAATTCCTCATATTCATTTACAATGCGACTAGCATTAGTGTGCACGCACGTGTTCTTACTCTTAGTTACCCTAACACAGCCCATGTATTCATTTGTTCTGTGATGACACAGCAGGACCTGAAAACCCAGACACCACCTTGCTTTCCAGGGTGCTGCATATACCAATAGTAGCAATGCAAGAATAGCTTTCACCTCTGCCTGCGGCTCTAGTTATACTACACAGTGTGTATCCCCCCCAAGCTAGCAGTTTTCCGACCCACCTATCAATCCTTGATAGCATCAGCATATATTCTTAACCCCTTTTATTCGAGTGTATCCCCCATCCCTATAAAAACAGTTTCTCCTGTTAACAAACTAACAATGCTGAGAAAGTATTTCAGGATCGTTAAAACTTAAATTTAAGTACATGTTTTTTTTTTTAATAAATTTTGCACTTTTTGTATTCAAGAGAATGAGGTAATTTTGTATTATTGTGATTTTCAGTCCCCGAATTGTCACTCAGGCTATTTAGTGGGAACCTACCCTCCAGTAGTGCGGAAAATCAGTCCCCCACTAAGGGAGACTAAGGGTGGTAGTCTTGCTTGCAGGAGCAAAATGGTCAATTCCATATTGTATTAGTTTCTTTTTATTTATATGTGAAGTTATTTTTCATCTTTCAATGTTCTTTTTTTTTGTTAAGGTTTTTCATTATTTGATATGATAAATTAAAGGAGCGTGTGACCATATGCTTAGGTACTTTCTAGTTTGATTAAAGTACAGGAAATGAAATGCCGCCAATGCAGGGCTCAGGTGCCACATCATTGTATAGTAATTTCCTGTTCGTCTTCAACTGCGTTTATTTTTTAATTTAATTTTATTTAAATTGTATTGTTTTGCAGTTTCGATAAATCGCTCTCATAGACTGCTCTGCCTCTTCGCGGCAGCACGGGTAGCTGATTCTCCCCAGGGACCGAACACGTGACAGCTGAATGGTCAGGTGCAGTTGGGGAGGAAGATAATAAATTGGCCACTTAATGTACATTGTATTTACTGAGCTAGAAATTAATTGTTTATATTGAGTCCGTTGTTACGATATTGTACAAAATTAATTATTCACTCTCCAGTCAAAACATTATGACCACCTGCCTAATAGTGGGTATGTTCTTCTCTTGCCATTACCGCCACCACACGGTGGGACATGGACTCTCTAAGTCCTCTGAACGTTGTAATTGAATTTTGAAGGAGGCGGCCAGAGAGGATTGAACCATTTGAGGTTAATTATAAGGGTACGATTGGAGAAGTGCAACCGTGAAGTAGTGCTAAGAGTGAAGTGTAACCACAGACTGGTTAGTTTGATTTCAGTTGA
Organism: Mastigoproctus giganteus; assembly: GCF_048544385.1. Classification (NCBI taxonomy): domain Eukaryota; kingdom Metazoa; phylum Arthropoda; class Arachnida; order Uropygi; family Thelyphonidae; genus Mastigoproctus; species Mastigoproctus giganteus. Next base: position 139,729,733 of record NC_143581.1, read on the forward strand.
TAGGCACAATCACAATCTTAAGAGGCAATCATTAAGAGTGCAATCCGGGCGCATGTTGACGGAAATGGCATAGGTATAACGCCAGAAGAGGGGTTCTTTCCTCAAGGATCGGTTCGTGGATCACTGTTTCTTGTTTTCATAAACGACATCAACGAAGGGATAAAGAGCGTGATGGTAAGATTTTTTTAGACGACCTAAAGATTGAGAGAGCCGTTGATGATCAGTGCCAGGGAGACCTCCTTCAGGATGACTTGAACAGGCTTCAAGAATGGTTAGAAAAATGGAAGCTGTTTTAATGTAGCAAAATATAAGGTCTTACACTTGGGAAATAGAAACCTCGAAATAACTTATACTCTTGGTGGAGTTGAATTAAAAGGAAGGAAGTAAGTTATCTGGGAGTTATAATATCGCGGATATGAAGTTTCTGCGCAGTGCAAACAGGCAGCCAGGAAAGCCCATAATGTCCTGTCGGTGATTTATCGAACACAATATCCTGAGAGAGATAGGGAGGTCATAATCCCACTGTATAAGACAATTGTAAGGCCACATTTAGAATGCTGTATCCAAGTATGGAGTCATCTTTTGAAAAAAAGAGAGTGCTTTTTGAAAGGACCCAAAGACCGGCATCTCGCACGGCGAGATCAGAAAACGGGAAACCGTAAGAGGAAAGACTTAGATTATGTGGATTAGAGAGTTTGGCAATCTGCCACCTTAGAAGGGACCTTATTAAGGTATATAAGGCTCTGAGAGTGGTTAGTAAAATGAATAAAGGCTAAATTTTCATTGTTATAAAGAATTCCAGAACTAAGAGCCATAAATGCAAATTATGAATTCAAAGGTCAACTAAATAGTTACCGCCATATGTAAGGAGGAAAGCGCATAATTTATTTTGTATTTTCTTATCTACTATGTCTTTTTTTTTTTCGGTGCAGCAAAAGCATGCGGCTTCCTTGCACTATATGGTTAATACTAAAACTAATTAAAAGTGTGTAGCTTCCTTGCACTGTATGGTTAAAACTAATTACTAATACCTTTGTTACATCAATGGAATTCGGCGTGTACAGCCATATGCAGCGACCCGTGAAATTCGGAAAGGGGGATTGCGAGGAGGACCCATCCCTAGTACACCACTTTGGCCCGTGCTTCGACAAGACGGGAGGTCCCAGACCAGCCCAACTAGGATCAATCGGCAGGTTGTTCTTAATGTTAGAGTGAACTGCCTTCAAATAGGTCTATTTCTCTTTGGTCCTGAAACAGGGGCCCACTCACGAACTAGCATGCACTGAATAAGCATTTGCTTACTCAGTACATGCTAGTTCGCGAGCGGGCTTCCTCTAGTAGAGCTCAGTGTTGAGTGAAGTTCTTAGGGCATCAGAAATTTTATCTTACTCTTAGGAGAAATCTAAATCGCTCTTCTTCTGGGGCACCGTCAACAAGGTTCTTCCTAATCGATTAGATTTGGAAGCTAAACTGACAGCACGGCATCAGTGACACCACTTTTCCTCATTCTACATTCCTCCGGAGAGCATCCAGAAAAGATTAGTTGGGCTGGTAGGATCCCCAAAATGTGTGAGAAAGTTGCGTTCTGGAGACCTTTTAGTTGGGGCATCGTTTCCAAAACATGCCCAGGAAATTCTGCAACATCGATAGGGGAAATACTTATCATCGTGACCCACCATAAAACTCTGAACTCTTCACTCGGTATATGATGGGATCTTCTTCATGTCTCTGAACAAGATCTGCTGTGAATTGAAAGATCAACGTGTGACAGCTGTCAAGTGAATATCGATGAGAAAGGATGGGAATTTCGTTCATACTCGAGTTCCCATTCTGGCATTCTAGACCCCCACTGCCTCCAAGTTCCATCAAGGCAGGTTACTTAAATTACCCAGGGAGAATTTACATTCCAAATCCACTGGGATATTTTTAGTGCCAAAAATGTGGTCACAAGCAGCCTGTCGTAGTACCCATGCCTGTGCCTGAGATCACGAGAACCAGGAATGTTCAGCTAACAAGCAATTTGTACGAATTGCCAAGGAGAGCACTATGCATACTCTTGAACATTCCAACGTTGGGAGAAAAAAATGCAAATATAACAAAATAAATTTAGCTTGTTCACGCAACGAGTTTGCAATGCCACACACAAAATACATTAGAAACAGAAACTAGCTAGCATCAGAAACACAAAGTTTGGAAACATCAAAACATCTGTGCAGACCAATGGTATTCATAAATCTGTAATTACAATATCTATCATACATAATGCCTACAATTCATAAACCTGTCATTCACATCATTTTCCATGCATAATACCTATAATTCATCAAGGACGTATGTCATTCAGTTTAATCTCTTCTGCTTAATTTCAACATTTATTTTACCTTCTCTCTTGACCATTTACTTCATTAAGCCTTTCCGTTTATCCCTTATCTAACATATTTTCTCTTTTTTGTAATGTATTATGATTTCTCATTATACACTCTTGCATATCATTATCACCAAATGTTTTCCATGTTAATTGCAATCTGAGAGATCTGACCAACCAACAAATCTAACCAACCTGTCTGTGAGGCAACTACTAAATATTCACTTTCAAATACATTTAACGTTATTAATACATTACCCTATCCTCTTCTATAATTTATCTCGGTTCTTTCACCGTACTAACCTATTAATGGCCCTTCTGATGAATTAAATTCCCCCCCCCCCTCTCTCTCTCTCTCTCTCTCTCTCTCTCTCTCTCTCTCTCTCTCTCTCTCTCTCGAAGCTTTGTCTAATTAGTGGAAACGACTGTCTAACAATTTTAAGATTTAGGAATTACCCTCGCAGATAGGTAGCGCAGCGTATATAATCACCATCTTTCCATACCTGCTGGAAAAAGCCGGAATTCGAATCCCTTCAATAATGGGGAGTTTTTATTTGCTGTTTTATTTTTCACAACCTGGCTGAGTTAATGTGTTTCAAGTGAGGGTTGTAGAATTTTTTTCGGAAACTCTCGTTTTTCGTCCAGCAAACAGGAAATCCGACCGAAGAAAAACTAGATCGGTCGGTTTTCATGAATATACTGACGCCTCATAGCCTGGCACTTAATGCACGCAACATATACAGATGAAATTATCATAGTTGTAATATGGTGATAAAAGGCTAGTCTGTTTGGCTTACTTCTTAGCGTTCGGATCATATCTTGTAATAGGAATCTGTCCGCCAACTTAACTTTCCAATTCCAAATCTTCTGGCTAACGGAGCCGGGATGCCAAGCAATTTAAATTCACTTATGGCCGTGTCCATAATACGAAACAGGCCTCAGTTGGCAAGTGGAATGCTGCATCACGATTCTAGCCGTCGACTGCCTAATATCGTCATTTTTTTTCCTCTCCTCAGCGACATTTTTATTTCTTATTTTACTCACTGTATCATATCATACCACATCAGTTTTTCAATTCACTATTAACTATTATTTTTTCACTGTCAACGCTATCTTTAACTATTAAACACTGCTTTCCATTTCTGTTCTTTACCTGAGGCCAGGCCGGACGGTCCTGCCCTAGACACGATATGCACACTGAAACTATACCTTTGTTCTTCAAAGTCAAAATCAACCCCATTCCTCACACACTTTTCTCACTTCTCGATTTCGACGGAAAATTTGCATATGTATTTCTCTTTCAAATAACTCCTTATCCCTTTACGAATTATCCAATCAGAACTGTCACCACTACATAGTGGCTTCCCTTCCGTTTCGTCCAACCCTTCAATTGTATGAGTATTCATATTTGTTTACAGCAGCTTTTGTTTACCGAAAGCCTTTCTGACGTTCACCTGTTTAGTCATTCCGCTATGACGTTTTTGATCTTCCCTGCTCAGCCGCCTGTATGCTTATACCTGTTCCTAAGGTACTTTGTCTAGCTGTCCTGATATCTTTCTTAAAGTGGTTCTAGAAAGTTCTGTTTTATTCACTACTACATCCTCTATGTTTCTCTCAAAGTTTAAACTCGTCACCTCTTTGTGTCACTTCTTCACGCGTCACCTCTCAAAGAATCCATTATTTGATTGTTTACTTCTACGGAAATCTGAATTCTTCCAGTATGATTCCGTATACCTATATGTGTATATATAATATTGATGACAGTAATATTTCTTTACGTTTCTCCTCCATTCTATATACAAAAATATTACTAGTAACACTGGAAGTGTTGCAACAGGGATTGAATAGAGAGGTATCTTTAACGCATCTTGGCCGCGCGAGCGGTTAAGATCCATTGCAACGTTCTGTCTACAGTGATAGTATCCTGGGATGGATTTTACACCTGAAGTTGCTTCCATGTGGGTCCCACTAGATAGGGCTAACACAGAGTCAGTACGTGCCTGAATTGAAGCTTTAAGTAGAGAGGGCTGCCTACACCAAGTATCCTCCGTCTAACTACTGTAATCCTCCCTGTCCTTTGAGTACATCGGCTGGGTTCGATTCCCATCTACAACTGGACGAATGTTTGAGGTGCTCTTCAATCCAGACTGAACTCAGGCGAAGGACTAAGGTTTCCTCGTGAGTTATTCAGTAGGGTTTCCAGCCCCACATAACACATAAATTGACCAATGAAAACACTTTTACCGACATACACCAATGTATATTATGTCTACAGACAAAGACATAAGGGTGCAATATGGTCTAAGTCGTTGATTCGCCTATAACAAAAATTCTGTATAGGATATGTGTATGCAAGATGCCTCTGCAATAGGTAGAGGTGTGTTTTGCCATGGTCAGTGTTTTATTCCTTGAAAGGGGTTGAAGGAAACTTGCGATGGAAGGATACTTCTTCCAGTTAAAGTAATTTTGTAACGGTCACTTACTCGAAGGGGATGCTTCATCCCCTGATCTAGGCAGATGAAACAATCCTTACGATGAACCTACAGTTCTAACAGAGGAGTGACATTGATATGTGAAGTACCGCACTGCTCGAGACTATGCAGCTGCTTGCTTAAAATGCAGCATAGTAGATCAGTTTAGACATTTGGCTGTGGATGTAGTTTAACTTCTTAGAACGATTTTAGGAGAAACGTAATCAAATGGAGGAAAAAAGTTTAAAATTTCATCTTTGAATTGAAAAGTTGTTAAAATTGTATGTTCAAGCCTTCCTACAGTTCATGTGTCTGATGCTGATTCTTTTAGGAATATCCTTCAAGCTCTGGAACAGTTGAGTTAAAAAGGAATTCATTGTAGGATAATTTATAGTTATTAGAAAATTGAGTACGGTAGGTATCTGCGAAGCTTATAAAGAATTTCTAAAAATCTGATCCAATTTACGAAAGACCTATTTACTCATTAAGCAAATTGGCATACAAATTAAAGCAATACTCCTCAGTGTACCGAGGAGTATTGCTTTCAAATCAAGGAATCAATAAAAAAAATCACCGGAAAAAAAAGACTGCCATTAATTCTGCATATGGAGTCAATTAAACCCAAATTAGAATGAAGTGTCGACATCTGAACGTGTTTGTTTTGATCGCTAAAAACTTAATATCCGAATTAATGAATTGTTAATCACTGATATGAATGAACGAAAAGTGGAATGATAGAACGGAGAATTAATGAGAATTTGATCAGCTTTTTAAAAACAAGCCACTGAATTCATGTAATTTGATACATTTTATGAAAGAATTTGATTAATACAGTGTATATGAAGAAAGAAAAAGTACTATCCGAATGTAGTTTGCTTAAGAGGTCGATAGGTGATTGATAGATTATTTATATAAGCATGTGCCATTGTATTGTGACTATTTTTGTTCTATATATTGTAAATTGCATTACTTTATTTTGCACCGAAAACAAGACTTTAAAGCATTTATTTATAAGCGACACATCCTAAGAAAACTGTCTTTCTAATCATTGAATGCATGTATCAGTAATACAAGAAAATGTAAAAAAAAAAAAAAAATCGACAGTGTATAATCTGTTTAACCCAGCAGTTGTGCCGCCCCTTGTTACCAAAATGGTGGTGCACCTGACAGATGTAAACTGTTTTTTCAGTAAAAACTAAAAAAAAAAAAAAAAACTTTTAAACATTTAAAGAAATGTGTGTTTTTTTTTCAATAAAATAATAATAAATCTGCTAAAATTTAAAGAAAAACGTTATAGACATAAAATATAAAACTACTAGTTTGTTTCCATTTTTCTAGTTTCAAAAATCTTTAATCGCCTAAAACTTCGTTATACTATTCTGTTTTATTGTTTTTTTGTTTTATTGTATTTTTTTTTTTTTTTTTTTTTGTTTTTTGTATTCTTTATGCTCATAGCGGAACAACTTTGCCTGTACAACGAGTAGCACTGGTATTGAACTACTTACAAAAATAGCTTGGCTAAAAGGTTCATCTCCTATTTATTGATTTATGGAAAATCATTAATTACAAAGCGTGCTTTACTTTGTAAAGGATTCTCTATCTAATTTATGATTATTACTTGGATAACTAGATTCCTTTTAGGCTTTAATGCTCTGGTTTACTTATACAGTGTGACTGAGCGATCATCTAAAAGTTTTATATATTTTTCTTTTCAAATACGTGAATAATAATCATAAAGGAGAAAAGAAAACACAGAATCTAACTTACATTAGAAAAACAGTTGTCTGAATTGAATACTGAAGCAAACGAACGTCAAAACGGAAGACAAGATAAAACATCCAACACGCAGCAAAATAGTAAGTTTTTCTTGCAAAAAAAAACATACCGCCTCGAGAGAGTAAATTATACTTTTAGAAATGATTATTTCACATAAACATCATTATATCAGCTGGATAGTTCCAAAGATAGACAGAAAATAACGCAAATATCCAGCAACAAACACGAAAACTATTTAGTAGCAGAACTAGTTTTGTTTTTGTCAGTAAAAAAAACCGTAACAAGAACAGTGGCGCTGTACCTACTGAGTGTAAAAAAATTAGTGTTTACCCTGTACGCATGAAAGATGTTTTATGTGAAAACATCCTGAGCTTGGAAGAGGTTAGCGAAATCCATTTGTAGAATAGTATAACGTCACGGTCATACTTCCTGCAGTTACTACTGCAGGAAGTATTATTCTGACATTGAGTCTACATCGGTACAATCCTAAGGAAGTATGATTGTGTCGTCACAATCATGCTTCCTGCAGTTACTAGTGCAGGAAATAGGATTGCAACAATACAGATATTACCACAACATTTGTATTGTTGCAAACGTTGTGGAGATATGTAACGGAAGGTATTTCCATTACATTTCATGTTAGATGCCGTTATAGATGTTTTCACACCAAAAATAAATAAAAGTAAGCATACGTACACTGGTGTTCAAAGCAAGTGCATCACCTTGAAATTTCACATTTTCAACCATTTTTCGCGATGGTATGTTACATTAATGACTAGCATCACAAATATAAACAAAAGATACACCGATGAGCCAAAACCTTATGACCAGCGAGTCGTAATGCAAATCGAAGCAACTGCAGGTGAACTACGGTGCGTGCGCAGGTCGGGACACGATATAAAAAACACCTAATACTGAGCATCGTTAATCACTGTTACTCCTGTTCTTCAAATGGGAAAGTCAGCGGACTTAAGCGAGTTTGACAAAGGCAAAATTGTAATGGCCAGACGACTGGGTCAGAGCATATCCGAAACGGCACGGCTGGTGGGATGCTCAGGGTCAGCGGTGGTTAGTACCTACCGAAAGTGTACCGAGGAGTAAAAACCCACGAACCGCCGGCGAGGTGTTGGACGACAACGGCTCATCGAGGCTAGAGGTGAGCGAAGGCTCTCCAGGATGGTACGCAGCAACAGAAGGGCGACTGTGGCGCAACTCGCCGGTAATTAGAATACTGGTGATGGGAGTAATGTCACAACACAGAGTACATCGAACCCTGCTTAAAACGGGGCTGCGTAGCCGCAGGCCGCTCCGAAGGCCCATGGTAACCGAGGTTCACCGGCGACAGCGCCTACAATTGGCACGTGAGCATCAAAACTGGACCTTGAGTGATTGAAAGAAGGTCTTCTGGTCCAATGAATCACGTTTCCTGTTGCACCATGTGCAACAGGAAACGTAATTTACCTGGGGAAGGGATGGCGCCTGGATGTACTGTGGGCCGAAAACAAGACGGTGGCAGCGGTGTCATGCTTTGGACGATGTTCTGCAGGGATACCCTGGGTCCAGTCATCCATGTGCCATGCACTCTGACGTCTACCACCTACCTAAACATCATTGCTGATCAGGTACACCCTTTCATGGCAATGGTCTTCTCCTCTGGCGGTGCTGCCGTCTTTCAGCAGGATAATGCGCCATGCCACACCGCAAAAAAAAAATTTCTGGGACCCCGGAGAAAGCGTTTTTTTTTGTTTTTCGTGGAGACATTGCAGGTCAGTGAGGGCCGAATGTTTTGTCGGAGATACCTGAACTCATTACCGACACTTGATACAGCTCCTCATGTTGACTCTGTATGCGAGTATACACAGGTCAAATAACTTTTGAAACCTGCAATATTGCCAAGCTTTCCATAATATCTGCGACATTTCGTATGTCTGTAGCCGATCGTTACTTAGATATTTAAGTAACGATTAAGTACAAACTCGAGTTCTTCGTAGAGCTCTGGTTTGTTCGTATTCACGCTATATTGGCATTATCGCTTTAATAACCATGGTATTTATTTCCGATATTGAAATTAAATTTGTATTTTGAAGAGAATTCCTAGTCCTCCCCAAAGTTTAACAAGCCCTTCGTCGAATAAGGACCTTGAAATTAACTCATCCAAGAAATTTAGATTGATGAGGTGCCTTGTATCCAATATTGATCAAATGAAACAGGAATAATTTGCTGTTTCTACAGAAGAAAATGCGACACCATATCTATATTTTATTTTCACGAACGATACCAATAGGGAAGTCGATCATGCAAGTATGGCCTACATGAGTAGAACAGTGAGAAACTTGCGACATGTGTGTGTGTGCTCTCACAGTTATAGTGCAAGTGGTACTTACGTTGGAATTGCATCATAAAACGTGGAGAACCTATTAGAAGAAGAAATAGCAGTATCGTCTAAGCGGGTGATATTGTGTCATGTTCCTTGCGTGCCCGATAGATATCCACACAGTCGTGCGGAGTGATCATAATGAGGAGAGAGAGAGAGGCAATTGCTATCATTACTTCCTCACCATGAAGATTTTATGGTTACTAATAGCCTGGCAGATCACTAGTTTGACATATGTAGGCTTTTGCTATTCCATCCGATTGTCGAGTATTTATTGCACAACGCAGTTTACGTGAAGTATCGTTTCATTTTAGTTCAACCTTACAGTATTTTGTTTCTTGTTTATCTGTAGGAATAGACCATTGCATTCAAATGTCAGTTCCTGTTTTATTTTCATTTTTTAAAATAATTATTTTACGTGCCTTGTCCATTGTATTCCTGTAAATAATTAATTAATTATTTACAAGGCACGTAAAATAATTATTTTACGTGCCTTGTCCATTGTATTCCTGTAAGTATAATGCTATATCGTGCATTGACTTTGGTTTTAGAATAATGGCTACCACTATTGCTTTCTTGATAATAAGTTTTATTCAGAATCGTTCTTTATTTTTGAAACTCTTTATTCTTGAAACTCATTGGGAATAATGATAATGTAGATTTACACTCTTAATGTTAATAGTCACTGATCAAAAAATCTGGCACTAAAGTTGGAATTTCTTGTAAAATGTGCGTTTTTGTTTGTTTATTATGAATCGGATTATTGTGGTCGGGAATGGGAAATCCAATATCGGGTTCCCCTAATTAAGTGACCTGCCGAAACGTAATCACTATGTAACGTTTGTTGATCGCGTGTGTTCCCAGAGCGACTTGTAGGTTGTGCTGGTGTAAAAATCCCACTCCTATTGGCTAACTACATTGAAGATGCTTTTAGAATTTTTTCCATCTGACAGACTCCGATGTAAACCTCTTCAAATGAGTGAGGATGCAAAAACCACTGTGCTGTCACAAGAGGAGAAGGTGTGTATTGAATTGATATACCCCGACGTCTCTGATCCCTAAATTGGTTAGTAATTTTTTTTCTAAATGAAAGTCTTATGATGTAATATAAGAATAATTTATTTTAAGAATTTTATTATGAGAGTTCTGCAATTATCTTTTGAACGTTTACATTTTTAATAAGTTGTTAAACGTAGGCCTTGATATGCTTACACAACGGGTTGACTTTAGATATTGCGTTACAAATAATCAGCCCGTCTCTTACTAGAAGTAGTGGTATTTATTTTTAATGCGGTACCACACAAAGATGACATCTTAATGATTCCATCTAATTGGTGAATGGCTAGGCGCTCCATCAGGACAGCACGTCACAAGCCAAAATACTGTAATGACCATTGAAACGGCGGTGAGTGACAGATAGAGCTGCGAGTGAAACAGTTGCATCTCTCAAAGATCTTTAATGATAGTCCTATTCTGGAAGTGAATTGAGCTTTGCGATGTGAATTACACTTTTCAAGTTTTGTAAGTTTGACTACTCGAAAAAAAATATATATATAATCAAAATTCCAAAAGGCGCAACTTTCTTTTGAGCTTTAAGTCTGTTAAAAGACATTTTTAACAGACTTAAGGCAACTTGATAAAAAAATAAACAACTACAGCATTCATTGGATAACAAACTTCGCTCGTATTATCTAATTTTAAATGGTGTACGCAATAGATCACTATTTCATATAGTTTTCCGAGACTATAGTTCAGAACAATAGTTGGGATTCTTGTCAATGTGGTTCATTGGATTAGCAATTGCAAAGTAAAAGCATATTTGCCAATCGTTGCTGGTCTGCTCTTAATGTTCACGACATATATGAGACATATCTTAAGTCTCGGGACAGATTTCACGTTTTATAACCACATAAACGTGGACCTCTTCATCCAGCAAAACAAGCAAATCGACACCATAAAATAAGAACAATTTTCGAACAGAATAGATGACGTTTAGTTGCTTCGGAGAGAGGGATCTGGTGGATGATCATGTTAAATAGCTGTCAGATTTAAATGCAGAAGTTGTGCAACCAGAAATTCATATTGGATGTTCAGTGTATGTATATCTGCTATATTAGTTAGTGCAAAAAAATCAGAAAAACTAGTTTCCTCTTATTTTTAGATGCTCATAAAAAGCAGGACTCATTTTCCGAAGCTTAACTTATGCTTAAGACGAACTGGCATTTTTAATGAATACTATTTTCAGTTGGACGCAAGAACTTATTATAACCTGAGCGTGTATCGCGATAAAAGTAAGAAAATCAGTTGCGCATGCACAATGAACACGCACTTCTGGAATTGAAAAATGTAGTAGCAATAATCATAACAGATGAGAATTCAGTGATCACAAGAACTTTACTCTTTTATAAAATTCTCCAGCTGTTTCCAGATATTTGGTAAGCAGAACATATTAGCAGACATGACGTTCCATTTAAAATTATGAAACGTTTCGCTCTGGTTTGCCTTTTTTTCTTTTCCTTTATCTTTCCCCACTTCTTGCTAGTGAGATGTCTAGAGAGTAAATTGATTTGCTTAAAGGCCTTTATTCCGCCAGTCATTAACTTCTTTATCATCAAGAAAACTAAAAAACTTGAGATGGCGGGTCAGCAGTTTCCAGAGGCTTTTTTTTTAATAGGAATTAATTTATTCGCACGGTAATTACGCAGAGAAATTAAATTTCAGCGATTTGTATTGATCAAAAAAATGTATTTCGTGGAAATTTTTCTACTGTTAGCCACAAACTTGATTGTTTCTCTTAAATTGATAAACCTTTGCTTTTGACTTGGTTCACTAGTTTTGCGAATAATTTCTCTAGTGAGTTGCACGTTAATGGACAGCCTAAATTTAAATTTTTGCACTATTTAAGTAATCGCCATATTTTTTGAAAGAAATTAATTTCGCACTGACTGCTCTGGATAAATAATACGGTGAACGAGTCCTACCATTAATGTTTTGCTAAGCAGGAACAACTGGAAGATTAATTTTTGATGGATGAGAAAGTATTGACTCATTTATTCCGAATTCTTTCGGAAAACAAACAGGAAAGAGTGATAAAAGATGAATAGTTTGGTATAATGAGCAAGCGTGCTGATTGTGTCGTCGCTTGGGTATCGCATGTGATGTGGTACTTCAATTCTGACAAAAGCTATAGAACTTTATATTCTTCATTGTCACACTTTAATTCCTCGTATGCGACCCTGCCATGTGTTATTAGTGACTTTATGTATAAAAGAAACTACTACGGTTAAATTTGTTTCCCTACACAGATGAATTCCGTGCAAAGTGTAAATTTTTGAGCAATTACATTTGTTGAGTATTAATATCGGCAAAATTACGCAAGGCACGTGGGTACATGAATACACGCCTTGTAGGACCCCGATTCAAGCCCGTGAATGCTAAATATGGTGCTGTTTCTTGTATTATCTCTGTCTTGTGAACTCCTCTGATCATGTTGTCTTCTCGGAGTATAGACAGAAAATTTAAATTTAATAATAAATAAAACAGTGTAACCAGCGTCCTCCACAAGAGTAGGTGGACGGTTCATTTCAAGAGTCGATCGCATTGACTAAAAAAACTTTTGTGCTTCTATTCTACGATTCCCTCTTAGTTTAGACGTATTATCTCCTTATGTATCTCACGTGACGAAGTGTAAATATTTCCTCAGCTTTAATTACTTTAAAGCCTTAATCACCTCCATCATCACAGCCTGGAAGTCAAATTTCTCTTGGTATTAACTTGTCCTTAACCGTTATTTTCACTTCTCAGCCTTCAACCCACGCGCCGTTCTAAGTAAAATGCTTTGCATTCTAATACCTTTCATGTTTGGAGTTCTCGTAAAAAAAAATCCGAATTATTCTTTACATCCAGTTGTTTGGTAACAACCGTGATTGAGAAAACCAGGGGAATTAAGTCATGAACCGAAACAGGCATATTAGGAGGCTTCATAAGGAAGAATGAGAAAAGATTTCTCAAGATTCAGTTACGGTTTGTTTTTTTTTTTTTCTTTGATAAATCTTTCTCCGTCATCTTCAAGCTTTTGTACCGGGGGAGGAGGAAGCTTTCAGATGCATGAAAATCGGGCAGAGGTTGGGCGCGACGCGAACCAAAATTTCATTTTGGAGGATCTCGCTCACTTTAGGGGTAGAAATGATCCCAACGCAGCTTCACTGTTTGGAATAAGCCTCATATTACTGAACCTCTACATAAACCTGGAAATGCTTAAGATGTTTTACTTCCTCCCGAATAGCATAAATCACTGCTCCGCATGCTGCATACTTGCGGTTTATATCCTGCTTCCTTGTGTGCAATCTCCTACTTGGCACTCAAAACGGCAAAATTTAATCTGCAGCGCCTGCTTCGATAACCAAAATGAAGCTTGCGATCTTGTTTCAGGAATTAAACAACTTGTTGTTGATTTTTCTGGATTAATAATGAAAGCTATATTGGACAAAGTATGCAAATCTTGAGTACTGTATACAGGTTTTGGAACCTCCATTTTTAGGAAGGACGTGGATATCCTGGAAAAGGCAGCGAAGAATATCAAGCTACTTTTTGATTTAAAAAACAAACATTCTAACACGCAAGTTTTAGAACAAAGATGAACCATTTCAGCCATATATCAGGAACAGAAGATCGTAAGAGCAACTGCTGTCACGCTAGAAATCAACGAAATATATGGACCAAGGCGTGTTGTTTAGTGACTTTCAACGAGAAGGCATTATAGGATGCCATTAGCCATCAATCTGTTCGTGCCATTGAAGAAAAATTGCAGCACCGGAAAGTGGGGGGAATCGTATAGAGCTCCGATCAGTGAGCTCTTTCTTGAGGGTCCCGGACTGCGGTTGTTTTAAGTACAATAATTGGTATTCGGCGGGAAGAGGAAGGGGGATGGTGCTATCCACGAGCTGCGAAGTAAAAAATTATTGGGATAATCTTGTATCTTAGTTATGTTCATGCAGAGAAGTCGAGTCGCCTAAGATGCCAACAGAGAGACGAGTCGGAAATCAGTGAGGGAAAAGTTCGTAGCTTCTTATTCGAGAACTGGGATCCTTATTCGCCCAAAATGAAAATTAAAAGTAAGAAAACGTGCCTGACTGCTGTGGAAAGTAGTGGCGTTGAGAATTGATACTACACCCACTGTGCTAGAGAAGGAAATTCTAACGTCTTCCAGGTAACTTTATACGAGAGGACAAGCTGTAAGATTATGTAAGTTTGTTCCATTATATTTCTTCTCACCCTGCCCGTAAAATAAGTTTTAAAAAATCTCTGTTAGGGATCTGTTTGCGCAAAATGCACTACAGAGTGACTGAAGACTATTTCAGGGCCAATTCGTTCTTTCTTGAAGGAAGGGGAACGGGAATATTTTATATAAATAGCACTATTGCCCTTAAGCGGTCTGAGTGTCACATTTCTTCTGGTTGGCATCATGAAGTGGCTGATAAAGATCACTTCAAAATGCTAGTTCCTTAGATCGTTATTAACTGTGAAGAGTGCAAGAGTAGCATATTATTGCTTGCATCTTTATAGAGTTTTTGTTAGCGCAGATATAAGTAAAGGATTCGACATAGTAGATATGTACTACAGAGAACGCTTCTAATATACTACTATATCTGAGTATCTTTTAAAGGAAATAAAATTATGGTAGTCATAAATATAGAAAATTGTAAATATTAAGATAGAAGGAGAAGGGATAGAGTATTTTAAGATTAGCCTTCAGCGAATTGTACTGTAGTTGCTGATAGTAACCATGAAAGAAAGTGCCAGAGTTGTGAATGTGGTGGGTGCTTATATTAAATATGCATTTAATCACTATATGTTTAATATATATAACGCTCGTGTACCAAATAAGGCTTAAAGTTTGGCGGTTCGTAGAATTTGATTGGTACATACCACCCTGGAATGTCACAATAACCTTTGGTGGTTGTTTTTCAGTATATTAACTTTAAGAAAACTATTAGTTAGAATCAATAACAGTACTTAAGCTGTGGTTTATTTTTCTTAAAGTAGTCAAATATTTCTCATTAGGACAATGGGGTTCCATATAAGGCCCAGGATATGTTTAGATAAAATTCTAGGTTTGGTTCAGTTTTGATCTCATCACCTCCACTTTGCAAACACTTCCTCAGAGTCGTCCTGTGAATTTGGAATTGTTTTGTTGCAGTCCTTACTGTCATACCTTCATTTACTGCTTCCATAGCGTTTCTGAGTGTCTTTGGGGACTTCTGAGAGTATAAATTTTCTTTTCAAAAATGGGCATATACAAATAAAGCCCATCGGCCTTAGGAAGCCATCTGGTATTCTTAAATTTTTCCTCCAACTACATTGTTCCGTAATTTTTTTTTAAAAATCTGTTTATAGTCGATGGTAATGGGATATAATTTTTATTTTTATAATAATAAAAATTTAGATTACTTACCTCTTACCAGAAATATTCACAAAAATCCTATCAGCTAACACATTGTCATTATTATTATTATTATTAGCTATATGGTGCAAGGAAGCCTGAGGCTTATGCAGCACCAGCCAAAAAAAAAAATTACCGAATTACCCCAAAAGAGAGAGAGAGAGAGAGAGTCAAAAGGGAATCACCAAGAAAAAGAAGAATGATGATATCCAGCTCAGGACCCTGGGTGTATACAGGTTAAATTAACAAATGGCACATGTGCTAATAATTACGTAGTAATAGATCATCAAATTACCTTTGACACCTATCAGCTAACGTGCGAACCCTGTTTGATTCACTGATGTTCCACTAAATTGAATAGTTTGTTGTTGTTGGGTTTTTTAGGAGTAACTACGACCATAGATCATATTTTGACACTGTATATTATGTCCGTCTTAAGTATATATTTACGGGCACAATTTGAATATTGTGTGGACTGAAAAACTCGGAATAATGCGCGGGGACACCCTGCTGCTTCTTCCTGAGATCAGCTAAATGCAGCCTGGACCGAAGTGGACTTGAGAAATTCCCCTAGTCATAAACTGCAGTCAAACTCACTCTTAAATTTTACGAGTGATAAATGGCAAACCCATTATACTCTTACGGAAAATAGTTTTGTAATCCTAGAGAGTTTTGCGGGGATACATTGTACATGTATTAGACTCGCACATAACTAGAACCGCACCCGATCCACATTGTTTGTAAAAAAAACAAAAAAAAAACTGACATATTGAGAAAATTTGCCTTAACTCTTAAATTTTCATACATAAATAATAATGCAAAAAGCAATCGTCAATAATATTAATATTCTTATTGTATATAATACAAAATTTAAAAAAATAAATAAATAATATAAAGAAAATATATTCATAACATAATTAATTTTACACATTTTTGCTATGCAAAAAGAGGACAATCATCAGCAGTTTGTGTGTTCAGCCCTATTCTTTTTTCGATTAGAAATCCAGCTACACAAAAAAAAAATCTCTCGCTCACTCACTGCCTGGCAGGGATGATACGAGCCATAGCTGCAAGATCTCGGGAAAAAAATACCCCCACCACTTCATTAATTCAATACTTCATCGTCAGAAATTGGTTTTGGAAATTTCATTGGGATATGATTTTGGATTTCGTCAGGTGGAGGTTCAACATCTTCATCGCTTGAACTTACCTCATCAAATAAATCGTCTGCCTTTATCTTTCTGTTGAACCTTTCAATTCAGTCTTTCAGTATCATGTGGCAATGAATTATGTATAAAAATCGGAACAGCACCTCCTAACCCACGAACCGCAAAATTACCCAAATTGTGGGTAACCCGCTTGTATCCGACAATGCAGGACTAGTCCTGGGTTCTTTGAGTGGAACTGTCACAGAAATTAAAGTCGGGGATAACTTGTGCCAAACGAGAAAAAAACTGCTTCTTTACGTCTTTGAAAGGTTTTATGAAGTTTCAATACTAGTCGTAGACTTCATGTAAGTTTTTTCTTTTTTTGTTTGTCTGATGAGAATAAATTACCTTAGAATATCTTTTGGAATAAATTACCGCATAATCTTGTAGAGTGCTTTTGTGTAAATTTAAGGATGGGGTGGACAATAACCGAAAGAAACGTGATTTATTTTATATTTTAATGCTGATGCTGGATTAAGCCTACTTCTTTGCATCCATTTGTCTTTAATATACTGTACTTGTAATTCCTCTGACCCTTGGCCATTCTGGAATATAAACAAAATTTAATTAGTCAGTTTTATTTTTAAGAAAGGGGGAAAAATTAGAAATTGAATAGCAATTAACTCGTCACAAAGAAAACTTGAGTAGCCTTAAAGAAAGTAAATAAATGAATTGTGGCATTTAGTTAATGAGACTCAAGGACAAAATGAACGGTTTAACTGAGCATCAGTTAAATGAAGTTTCGCTATTTAGTTAACGACACGCAGTCGAAACACAAAAGGGAGATTAAAACAAGCACCATTAAGCATTGATGTTTGCTCAAAAATTATCTAATGAGATAATGGCCTGAAACTGAGGAACAGTTCGATAATGAAAGCTAATAATAAATTCATTCAAAATAAAACTTGTTCCTAAAAAGAGATTTATCAAGGCTTCTTTAAAATAACTGTAGTATTTTCTGCAATTAATTTAATTGTATCCAAATACAACAATTAAATTAATACAAAGTTCATTTAAATTGCAAAATGGTTGATTAGACAAACGCCGTTAAGAAGTTCAGTGTACATACAACGGTCATTTCTGCAATTCAGATGAGATGCATAATTGTTCTTTCAGAAATAATTTAACTGTCAACTAAAAGAGTAGACCGCATACACCCGCTGAGTATATTAAAACATGGATAACCCATTTGAACTTAATAATACTGAATTAACGAGCTCAAAGCAAAACTGCAGGAATACAGCCAATATGTACGGCAATATTAATACACATTTGTAAGCATAGATGCCACAGGCATCGGTGAAGCTGCTTTTAGCTTTCAAGAAGAGCCATTTAAAACGCCGTTAAGGAGTTCAGTGTACATACAACGGCCATTTCTGCAATTCAGATGAGATGCATAATTGTTCTTTCAGAAATCATTTAACTGTCAACTTGCTGGCCATCAAGACGATGCAATTTGCACACCTTAAGCCTTTATTGATAAGAGCACCCCTTTGTTTCCCCTCATCCATCTCATTGCCCTTCTCTGTACTCATTCCAGCAGCTCTATATACTTCCTAAAAGGCGCACTATGGCCATAGTTGCCGATGTGGCTAATAAATCCCTAAACCAACAAAATCCTTCCTAAAATACTCCCTCTGGTTGTCTCTCGAATATGCTGCTGTAGAAAACAGTCATTCAATACACAAAAGTCTTGCTAACGTGCGCGTGACCAGTCACTATGTGGGAAGTTAACATCCCCCATTAGACATTTTGATTTACTGGCCCACTCTGTTTCTCTGTAAAGATGTTCGTTGTACTCATCAGATTGTTTCGGTCTATAACACATTTTTACTCTAATTTTTGCTTTTACAGTGCTTATGTCACACTAGACCGATTCAACATTGCACTGGCCACCCATATCAACAGGATGCACTGCCTTAGATTTTAGGTGTTTCTTAACTAAGCGCATAAGCCCTCCTCCCTTCCTAGCCTTTCTGTACACATTGTACTCCCCAAATTCCAATTCTGCATTCCTTATATCTGTGTGACACCATCTCTGATATCCCAACAATATCCTTCAAATTCATCAAATTGATTTACTATACTCCTAAGCATTGGTGTACGTGCAAGTATACATGCACCAGTTCTTACACTTAGTTACCTTAACAGAGCTCATGTATTTATCTGTTCATTTGTGACTCCCAGCAGTTCTTGAATCCCTAGTACCTTGCTTTCCATGCAGTTGCTCATTCCAATAGAAGCAGTGCAAGAATCACTTTCACCTCTGCCTGCAGTTGCTGTGGCGGATCTTAACAGAAAATGTGCAAAATCTCGAAAACGGTTCATTTGCGGCCCGATGTTCACTGGGACTTTTTTGCTTATTTTAGTTGTACTTTTCACCCTTAAATTATTGACCATCATTTTTGAAACCCCCTGTATATATTTCACTATAGTGTATGTATCTCCTACCAAGTTTACATTTATGTATTCCGTATCTCCTATCAAGTTTAAGTTAATGTATTACGCTATAACTTTAAGTTTAAATTCTAAGTAGTTATAATAGATAATAAATTTAACAGACTTTATTCGCTGATTAACTGTTTATGCGCCGTTTGTGCTGCTTAATTTGTTTTCATTTGTCAAATTCTTTATGGTTCGTATTATTACTTAGAAGGTTGAATAATTACTCTCGAGGTTATTTCGAGTAATAAAATTAATGTATAAAAACACTATGGAATCTTGCAATCCAACCAACAGACTTAAATTTTCGGAAGACATTGATCTTATTTTTCAACAGTAATATGAATTTAAATGTGTAATTCAAATTTAATTTGTATATAATCCAAATGTGTAGCATCCTGCTGCCGTGATTCTTTTCTTAAAGTAATTAAGAAGAGAATCAGTTAGCACCTGTCCTTAATAATAAATATAAACTATAACTTCTTTGACATGAAAAGTTTGGTTTTATCTTTCAGTTGCGAGATTACTTCTCCTTTTTTTTAAATACTTTTCTTTACCCTAGAATGTTGTACTCTCCTTAAGGTGGTGGCCCCAAACAACTGTAAAAAATTTTGTACTCCATTTTGAGCGGTGGTTGTACCGATTAATTCAACTTCATATTACACATCTTCAGTTTCAGCTGCATTCCGTTTTTAATGGTTATTCCCACAAACAATCTCCTGTTCGTTATTATAAAATACAGCACACCTGCTCATCGCGTCGAAAAGAGCCAGAGATTAACATTTTGCATAATAAGATTAGATAATACAACTTGTAAGAATTATTTGTAAACATGTCGTATGTTTGGAGGTGGTTGTTTACTTTTGTTTTTTTTAATTTATATTTATTTCCCCCACATACTTTATTATTGCCGTCAGTGACATAAAGGAAATTGTTGTTATTTCAGTGCAGCAGCTCCCCTCAAGCACTAATGTCGACTAAGGAAACTCTGATATTTCGATTTCGTTAAAATATCAATTTCCAGAAGCTGAGGGATCTTCCCATATATATATATATATATATATATATATTGTGTGAGAGAGAGAGAGAGAGAGAGAGAGAGAGAGAGAGAGAGAGAGAGAGAGCGAGCTGTCAGTATCTCATGAGCAACGACTCAAATATTATAAAACAGTCATTTATTATACAAAACTACTTACAAGTATATACATAACTGGTATTCATTATCCTCATTTAATCTGTTAAAATACATGCTATCATTTCCATAAAATTTCTCTCAATTAACAATATCAACTCTCTATAGCTGCAAACACTGAGCTAATTCAACCGTAATCACTTCCTCATATTTCTCTTAATCAACAATATCTGTTCTCTTCACAACAACAATCCACAAGCCATATCTTTCCTAATTTAGCAATATCAATATTCTTTACAATTTCAACCAATAATACTAAACATTTCCTCATATTTCTCATAATTTCTTCAACTTCAACCTTACTCTAAAATAATTTAAAACTTTATCTAAGCACCCTTTCCAATACAACAGTTCAAGGGACTTAATGTTCCTTCTTTGAGCGGATTTCTTCCTTCTTCCACAGAGTGCGGTGAGGTCTCTCTCTTCTTAGTTGAAGCCCGCCCGCCATATAGCTCTCCCAGTACTGTCTTATTTTGCTAACAATTCTCTGTTAATACTGAAGGAAATTACCACAGCATTAGTAGAAGCCATTAGTAGAACAGACACAGATTCGTAACAAACTAAGGCGAAAATGACTAGATCGTGGTTCGCGAAAGTACCGTAGTTAACACGTTTGAATTGACTGTGGTTCAAGCTCGCATCATTGCTAAATACGGTGATGATCTAGTATCCCTCTGTCTGCTACTAAGGGGTAGCTGTCGCGGAGTAGAAACAGAAACTTTATTTACTTTTTATTTAATTCTTGAACAGTCCATGGCAGCAAGCGCTCACGCAGACACTTCATTTTAAACTCTCTAAACGTGTTTTCCTCAACAGCACATTGGTTTTGCACTTGTCGTTTGGAGAGATCTTGGTTCGAATCTCGTCGACGAATAAAAGAATTCGTAATGTCTTTTCGATCAGAGTGCATTTAGCCGATCCCAGAACGGAGAGAATGGGATTCTTCCCCGTGAGTTATTCTGAACTGTTCAATCCGCACACGCCCACGAACACATTTCTACGCATTGCGCAATACGGCCTTTGATATTAATGCGCTTTGTAAATAACAATTCCTGGCCACAAGGCTTTTTTGACTCATTTATCCGTAATCATTGTGTGTTTTGAATAAATCTTTTTTTCCTGGATTGTAATATATTTGTAATATAACCAGAGTAAATCACAACAAAATAAAAACCCGATTATCAGATTTTTTGTGTTTTAAATGCATTGTGTTTAAATTAAATTTGAGTTTCGAATAAATTATAGGAGGGGAAAAATTTGTCGGGGTTCTGAATTGTTGTTTCGATTATAATTATTTTTTCCTAGTAATAAGCGTTCTTCCTTTCTGAAAACTGTTTTTAATTCTGCCGCAGGTTGCTTTTCTGTATTATTGAGTGCTCTGTAAATATACTCGTAGTGATAATTCTTGATTAATAGAATTCCTGATAACTTCGTACGAATTTATACGAAGTACTGAATTTGAACTACCCAACTTCACCTAAGAAATGTATGTGTAACAACAAAAATAGCATAATCATAAAAGCAAACTGTCATTGAAAGACCGGAAGCCTCTTAAAGAATTCATGACTGTTTTGAAACTTCAGAAGAATAAGAGCCATATTATTCAGCATCTTTTCACGAGCATAAACGTTTTGCTTTGAAGTAAACGCCCGTGATATACGAGAATGACTTAATGAAATCTTTCACTTATTCTCGGGTCTTATTAAATTGTGCTTTGTGTGCGTGTCGTTATGTCACCTCTAATGAAAATGCCTGCATTGTGTTACTTCCATTCACATTCTCACAGGAAATAAATTTTTAATAAATAAGAGAGTGTAACCTTTTAATGCCGTGTGTCTTCTCCACAGAGAACCCGTTGTATGCGTTAAAATAACTGCGAAGATGTTGCAACATTCTTGAACCTTACGAAGAGCAACACGAATAAAAACATATTTATTCGAATTATTTATAGTGGTCACATCCTCGTTACCATAATAAGGCTGATAGAGGAATAAATGGATGGCTGTGGTTTATTCCATTTTAACCACTTGTGAAAATATCGTAGAGCGGAAAGCGGTGTACATTTTATTTGTTTGACCGTCGATAAATTATCAGCAAGGATTTTATCGTGCAAAAATTATAATTCTTGAATTTTAATAAAGTTTAAATTTACTTTTTTTATGTAAGCATCTAAGAAATTACGTTATGTTTTCATTTGAAATCTTTTTTTTTTTAAATTATGCTGACACTTTTTGATTAGAGAAACCTATCGTAAAGAGCATATTAATATAAACGCATTGCATCACCCCTCCCCAAACCGACCTTCAGCTCGCGGTAAACCAGCTGTCATAACTCTGTACATGAGTAGTAAAGATGAAGCAGAGTAACCCAGCTTTCCCTCCATGCTCTGCGCAATTTAAATCTACCTCTAGCGTAACTTCTATTTGGACCTCAAGTTTTGTTGCTCCTGCGGTAGGTATAATCGTCTACGATATATATAAAACTAGTCTACTACTCTGAAATGAACAACGAATACGAAAAACTTCTGTTTTCTCATCGACTTCGCAACTTTGTTTTACAGCCGTCACTTGCCTGACAAAGCCTAAGTTTCATAGAACCATCATGAGTGTGTCTAGCACTCTGGTTTTTTGCCTAGTTTTGCACTGGAAGTTCTAACTAGCTATTGCTAAGACACCTGAAAGAGTACTGTCGAATAGGATATCTCTCCCAGAGGTGCCGTATAGATCAGGACAGGATGGATGATACAAATTTGAGACACTTGCGAACAATGAAACTTAACCATCTATAGCTCTTTTTATGCCATGTTTTTGGAACAGGGCATAAAAAGAAGGCGGCGGCAGTGGAACGTCATGGAAGGGAACGCAAAAAGGACAAGACCTGAATTAAAACATTCAGATATCTCATTGCTGGGGAACGAGCAACAAGAACTAAGGTGTGTACGCAGTTGTCTTTATGGAAGTTAGCATTCAGATCGAGATACGTCGAGATACGTCTTTGCTGTGGTAACAAGCGCGCGGGTACAGAAAGTACATAGGTGTTTGAGTGACCGCGGTTCAAGCATGCAAGACTACAAAATAAAATGATTCTTATCTTTCTCTACCTTGTCTCTAAATATATATATAGCTTTCTGTGACTCCACTGACCTTGTGTGATCTTCCCGGAGTATAAACAGACAGTTTATTTAGCTGCCAGTTATTATCCCCACTATTTGTTATTTAGGGATTATTTCTGTTGCACGATGCACTTGGTAAATTGTTCAAATACCGGCGGTCGAATGTGCGTCAATAGTAGTGCACTCAGAATAATTTAGATAAATTTCCTTTTCTTTATCAATATGTTTTTCCTTCAACAACCCCAGATCCGCCGAAGAATCTTCTCTGTTATCCTCACGTGCTTTAATTTATAGAATAGACTCATGAGAAACAGTATCAAGAGGCCTTACTGAAATCAAAATATATAATGTCATTAAAATTACATAATCATACACGGAAGCAGAAAATTTATTCTGCATCTGAAAAAGAAATGAAAACACTCATTATTCCCATATTCAAAAACTGCCTATCCTATTCTTCTTTTAAATTTGCCATACATTCGCCTCTATTGCATTGCACCTAAACTTATTCCATTGTTCCACAACACACTTCCGAAAGTAAACTTCATAAGGGGCTAGTATACTACTTTTCTTTCCTAAGGATTTTATAGTTGTGCCATCTGGTTCTTGTCTCAGTCGCTAGTGAAAATATTCTTCCCTTTTTCATTTTACTAATTTCTTATGCCTTTAATCAAATCCTCCCTTTGGGAGGATTTGATTAATGACATAAGAAATTAGTTGCTAAGGTCTGCATACACAGACCAAAATTGCTAATAATGCTTCAGTCTATTCCCTTCTTTGCACCTTTACTAAAATATATATCTTTCTTTACGCGCGATCCCCAGGCCCGTATATATTATCCAAGTGCGATCTCACTAGTATTCTTATAGAGAAGGGTAATGACATCTCTCTCGTCTGAATTTCTACAAATCATAGAAAGAACTCTGCATCTTTCTTGCTCTGTTTGTACTACATGTTGAACTCCATACTTTTTTGTATCCTAACTTCAACATCGTTTTCTTGCTGAACATTCTTTAACTCTTTTCTCCTAGTTTGTAAACTACTTCTACATATCCAGTCCCCACATCGCATTTAATAGCATTAAACTTTAGCTACCATTTTTAGACCATGCTTGAAATCGGTTCAGATCCTTTTAGAGCAACGTAGCCTGCTTCCAACCGTTAAGTCAGTCAGCTGACTGGCAGCTTCCCCCTGTATTCCCTCACCAGTACCATTTAAGAAGGTAAAAAACAAAAGAAGTTAGAGCACTGATCCCTGAGGGACCCTGCTTTCTACTACAGTCCACTCTGAAGAAAACCAATTTATAATCGCCCTCTGTCTCCTGTCCTTCAACAACTCCTGTTCTACCGATGGATCCTCCATGTTATCTCAACGTGCTTTAATTTATACAATAGGCTCCCATGAGAAACTGTGATAACCTTACTGAAATCAAGATATCGTATATAATGTTCAAAGCTGTTTCTCGCATGCAACTGCTTTATAACCTCTTCATAGTAATTTACCAAATTTATCAGGTAAGACAATTTCGTAAATTACGAAGCCATACTGAGATCCATTTAGGATGCCATTCTTATCGAGGAGCTGTTGTATTGCGTCTTTGCTTTGACCATACATTCCATAATCTTTCATCCAAAGAAGTCAAATTTACAGCTCTATAATCGCGCATCACTTTAGTTCCTCCCTTTGAACTGATGAGACATTGGCACTCACTTCTCCGAACCAGGCCATGGGTGTAATGATGATTTCGTTACTAATGGTTGGATATATTCACTTGCTGTGGTCAGTATAATCGGATGAGCGTAAAGCCCCATCCACACTGGGGCTTTTACGCTCTATCATCCCGAGTAGATTTTCAGATAGACGTTTATTTTATACCATTGATATTTATTTTACAGCGATTCAACCGACTTGACTATTTCCCCTTGGTACTAATGTGGTGTCTGTATTAAGGATTATTGCAAAATACGTGTTAGACTCGGCCGACATTTGGACTGCGTTGTCGATTATTCACCATT
This sequence comes from Mastigoproctus giganteus, assembly GCF_048544385.1. Classification (NCBI taxonomy): domain Eukaryota; kingdom Metazoa; phylum Arthropoda; class Arachnida; order Uropygi; family Thelyphonidae; genus Mastigoproctus; species Mastigoproctus giganteus. The sequence continues at coordinate 139,755,130 of NC_143581.1, forward strand.
TTCATCTTGCAAGGGACCTATCGAATTTATTCTATTTTGTTAGATTCATGTATGAGTAGAACTTTTTCCCTCTTAGATCTGTTACCCAAATGATTTTTTTTTTTTTTGATACTTGGCTTCTGCAAGTCATGGTTTTATTACATATCAGTAGTTTTATTGAATACCTGCTTATAGTTATCGCATAAAGTAGCTGTTCCATGCCTTTGTCTTTTGCTCACCTAAATCTTTCTGCTCTTCTATTTTGGCGTCTTTCTTTTAACATACTTCACAAGTGAAACGATTGTGTTTGTGGCCTCCCAGATAAATCCCTTAAACTTTATTTATACACCCTTGCGTTTTTATCCATTTTTACTGAAACTTTTGCATATTACCTTACTATGTTTTTCCACCGTGACGCGTACAGCACGTTACTGCAATTTTCACTTTCTACTGTAGTATATTATGATGTGGAGTTCACTTTACTACACTAACATGTAATGTACTACGTGCTTAACAGTAACAGAGCAAAAAGTACTTATGAATGTGCTTTTTGCTTTTTTTAAATATATGTAAATAAATATTATTGCTTATTAACGTTATATAATTAAATATTATATGGAATAAGAAACATGCAATTAATTTTACTATTTTGTGGTTTTACTTTAGCTAGTTCATTTTGTTGTCATGTTGATTAACTGTTATTTATAATTGGCTTGTCTCATTGATCAGATCGCCAAGTCAGATAAAGCAAGATTTCACGGAAGAATAAATTCATCTAGAGGAACAGAGAGAGAGAGAGAGAGATGTATCCATTTTTCATCAACAAAACTGAGTGAGTGTCATTCACATTTCAAAATATTGTTGAGATTGTATGGAATTTTCATCAGATACTTTAATATTTCTTTTTAGTTTAAGTCTTTCAAAGCGATACTCAGCTTTACGTCGCTTTATTTATTGATATACAAATCTGCACTCCCATCGGGCATATACCCTGGTGCTTTGTTCTCTGTAGGTGTGAACAACCACGATACTGACAAAGTAAAAATAAATTAAAAAGTAAAAACCAAGGGGTGCCTAAAAGAAAGATCTAGAACTTCTGTAGACTGCGCAAAGAATGACAACCAGATTGATGAAAGCTCTAAGCATTATACCTATGAGAAACGACTTGGAGAATATACTCTGCAGGTAGGATTTGGTTAAAGGATATAAGACCCTGACGGGAGAGGATTAGTATTACAAAATAATCAGAGAATTGGTGAGTGAGACGTCTCCTTGTTTGGGCTTGGATCATTGGTTTTCATTCCTAACACATTTATACAGTGCCATACGATATACTAACATAGCCCTCCGTGGGGAACACAATAAAACCTTTTACCTTTGGGCTGCCTTTTAGGACACATTGGAATAAGTTTTCTGCAACGGTGGCCGATGCTTAGTTTGGTAAAATTCAAATTTAACTTCTTTGTGCATAACTTTATAGAACCAAAAACCAAGGCTGTTGATGGATTTCGATATTGAAATCCGAAATGTAGCCAATTTATTTAGTTGGGATTGTTTCGACTGTAATTGTATCAATTATCCTTTGCATACTAATTAGAATACTTCATGTGGAAAAGTGTTTTACTTTAAATATTCCTTATTTAGTAGTACTTAAAGCAATGTCCTTATCCATTTTAATTAAGAGGTTTGTATGTATTGAGTTTTTATATAAAGTACAAGCAAAATTTTAGAAAGATCATTTATTTATTAGTAATGATTGGTTTGTGTTTAAACTGCCTTGTTGTGCTCTAAATACTTTGTTATTCTATTTTATGTACCAGCCTGAGTCGCTCATGAGATGTATAGAGTTCTTCCAATATACATATTTGTAAAGAAAATAAATTTCATTTCTGGGACCTGATTATATTGAGAATTAACATAGCAGTCGGGTTGCATTGTGAGCTTAATGCTTTGAGGGGAACTGTTGTTGGAAGGGTTGACAATAATTGTCTGAGAACATACTAAGGTAACGGGTGTATGGAGAGATTCTAATACAAAGGTAAAGGGTGTTAAGATGGAACTGCATGTATAGAAAGATATAATAAATAAATTATAATGCAGATGTATAATAGAAGTATGAGTCTTCTATAATTATACCCCCAAACAAAATGTATAATAAACTGTGCTGAATAATTATTATAAAAGGATTCTAAAGTAATTAAGATAATTTCTATAGAATATATACACTGATTGATCACTGAATTATGACCAACCCTATGAAAACTGAATGCGACCCATTGACCACCTGAGGTACGAGAGTGCGCAGTTAGTCGACCTATGTAGCATAGATAAGGTGTCAGTGGTTCAGTAGGTAGTAAAATTCCGAGCGTGATGGGTAAAAGGAAGGATTTATCGGACTTTGACGGCAACACTGCAATGGTCGACGAAAGATTGATGTTAGAGGTGAGCGCCGAGTCCGACGACTCGTACAGGCGAACAGGCGCATCACTATTGAAGAGTTGACTACCCAATACAACATGGACCAACCCGGATCAGTATCTGGCATGACCATGCGTCGCACGTATGGGCTATACCAGCAGACGATCCCTACGGCATCCTCTCCTAACCAAGATTCATCGGCGTAAAAGACTCGCCCGGTGCGAGTCTTTTAGCATGCAAGTTAGAAGACTGGAAGAAAGTGTGCTGGTCGGATGAGTCACGTTATTTACTCTACATACGGTACACGACCGCGTGGATGGTCGTGTACGGATTTGGCGTCAACAACATGAGACTCTTGATCCATCATGCATGGTATCGAAAGTTCAGGCTGGTGGAGGCGGTTGTATGGTGTGGGGCATGTTTCACTGGCAGGAACTTGGACCCCTGGTGCATGTGGAACAACGTATCAGTGGTCTCTGCTATCGTCAACTTCTTGCTGACTGTGAACACCCCGCTATGTTACACTTTTTTCCGAATGGCGATGTGGCTTCCAAGATGGCACTTGTTGTGCAGGAATGGTTTGATAAACACAGTTCTGACTTCCAACATATCGATTAGCCTCCGAACTCCACCGATATCAATCCCATAGAGCATTTGTGGGACACTATGGAAAGGCATATCAGGCGTCTGGATACACCAATCATCTCCATACCTGCATTGCTGACAGCATTACACACAGCTTGGTTGTGGAATCAATGCCACGTCGGATAGCTGCTGTACTGAGGGAAAAAGGAAGACCTACGAAGTATTAGGTAGGTGGTCATAATTCAGTGATCACTCAGTGTATATCAGTTATTACCGTTTCTGAATGGTTAAGCGTAGACTCCATTTTCTGGGTAAATATGTATATACGTTGTAAATGTACATAGTCTAATTTATCCAAGCAATATAAAATATCTTAGGCATTAGAGCAGGCCAACCTGCTAAATCACTTTTAACTTAGTTAATTTAATTTAATTATAATTTTAATTTTATTAAATTTAATAAAATTAATGTTTGCACTAATTTTAATGTAAACTAACTTGTAATAGCGTAATAAACTGTTGGGTGGGGGTGGATACGTAATATTAATAATATTGGTCGCTTGACTGAAATTGTAAAATTGCTCTTTTTGTTTATTTACAACGAGGAAAATAGTTTCCTGCTGGAGGTAAGGTTAATGAAATTGAGATATGAATATCCATAGGAATGGTGTTCATATTTCAGGTTTTTCAGAATTATCCATTGGGCGGTAGCAGTACATTATCATTAAATCGAATGCAAATACTGTATATGAAATCCAATTATGGAGAGATAATTTTGATCATAATTTAGTAACTTTGGAATATGGATTACTAAAATAGATTGCAGGGGCCTTTCATTTTGACTGGATATAGAACCATAATTCCCTGATCAGTTACGGCACGATGCCCATATAAGATGCAAACAAGTAGTTTTATTTTTTGTTTTAAATGCATTTTATTAATTTATGTCTAGCCATCTATGCCTTGTATATGATGCCGGAGACTATCCATCATTTGCGACTTTGTGTCTCGATGTATGCACTGCACAGTTTCTCCCGCTATAGCGCTCTATATTTTTTGATACCTTACCATTTGTGTTTTTTTTTTTTTTTTTTCATACCATGAGTTATCTCCTCATGGTATGATTTTTACAAAATTTTGAAAACATTGTCAATCTTTTTCCTCTAAGATTTTCAGTTTCATCTTTGGAAACAAGATGTCACGAAGTTTTGAGAGTAAAGGAGAAATTGGGTGACCACAGGCACTCAGTTCTTGGCCAAAATCTTTGGGTAGACAGGTCAGCGTGGATCTTCTCCCGTCATCTTCAAAACCACCTGAACTCTACCTTTGATTAAGTATCTTCTCCAAAGGCTGTTCATAACGGGTTTTTTTTAAATGATCCATTCAGAAGAATCATTCGTTTCAAAAATTCGGAGAGCACGGTGTACACGTCTGCACTAAACAACTTCACAATACGTGACTAACGCAACATAATGGCTTTCGATGAGGGAAAGCTAGCGAGAAAGCATAATTTATCATCACCTATCTGGAAAAATTTGTTACTGCCATCGGTAACCATATTACGTGACAATTCTCATAAGTTAGATTGCACCTCTTAGTGCACAATAGCTTTAAAATATTTGGCGTTATCTTTAGATGGATTTGCGTCCACTTACATTCGCTCCTTCGGAAAGAATTGGAGAGTAACATAGAGAAAAACATACTGAAAATTGGTTTGGCCGCTGCAGTTATTTCTTAGTTACATTTTAGTAATCAATTTATCTCTTCCGAAGCATTCATTTCATTTTTTTCCCATTTTTATTAGCAAGCGGGCCCTAGCCATAAATTGGCGATTCCGCTGTAACATATGTATATTATACACTTTCATATGATATACAGAAGTATAAATCAGAAATATGAATTGAGGCACGAGGAACTATAGTACAAGCACAAGGAGCCACTGATCTTACGAAATCAACATGAGATGATAGTCTATAGAACACCCCTGGAGGCTCACATCTGGTGAGTTATGGGCTTGGCACATCCAGGGTCCTGAGCTGGATATCATCGTTCATCGTTCTTCTCTTTCTTGGTGATTCCCGTCTACCTCTCTCTCTCTCTCTCTCTCTCTCTCTCTCTCTCTCTCTCGGTAATTTCGAAATTTTCTTTTGCCTTGTGCAGCATAAGCCTCAGGCAGGCTTCCTTGCACCATATGGCTAATAATAATAAACCTTTTACTCTTTTTTTCCTTAGGTTCAAGCAGCACTAATCTTCTCTGGAACAATTTCTTGAAAAACTTTGGAAAGCCTGAAAATCTGCCTCAGTCAGTTGAGCAAGATTTGGACTAGCAAATAAAAATTCATTTCTGAGATCCAAGTACTCATGACAATTATATAAAACATGACTCCATGTCTCCAGAACCGTGCACTGACACTGCGACCTTTCTGAAACACCCAGCTGATTCAGCTTTGCTAAAAATGAACCATGACCGGTTAATAAAAACACAATTTGTAGATTAAGCACAAACCATTTTTCTGATGGAACTTAAACAACAGAGGGAAAGAACCTACAAGTTATTTCACCTTTATTTGAGTTAGCCCATTTATGATTCCGAAGAGTCATTAAGATAGCTAAGATTCGCTTGACCTCATTCTTAGGATCATTAGCCAAATCCAACTCAAGATCACGAATAATAAAAGGAGTTCCACGCCGATCGTTGAAAGTCATTACTCTGTAAATCAGAAAGAGGTCAATTGGCATTTTCCTTGTGGCAATTTGTAATGCATCATTGGAGACAGTTCTACAAACTAGAGCCATCTTCAAGATCATCATCCTCTGAATGGAATACAGCTTTTTTATATATATTTTTTTTAAATTAACACAGTCTATCCAAGCTGAGATACCCTAAGAAAATATAGGAAGGAAAACACAGTCATAAAGAAGAGATAGTGCCCTACCTCTAATACCCCATTCCTTCATAGTAATTCTTGTTTTCATGTTAACAAATTTTGCAGCCTTTTCAGATAGAAAATTTATATGGGTGTCAAATCTAAGACCTCTGTCAATGAAGGCTCCAAAATATTTAATTTTCTTAACGGGCTTTATACTTTCACAACCACTCAGCGCATGAGGTTCTCTTTCAGCAGTAATATTTGTGTTTTTGACCTGATATTGTTAATTTACGGAAGTCACACCAAGCATTCAGATCTCTTATTATTTCATTAGATCGTTGTTCAATTTGTAGCCGTGAAGAGCCTTCAGCTAATATTACCAGGTCATCTGCATATGCAATCATATGAACATGACCAAATTCCTTCCACAACCAATCCTCTAATACCAATTTCCACATTAGTGGCCCAAAAACAGATTCTTGCGGACATCCTCGAATAGCAGATCTAGTTACCGAATTCCAACTAGACGTAACTGTAAAAGATCTTTCCTGAAAATAATTCACTATGACGCTATAAAGCTGATGGGAGCATTTTTCAAGGCGAAGAATCCATAACGCGCTGTCCCAAGAAATATTATCAAAAGCTCCTTCAAAATAAACGGAAATGCCAAGAACATATTTTGCATTTGCATCTAAATAATTTAACCAAAAATTTTAAAGCATCCTCTGTACCACGACCAAGAGTAAAGTCATATTGCTTATTTGAGAATCCTAAATTTTCTTGCGTATATTGCAATATTCGCTGTGAAAGCATGCGTTCATAGACCTTGCCCAAACCTGGAAGAAGTGAAATTGGACGATAAGAAGAGGGCTCAGTTTTAGGTTTTTCAGCTGACTTCAAAATGATCTTAAGTAAAGCATCCTTCCAAGTCTTCGCATTCTCCTAATTTGTACCTTTTTAAGTGAATGTTCCATGATTTTAGAGACCGCCTTTTCTACATCCATACTAGACTTAAGTTTAGAATCTTGCTCAGGCCGCTTCAGAAGTATATTATTAGAACTAACATTATTTCTAAGCCGATTATTCCACTTTGCATAGCTGTCATAATTAGTTATGCTATCCTTCCAATTTTAATTTTTAACAACCTCACTGTATAGCTTTCCAGTACACCTCAAACCTGTAATTATTGTTATGTATTCAGTTAGTGACCCTCTAAACATCTAGTTCTCTCTTTCAAGCGTTCATTATCTATTCCCAATTTCAAGGGCAAACTTTTAACCCATCTAGCCAATATTTGAGAGATAGTATCATTATTGATTCCATGTTCTTTACTAAATAAAAAATTTCTGTAAGTTTCTTCTCATACATGTTATGATGACATTGGTTGGTTCATTATGAAAATCGTTAAGCTCTTGTTTCTGCTTATTTTGGTTATTCGGTCCATCTCTGTGAAACAACTGTGAATCTATTAAATCTTGTTCATAATCCAGTTCATTTTCCACTAAATCCTGCGACTGATATCCATAAGCGTGTGAAACATACTAATGTTTGTCGGCGCCAATGTTGACAGAGTTATTAAAATTGTCAATATCCTCAACTGGATTCGTATATTTGCTGTCAATGTTTAAGTCCATTTCTATATTCCTGTTGACTTGTCTCATTTCTTCATCATTATCCTTAAATACCTCTACTTCATTTAATACATTAGTCAAATTTTTCTTATGTTTATTGCTTCTCCTTCTCAAAATAGGAGATTTACCTTTAACCGAAGTAGGAATGCCCACAGAACTCTCTCCTTCATCACAATAAACCCGTCAATCACTTCTAGTCATAATATAATTCTCGGGGGTTCTGCTTCTTGAGGAAGCAGAGCTGTCGACGTCCTAGTCACAATCCAAGACCCTGCCAAAAACAGCCATAGCTCAATCAACAGAAAGAGGGTTATGTTGCTTAATACTGTCAAATTTTTCCCCTTCAGCTTATCACCTTGCTTTAAGACTTTCTTAATTATCTTATGGAAACCCTTACTATCATAATTTTAAAACCCATCACTGTCTTCCACAGGGTCGTTAAAAAATCCCATTCACTGTATTTGCCTCATCATTACTTAGCATTAGCATTAGTAGAGGCATTTGATACAAGAAAGCAAGCTTATGCAGCATCAGCCAAAAAAAAAAAAAAAAAAAAAAAACCCACTTCCACTTCACCCCTCTGTTCGTTCAAAATACCTGTCCAGCTGAGCCTTAAACTTATTTAGGCTATCAACCTCCACCACAAGGGATGGCAATCTGTTCCACCAACCAACCACCCGCTGGCTAAAGGCAAATTTCCGCACGTCTATCCTACATCTGTCTTTCCTCAATTTGAATTTATGCCCTCTCAGGTGATTTTTCTGAGCTAGAGGAAGAATCCCATCAGCATTGAGCACGCTTAAACCATTCAAGGCTTTATACACCTCTATCAGATCACCTCGCTGGTGCCTAGTCTCCAGACACTGTAATTTGCAAAACTTAAGCCTTTCTTCGTAAGAGCACCCCTTTGTTCCATTCACTAATCTTGTTGACCTTCTCTGTACTCGTTCCAGCAGCTCTACATCCTTCTTGAAATGAGGCTTCCAGACCTGTATACAGTACTCTAGGTGTGGCCTGACCATTGCCTTATACAATGGAATAATCACCTCCTTATCCCTGCTGGAAAAATTCCTGTATATCATTGACAATACTCCATGAGCTACTCTTGCAGCCCGTCTGCACTGCTCAGAGAACTTCATATCTGCCTGCACAATCACCCCCAAGTCGCTTTCATTCTCTACCACTGTCAGTGTAGTACCACAGAGTTGATACGTTGCTCTGGGGTTGCTGTTTCCCATGTGTAGTACTTTACATTTCTCAATGTTAAACTTCATTTGCCACCTCTCAGCCCATCTGCTCAACCTTTCCAGATCCTGTTGCAGCAGCATAGTGTCAGTAGTGTCCTTGACAACCCTGCCAACCTTTGTATCATCTGCAAACTTGGACATTAAGCTTGATATACCATCATCAATATCATTTATAAATACAGAAAACAATAATGGACCCAACACTGAGCCCTGAGGGACTCCACTAATAACATTAGTCCACGATGAGCAGTGTCCATTGATTACCACTCTCTGTCTTCACCCCCTCAACCACCGCTTTATCCATAGCAGCAATTTGCCTCCAATGTCACACTGCTCCAATTTGTGTAGCAGTCTTCCATGTGCAACAGTATCAAAAGCCTTTCTAAGATCCAAGTATACAATATCAAAGTTATTCCGTGCATCCAGTTCTTTTGTGACTGCATCATAGTATCCAATCAAGTTGGTCAGGCAAGACTTCCCCTTAACAAAACCATGCTGTGTCTGAGCTATAACTGAAGTCTTGTCTAAATGATCCTGCAGTGCTTCTTTAACCAGTGCCTCCATTAATTTTCCTGGAACAGAAGTCAAGCTCACAGGTCTATAATTACTTGTGTCAGCCTTTGATCCTCCTTTGTGAATTGGGGTCACATTTGCACATTTCCAGTCTATGGGTACCTCCCCTGAGTCCAAGGAAGCTCTCATAATTATGGCTAAGGGTTTGCTTACTTCCTTTGCTGCCTCCTTTAATATAACTGGATAGATCCCATCCACCCCGGGTGCCTTTCTTGTGTTTATCTTCAACAGTTTCTCCTCCACTTTACTCCCAGTTATTTCAAGATTCTGTAGCTTACTGCTAGAGTTCAATACACCTCTGGCATTCCCCTTGCTGAATAACTCCTCATGTGTGAATGTCGATGCAAAATATTCATTTAGTTTGTTAGCTACCTGAGCAGGATCATCAACAGTTGACCCATCAATATCAAGTGGACCAATCTGATTCATCCCCTTCCTTCTAGAGTTTACATAAGTAAAGAACACTTTGCTGTTTTTCTTTGCATCCCTTGCCAAGGATTTCTCGTAATCTGCTTTCGCCTGCCTAACCTCCTTTGTAACTTGGTTGCATATCAACTTGTATCTATCATAGGCTTCTGTGTCATGTGTTAATTTGTAAGTATCCCATGCATTTTTCTTCTCTGCCATATGCCTCATTAGTTCATCTGACATCCATTTTGGCCTAAACCTTGAACAATATTTCTTAGTTGGTATGTAAAGCCTAGTAGCTTCCAAGATAAGTTCTTTGAATGCTTCCCATTTTGAATTTGCTGTTGGTAACATCATCAGTTGGTCCCACTGTATAGAATTTAAATACTGTCTCAGTCCATCGTAGTCGCCTTTACGGAAGCAATAACCCTTCCCTTTACCCCTAATGGTAGTTACCTCTTTCAGTAAATCCCACTTCAGCACACTGTGATCACTGCCACCTAGTGGTTCATTTATCTGCAGATTCTTAATGCATGAAGAATCACTGCTGATAATCAAATCAAGAGTATTACTCCCTCTAGTTGCCTCCCGAACATGGTGATGTAGAAAACAATCATCCAATAAATCCACAAAAGCCGTGCTAGTGTGTGAGTAACCAGCCCCCAAATTCCAGTCAATAGCTGGGAAATTAAAATCTCCCATTATAAGACTCTCTGATTTACTGGCCCACTCTATTTCCCTGTACAGTTCCTTATTATACTCATCAGAGTCATTAGGCCTATAGCACACTCCTACTCTCAATTTTGATCTCCCAATGCTTATGTCACACCAAACTGACTCAACACTGCACTGTCCAGCGATGTCGACTGGCTTCACTTCCTTGGTTTTTATGTGTTTCTTAACTAATAGCATAACCCCTCCCCCCTTCCTATCCTGTCTATCCTTTCTGTAGACGTTGTACTCCCCAAATTGCAGTTCTGCATCCCTTATATCTGTGTGACACCACGTCTCTGATATCCCAACAATATCTGCCTTTGATGTTTTGAGCAATACCTCAAATTCATCAAATTTATTTACTAAACTCCTAGCATTGGTGTACACGCAAGTATACCTGCACCTGTTTCTATTCTTAGCTACCCTAACACAACCCATGTGTTTACTTGTACCGCAATGGCTCCCAGCAGTCTCTGAAATACCATGCATCTTGTTTTTCAGGCTTCTGCTCATCCTAATAGAAGCAGTGCAAGAATCACCTTCACCTCTGCCTGCGGTTACTGTTAAACTATTAGTCTTTGTATCCCCCCAAGCTAGCAGTTTTCCGACCCACCTAACACTGCCTCGATAGCATCAGCAAATATTCTTGCACCCTTTCTATTTAAGTGTATCCCATCCCTGTAGAAGCAATCTCTCCTGTTAACAAGTACAGTCCAGGCTGAAAAAAATTCTACCCCTTGAGCCTTGCACAATCTTTCCAGGGCCGAATTGATCGACAAGGCTCTCATCATATACTCCCTCCTATCGTGTCTGGGCAGAATTGCAGACACTTTCAAATTCAACCCTAATTGCAACAGTGACCTGTACTTGTTTGAGTAATTCTGCCGGTCTCCTACTCTTAATATCATTAGTGCCAACGTGTACAACTATATCACCTTTTGTGCCCTTGAAAGATGATATCCGCTCTAAAACGTCATCAACCTTTGCCCCTGGCAGACATACTCTGGTCCTGTTCCACCTATCCTTTTTACATAGCATGTTCCCCGTTTCCCTGACAATAGAGTCACCAACAACTACTAGTTCCTTCGGGACCAGCGCATTCTGCCTTGGGGGTTGTCTCTGTGTCACGCGATGCCCAAGTGCAAGACCTGGCGTTGATGTGGGCAGCTGAGAGCTTGATGGGCCCCTCAATTTAGTTTTTTCGAGGGCATCCACCCTGTCCTTCAAGCTCTCATATAGGCCCACAAGAACGCCGAGTTGTTGCCTGATATCGATACACTCCTTGCATCGCGCACACACAAAGACATCCCCCTTGGCAGTATCATGTCCCGTACCCGATTGCTCTGCAAAACGTACAAAAGGCTCAATGTTGGGGAGCTCTTGAATTTTAATAGTGAATTTCCTATTTGTTTTGTTATCCTCCCCTGACACAGTATCTTTGTTAGCACACATTTATTCAATTTATTAATCAAGATTTAATCATAATACGCAGTGCCACTACAATTTCCAAAAATCACTTCTTTTAAGCTTTAAAGTTTAATTATATTTCCTCAGATTCAAACCCTGACACACACAGAACAGTAAGGTTGTTCTCATTAATTAAACTCCCCCAGTCTCTAAGCATTAGGATTTTAAATTATAGCCGGATAAAATTTGAATTATTTACACTATGCTGTAGCGTTTATCGGTAAAAATGGATTAATTGTACAGTCGAATTTTGTGATTCGGTGAAGGCGAGAGCCTTTTCTTTCTGATTGATTTGTGTCGTCGACGGGGTAGTCTTAGCTAAGGTAGGGTGTTTTCCCCTTATCCACCTGTTTTAAAATCGGTAAACGAATTCGTGATTTAAAAACATCGTCAAGTGGGGAGAAACACCCTAGGCTAGGCGCCCCGGTAAAAATCACAAATTAAAATTTGCAAAAAATCATATAAATTATAATCAAACGTTTACGTATCTTAACAAGGAAATGGGATATTTTTTCCGGGAGATATTTTTATGAGATTCATGTGAAACGTAAGATCCTTGTACTGTGCTTACTTGTATTACTAAGAAGTCTTGAAGCTCCTAAGCAAGAGCCAAGACACTAGTCCAAATGTATACTTTTAGTGGTACTAATACTTAGATGAGAGTTCCCCTGTCTCTTTACGTTTAAAAGAGATTATTAAAGAGTGCATCCACGTTAACATAAGATAATCTAAAATTCGATACGCTTTAATAAACTAGCTATCAAATATAGTCATTACCATCGAAAAGATTGTTTTAACGAGTAATTATACCTAGAACATGTTCAAATTACTAGTTAGGGTTATTTAGGGGAAAGTTCATGTGTATGTCGAAAATAATTTTTTTCCTTTAGTATATTTTTGCAATTCTGTATTTTTATCGCTATCGATTGCCAACACAAAATAAGCCTTTATAGTGACAAGGAAAGAAACTAACAGTGGACGGCAGATTTCAATATTTTACTCCATGTTACTCTGCAATCCTTTTCTCTTCTTTCTTAAGTAGCCAACGTAAGTGGATGCTATCCCACTTTGGGGCACTACACAAAGATCATTTCGAAGCTACTCTCCTGTGAGATATTCTTATACTCTTCGCTTTATATGTGGCACTATTTGTGAAGAGTCCTGTTTATAACAATCACTACTGCCACCATCATCCTTAAAAGAAATCACGACTGCAATAATTTCAATAGAAACATGTTTTCCATAGTGAAAATACAATATAAGTGTGCCAAAGCTGAAATAGAACGCCCTCCCATGCAATTGCTAGAAACAGGAAATCGCAATGATTCTCTTTTGTGATCTTAAGAGAAATTCTGTGGATTATCTTTCATTTCGGTAGCGAAATAGCGATCCTGCTCAGGTTGCTGAAACAGAATAGATATTTGCATCTACATTCACACATGAAGAATTCTTTAGGGAAGGGGATGCTAGGAGATTATCAAACTCTAAGAGGGAGCTAAATGATTTTGTGATAACTGAGAGGAAGGTGGAAGAGAATTTGTTGAAGCTAAACATAACAAAAGCGCCTGATATCATGGGATTTATACAATTATATTAAAGGACGTAAGAAAACATGTATCCATAATTATGAGAACATCTTTGGATTCGGGAAAAGTCCCTATGGACTGGATATGTGCTAATGTATCACCAGTTCACAAAGGGGATCAAAAGGTGACACGGGTAATTACAGACCTATTAGCATAACTTCTGTTCCACGAGAAGTAATGGACTGACTGGTCAAAAAAGTAATGCGGGATCATCTAGACAGGATTGAAATTATACTGCTGTCACGGCATGGATTTGTTAAGGGGCTATCTTGTCTGACCCATCTGATTGGATACCGGGAACTGGATGCAGTAGCAAAGGAACTGGATGCAAAAATAATTTTGATATCATATACTCGGATTTCAGGAAAGCTTCTGATGCTGTTGCACATAAAAGACTGCTGTATAAATTGGAGCAGTGTGGCATTAAGGGCAAGTTACTGCTATGGATAAAGGGATGGTTGAATGGGAGAAGACAGAGTGGTTACCAATGGACACTGCTCTTCATGGAGTAATATTAGTGGAGTCCCGCAGGGTTCAGTATTGGATCCATTGTTGTTTTCTGTATTTATTAATGATATTGATGACGGTATATCAGACATGATGTCTAAGTTTACGGATGATACAAAGCTTGGCAGGTTGGTTAATTACAGTAATTAAGGAACAAGATATAGAAAAATTAGGCAGATATGCTGAGAAATTGCAGTTGAAGTTTAACATTGACAAATGCAGCAATGTACTGCATATGCGTAGCAGTAAACCATATGTAGACATGTATAGCATCTTATATAGGACGGCACCTGAACGAAAGTTCAACTCCGTCTTTGCACACTGTGATGGTTACAGAGCACTCTAACAGGCCATAAATGTGTGTGATGTTATGTTCGTGCAGTGTGTGTTGTTGTGTTGTTTAGTTGTTTCTGGCCGTTTTGATCACCACGCAGGCGATCACCTGGAAAGGGTGCCCAGTGTCCGTCTAGACCACGGGGAGGTAGGCCACAACTGCGCAAGAACCATTTATTAATGGTTCTTGCGCAGTAAACCATATGCGCAGATTAATGTGGCAACTCTGGGGTAGTGGAAAATGAAAAAGTCATTGGTTTAATCGTGCAGTCAGATATGAAATTCTCTGCGCAGTGCAGACAAGCTGCCAGGATAGCTCATAGGTTTTTATCAGTGATATACAGGAACTTTGATAGTAGGGATAAGGAGGTAATTATCCCATTGCAAAGATTAGGCCGCATCTTGAGTACTGTACACAGGTCTAGAGACCTCATTTTAGCAAGGATATTGAACTACTGGAACAGGTGCAGAGAAGAGCAACAACATTGCTGAAGGGAACGAAAGGGTGGTCTTACCAAGAAAGGCTTCAGTTCCGCAAATTGCAACGTAGAGACTAGGCACCTGCCTAGATGGTGTGATTGAAGTGTTTAAAGCAATGGATTGAGCATGTTCAGTGCTGATGGCATTCTTCCTCTTGCTCAGTCCTCAAAGTCCACACTTTGAGAGGACATAAATTTAAATTGAAGAAGGATGGTTGCAGACCCTTCAGCTATCGGGTGCTTGACTGTTGGAACAAACTTACATCTGTTGTGGGAGAGGGTAGTATGAATAATTTCAAAGAGAACTAAACAAATTATTGGAAGATTTCAAGTGAGCTGCTAGCTAGTCGCCTCCAAACTTTCGCATATATATGCGACTAGATTTCATATACTGTAGCGCTTTAAAAATAAATAGTCATTTGGTAAATATTCAAAAAACAGGTCCTCCACTTTGACAGATCTCAGAGCGGCTTTGTGGTGGGGACGGGACGTCTCCCACACCCACGAGTTACCGTTCCCACCAGCAGTAGGTAGGTCACTGTAATAGTATTTGCAGCATAGTGCAAGGAAGCCACAGGCTTTTACTGCACCGGAAAAAAAAAAAAGAAGACACCAACTAAGTAGATAAGAAAACATAGAAAACGCACTTGGAGATGTAGATAGACATACTTAGAGACGTAGAGACATGAATCCACTTATACAATATACATAAATACGTATATTTAAAACACATATCCAGTTAGTTCAGTAAAAGACGCTCAGGAACTACAACCCCATTAGATAGGAAGCTCACTAAAATGTCATGTCTATCAATTATAAAAAATATAAATTATATGCTTCTCTCCTCACACAGGTAAGTATCCAGTAGGCTTTTGAATTTGCCCTGGAATTTTCCCCGTTGGTAGCTCGAAAAATTTGCTCTCGCAGGTAGTTGACGCGGACCGAGGTCAGCCTCGACCACCAGTGAGAGTAAATTGTTCACGCTATCAACGACTCGCTGGCTAAAAGAAAACTTCTTACAATGTAATCTAAACTTTAAGCCCTCTAGTTTGAAAGTATGACACCTAGTTCTGGAATTCTTTAGAACAGTAAAAATTCTACCTTCATTGAACTTACTAATTCTTCTCAGAGTCTTGTAAACTTCAATCAGTTCACCTCTGAGGTGCCCAGTTGCTAAGCTCTTTAGCTCACATAATCGGAGTCTTTCCTCATAGGTCGTCCTTCTGCCGATTTCACAATTCGAGTTGCCAGTCTTTGTACACTTTCAAGAAGCTCCATATCTTTTTTTCAGATGAAGTCTCCATACTTGAACACGGTATTCCAAATGTGGCCTTACAATTGGCTTATATAGTGGGATTGTGACTTCCCTACCTCTGCAGGGTAGCGTTCGAAAAATAATCGATAGGACACCATGGGCTTTCCTGACTGCCTGTTTGCATCTTTCAGAAAACTTCATATCTGCCCGTATTGTAACTTCCAGATCCGTTTCCTCCTCCGCTGCTTTTAATTCAACCCCACCAAGTGTATAATTTATTTGTAGGTTGCTATTCCCCAAGTGTAACACCTTGCATTTAGCAGCATTAAAACATAGCTGCCACTTCTCTGACCATCATAGAAATCGAAGTCATCCTGAAAGAGGTGCTGCTTGGTACTGATCATTAATGACTCTGCCATTCTTTACGTCATCTGCAAATTTTTACATAACTTCTATCCCTCCCTTCGTTGATGTCATTTATGAAAATTAGAAACAACAATGGTCCAAGAATCGATCCTTGAGGGACCCCACTCCTGACGTTACACCAATCTGAAGAATGTCTATTAATGGCGATTCCTTCTGCCCTGCAGCCAATGAGCCTTACCAGTAATCCCAACCTGCACAAGCTTATACGGTAACCTCTCATGAGGGACAGACCGAGTCAAATACTTTGCTAATCTATTACACTCAGTTATCTACAACACTTAGTTTAATACAACTCAATTAGATCGATTTCAAACCACTACCAGTAGTGTTCATGTCAAACCAGGGGCAACACTAGAGTCCTAACAACAGTAATGTCCATCGCTGCTGCACACGGCCAGGAACATTTCTAGCTTACAATTCAGTACCCTCGATAACATTGCATTAGCATAAAGAGCAACAGCCCCACATATTCCCACCGGTTTGCTCACATGGTGAGAAAATCGGTGGGCATTTGTGGGGCTGTTCTGCTGTATATGGCTTTGCTCACCATGTGAGCAAAACCAGTCCAATCACAACCAACCAAGTAATGATATCCAGTTCCTCCTAGTGTGACTGTGGGTCAGCTGCACCCTCAGGACGCTGCACTATAAGCTATCTAGCCGTAGTCTGTCCGTCGCTTAAACACATGAAGGGCTCTTTTTATTTATTATACTAGTCGTTCCCCGCCAAAAACTGGCATCTCTGCCATATCATACAATACCGTACTTGGAGATGTAGATAGACATACTTAGAGACATAAATACATTAATCCACTTATACAATATACATAAATACATATATTTAAAACACAGATCCAGTTAGTTCAGTCCAGTAAAAGACGCCCAGTAACTACATCCCCATTAGATAGGAAGCTCACTAAAACGTCATCAGTCTATCAATTATAAAAAATATAAATCATCAGCAGTCCACCAAGTATATATGATCACGAAATCAGCAAATAGTCAAACTGAAACTCTTGGCAGCACAAAACTCAACAGAGGAGATGCAACTTGGTGAACAGCATACATTGGAAGTTGGAGCAGAGCAGACTCTCACCAGTAATCAGAACAGTACCCACATTCTTTGTCTATTCTACTAATAAATATTAATCTGTTCTAACCTAATCTGGACAGCATTTATCCACTGCAGCACATCTCGAGAGGCGCTTCCTCCTCCAATAGTTTACATAACTAGGAGATCAGCTTTTCTAGGAAAATCTCTAAGAGTGGTTTCGCCCAAGAAAGCTGTCATTCGCACAGCGCCTTGCCATATTGGTCAAAGGCCATGCTAATCCTAATCCTTACACAATGTTAGCGGTAACATTGTGTAGGGATTAGGAGGTCCCGCGCCCTATGCGATCAGCTGTCTATGTCCAATCATTCCGATCTCTCCAGAGCACTCGATCACAACGGTGTAAAGAAAGTTGTAAAGCAACTTTTTAGGGTGAGTAGTCTAACGAAGGACCCTTCTAATGTCACTCGGTTGTCTGTCTGTCATAGCATTGTATCTCTGTAACCACTCAACCTATTGACTTGATATTTTGCATGGGCTTGTACATCATGTGGGCCAACATAACGCTATATTGATCATTGTTGAAAAAAATTTGTCTGAGAAATGGGGGGGGGGGGGTAAATGTGGGTGGGACAAAAATGTTGTCAACAACCTATAGCTTATTATACCCCATTGGAAAGAGCTCAACGAGTAGGTTTAAAAAATTTTTAAAATTAAAAATGGCGGTGCTAGACACTAAAATGTGAGTAATTTTCGTGTCCCCCCCTATTTCCGTCGCTAATGGAGCTAAAAATTTAAAAATCACATTACCGCATTATTGTAAAGGCTACTGAAGGTTCGAAATTCACTACTAGCCAGGAGGTTAGGGAACATGTTATTAAAAACCTAATAAGTGATCTGAAAGAGGTTAAAATCAAGGCACTTCGAGCTATCAAAAACAATGGGATAATAATAGAGACAAACTCTAAGGAGGATATAAACGCTTTTGCATCCTCTAAATTTATTTCTAAAGCTGGTCTGTCTTCGAAGGCACCAAAGGAACTAAATCCTACAATAATTGTTTATGATATAGATAACGATTTAACTAAGGAAGAAGTTTTGGCTGATTTGTATTTTAAAAATTTAACAGACCTTAGGTTTACATGTGACCAGATAGGAAATGAGATTGTATTTAAATTCAAAACGAAATCAAGGTCTAAGTGTACATCAAACTGGATGCTTGCTCTTAACCCCATGTATTTTCTCACAAATCTCCTCTATAGACAGGATATTTATAGGGTTAATGTCTCATAAATTTCAGGCCTTTACGATAGTTACCAAATGCTTCTGCTGTTTATCATACGGACACACGTCTAATTCTTGCAAAAATGAAGTACCGACTTGCGGACACTGCTCGTTCGGGGCACGTATTGTCTGAGTGTCCCAACAAAAGTCACCCTCCAGTATGTGCCAATGGAAGCAGTAAGACAAATAACTATTCCCATCCAGTCCTAATGATCATAATAGTGAGGCTGAAGAATCTATAGTCGACCGCCAAATTAAAAATCAGTCAATTAAATGCCCATGGATCTAAGACATTAACTGATGAAATTCTAAGACTTGCTGATATCCTTTCTCCAGACATTGTTTGTTTACAGGAACTGTATCACGGTAAAATCACAGCTAGCCTTCCTCCACCAGAATAATAAAATCCCCCTCATGAAGATCCAAAAACAGCTATTATTGTATTCAATAGAAATCTTGACATTCTCACCGACACTTCTCTCTGCTCACACATGTTACCACTTGTGTACAAACTACTAATGTCCTTCTACTTGAATTCTTTATACTGTCCGTCATCTTCAGTTATTAATCCATTTCTGGAGTACCTAGAAACTGCTCTTGTTAAACTTTTACCATAACCTGTTATTATCCTAATGGATGCAAATTCCAAATCTTCACTGTGGCATAGCGCAACTACCGACCACATAGGGCGGTTATTAGACGATTTAATATTTGCTCATCAATTGCATGTTCTTGATCTCCCAAATAAGCCTTCTACCTTTTGTTAGCACCCTGGGGCAGTCTAACATCGACGTAACTCTGGCAACAAGCAGTATCCCTTCTCTAATTTATGAGTGGGATGTGCATACAAATTTGACAGTTTCCGATCATTGACATATCTTTTGACCTATGTTCTTTTAAAACTACTACAGCTCCAACTAATGATCTGATCACATTTCCCTACGAAATATAATTTGGGAAAACTTTGATAAATCAATCTTTAAACATCTTCCGTCTGATTCTACAGACTCTGTGGACCATCTTGACGATAATCAATTGGCAAATTTTGTTAAAAACACCTATCTTTACAGCTATCACAATCTACCAAAAGGAAAACTTTCCGTACAAAATGTACCGCGTGGTGGACAAATGAGCTAACAATTCAACGTCGCAAAGTTCATCACGCTAGGCGCCTTTATCAAAGAGTAAAACGAAATAGACAGCCTTTACTTGAGGTCAATAGGTTAAATTTAAATTATAAAATGAGGAGGATATATACTAAAGAAAGTGCTCTGTAACCATCACAAAGGCGTGCACCAAGGCGGAGTTTAACTTTCGTTCTCGTGCCGTCCTACATAAGATACTAAAGCAATGTACTGTATATAATAGTAAGGTCAAATCTTGTTCAGAATTTTGTACATACAGCTGGAAACCAAGATCCGTGGGGTCTTATATATAAAATCAGTAGAAATAAATTAACTCCTGGTGATATCTTTAATACAGTAATCTCAAATAATACTGAAACTCTGAAGTGGACGCAAACTGCCGATAAAATACTTGAGACCTTTTCCCAATGATGATAGAACTCTTGATTCTGCCTGACACTCTGGAGTTAGGAAAGAAAATGAGCAATATGATTCTCACATTTCTACTGCTTTATTTTCTATGTAAGAGCTTAAAAATGCAGCTTCTTTTTCTATGAGTAATAACAAATGCCCAGGAACTGATCTACTGGAAACCACTCTCATAAAAAGATTCTTCTCTATTAGACCAAACTATCTTTTGAAACTCTTCAACAAGTGTCTTGAAGCTGGGAATTTCCCTGTTATTTGGAAGCCTGCTCTCATTAAAATAATCCCAAAACCAGGTAAACCACCAAGTGATCCTAAATCTTACAGGCCTATCGCTTTATTATCCCATTTAGGAAAGTTACTAGAAAAACTCATGCCATACAGATGTAATCAACTTATTTTGGAAAGTAAACTGTCTTCCTCTCTTCAGTATGGATTTAAGCCTGGTTGTAGTTGTAAAGATGCGTTTTTTGAATTGAAAAAGTTAATTGATAGATAGATCTACTTGCAAATATACACTGGCAGTTTTTATTGATTTTGAAGGCGCCTTCGACAATGTTTGGTGGGAGAGTGTCTTACGGCGCCTTAGAATCGCTCGTTGTTCTAGACATCTCTTCCTTTTGTTCAAAAGTTACTTTGCTGAACGTACTGTCCACATCCAAACCAAACATCAGTCAGATCTAAAGCTGTTTCTATAGGGTGTCCCCAGGGTTCCATTCTTGCCCTCCCCCCTTGTGTGGAATCTCGTCCTGGATGATTGACTGTTTTCTCCCTTCGACATGGCCGATGCGCAAATGATTGCCTTTGCCGACGATTTCTCCATTTAGTACATGGTAACTCCAGGTCCCAATTTCAACAAGGGGCTAATTCTGTACTCGATGACTTGCTGGATTGGACTCTGAAAAATAAATTCAGTGTCACCATCTAAAACCAAGATGATGATATTTCACGGAAAACTATACCATAATAGACCTCTGGTTGTCACGTTTAATGCAGTATCTCTGTACTTGTTACCACTCATAAGCATCTTGGTATTGTTTTTGATGAAATACCACACATCCAGAATCTTTCCAAAAAAGTGAAAATTTTTACGGCCATGTTATTCAAAATCTCTCGGTAGGACTGGGGTTTAAAAAAGGGAACCCTCAGAATTCTATACTACACAAGTGTTTATGCCAATCGTTACATGTGCATCCAGCATATGGTTTCACAGAACCAAACTAGACAGAGTCCAACGGACCCTTTTTTACTGGCGCCTCGGTAGCCAGGTGGGAAGGAGCAGCAGTGCGTAGCACACGCTTCTTGATTAGACCGGGGTTCGAGCCCGTCACCACCAAATACGGAGAATGCGGAAAGATCAGGGAATGACCACCACATATCCCGGAGCAATATGGCCTTACTTGCTAATGCTCCTAAAAACCAAATAACAAACAAACAAACCTTTTTTGCTAGTTCTCCCGAGAACGGTTTCAATCTCATCTTTGCAAGTCATCGCAGGCTTATTACCTCTGGATCTGTATCTTACGTACAAAGGCTTTGTTTACTATATTCGTAAAGGATTATCCTCCTTTAATAGGAACTTTTTCCAATTTGACCTATGATCCCACTGCCGATCCAAAGAATGAAAAAGTGAAATGTTGGACTGAGCTTCATAAAAGATGGCAAGTGAGATGGAATTCATCGACCAAAAGGGCAGTTACCAGATGTTTTATACCTGATATTAAATTCATTTCCTCAAAAAGTTCTACCTACCCAAGCTTTCTTACATCATACATTCTAACTGGCCGCGGTTCTTTGAACGCTCGTCTTCTTCAATTCAATCTAGCAACGTCAGATACCTGTTTCTGCGGCGCCTCCGAAGACTGGAGTCATGTCCTGTTCTTCTGCCCAGTTTACCAAGAGTTAAGATAAACATTGTCTAGTATAGTGGATAATTTCTCTCCTGAAAACGAAAGATATCTTATTGCAAATCAAAATGCCTTCTCAGCCCTACAGAAATTTCCTACACACGTTTTCAACAGACTGTGCGGATTACTGAGTTGACTTCTATACTCAAAAAGCTACTTTTTTTTTTCTTTAATAATAATTATTAGTTTTACATTTTATGTAATTAAATTTATTATTTTTTTAATTATAATTTTTATTTATTTTTTTATTTTTATTATTATTTTTCTTGAAACGTAATAATATTTTGTCCATTAATATTTTTTCCCTTAAAATTGTTAATTATGCTAGTCCCTTGGGAACATTTTTTTTGCTAGTCCCTTAGGGGGGGGGGGCAGA
Organism: Mastigoproctus giganteus; assembly: GCF_048544385.1. NCBI lineage: Eukaryota > Metazoa > Arthropoda > Arachnida > Uropygi > Thelyphonidae > Mastigoproctus > Mastigoproctus giganteus. The sequence continues at coordinate 139,777,774 of NC_143581.1, forward strand.
ATTCGCTGGTCTCCAGTTTATTAGAGACGGGATTTTAAAATGTTTGGGCCCGCCTCCTCGTGACGTGGACGGCTACTGAGAAGCAGCCTTCCTGGTAGCAAAGTGGCCAGAAACAGTTAAACAACACTCATACAACACTACACTCGTTTCTGGCCATTGTACAGAGTCTTGTATATCATCACAGAGAACCATCGCGGAGATGAATTAACGTTTAGGGGCTGTCTTGCGTAAGACAACACATGTCCACATTATCCCTGCGCTATTTGATAGGATGGGAATAACGCAGAGCTAATTATTTAAGGGAAAACTATTCCGATTGAAATCTATCATTTACTTTTTTGTGTTAAAATTAAAAATCCAATTTTGTATTGCACTTCGTTGCGCGCTTCTTTGTACTAACCCTCCTTTTGGTGACGAAAAGGTTGCTAAATAGTTAGTTAATAATTCTATAAAGGTCATTTATAAATTTTGCGACGAGAAGTATTTTTTAACAATTTTCAAAGCTGGAGTTGTCTCGGCAAGGATGACTCAGATAGCCAGTGTTGAGGCGGCGCTTCTCCCACCCTTGTCATTCACAACAACTGGAAAGACTCAAATAGACAACGTTTTCGTTAGTTCCTCAGTTTTAGGCCAAGCCGGGGTACTAAAAACTTTTTTTTTTTCAGTTACCATAAAGCTCTCTATTTGAGACACTACACTAACGACCATTCGTGACTACGGACCTTCATCCTGAGTGCCCGAAACTCAATAGTTGACCGATTTATTATAATTAATTTCTTTAGCCTAATTCCTCGCCACAGCTCAAACGAACAATTCTGAAATTGTTGTGGAAGTGGGTAGTTTGGATAAGTTCAAAGAAGAAGAACCAGACAAATTGGTGGAGGGAGATGGGCAGGTGATTTGTGATTATTTGCTTTCTTGCATCATATGCCACTACTAATAGTAATAGCCGGGCTTAGAAACAGAGTAAAATGGTTTTCCTACGGAATATTCTGTATTTCCTATTAGTTCAAACCATCATTAAAACGTTCATAATATGCAGATACAAAAGCTCCGATAGGTTGTATTCCATTGCTTGTAGAAATGAACGACGTCTGTTTCACTGCTCTGTATTCACCTTCCGCAGAGATAGAATGCAGTAGGCCAGGTTGTAAAAATGGTTTGTGGCGTAATAAAATCCTGTTCCGAGTTCAATTCACGTAATGTAATTTAAAAAAAATGAGCGATACTTGTTTCAGTGGGAATCAACGTTAAACAGAAATCAGTTTAACAGTGATGGCGGAAACTGCCAGCCCGGACGCTAGTAACACTTCGTTGAAAAAGTATAATTTCCATTTGTTTTGTAATACGATGTGATGATAGCAGTTTGTTTGATTCTTGTCATCTCTGTAACAAGCACGTTTCATTTCAGAATCCATCAGCCTACTGTCAATTAAATCTCTAGCCGAAAAATTCCTGGCTGTAATGAAAATTTTCATTTTAAAAGAAAAGAGCTTTAAAAAACTGCAGTCCATCATATCCATCATAAAATTCTGTGATTAGCAGAATTTCACTTGTTACTATGTTTGTAAAGAAAGGTCAAAGTTATGCTCTCAAGCGATGCAGTCCTCGCAGACTTCGTTTGGTATACCATAAACCAAGCCATCTTTTGTAAAAGATGGGTAAACCTTTATAGCTGCTATGCTTAATAAATACGTATAATTTAAATCGTTAAATGCCATTTTAAATTGTTAGTAATAACTAAAATTCAGTATTTCATTTATTTTTTGCTGTAGCAAGACGGGCTTCTTGAACTGCGACGCGTTAAAACGTTATGAGAAAATTAATGCTCATTGGGAACTTTTAAAAGCATCTTTTTGGTGTTTACTTTTGTTCCTCTTTCGACAAAGTTGTTGTCTCGGTAACTTGTTGCTTAAAATTATTTACGAATTCACTAAACGATTTCATTACACATTGAAATGAATCAAGCGTTAAAATATAACATGCAACATCTCTGTCATGTATTTTTGTTAGCCTAACTGGCTCGTTATAAAGTTTATTTCCTGTTATCGATGAAATTCTTATTTTACCTCCCTACAAACGTGTAACTCATCTCGAACAGTGCACTTTATGAAAAGAGCCAAATGACGCTGTCACAATTTTATTTAAATAAGAAAATCACAATTTTAAATTGACCACCAGTAGGTTAATGTACAGTACAATATAAAAGTTTTGTACGTTTTATTAAGATACTAAGGGACAATACCTTTCATCTAACTGGTCAACACGGTCTTTTGCCTAGAACAAATTTTATTAAAGATAAAAGGCGATCTCTTTAAAGTTTGGTTAAAAAATCTTTCCATGAAATTTGTAGCGTTATTATTATCTTAATGTGTAATAAACAATGATGTGCAACTACGAGTAAATTTTCTCCGGGGGACCCTTTCAACGCCATAACATCGCTGTCGTACAGAACGTGTTCTGAAATGTTTTTTGACCATGAACAGCGAGATACTGCATATTTTATGTCCCGTATGTGCATGGATCAAGACCCATTCTTAGAGGATTGATGATGTGACCTTTAACTGCGTCAGCATAAGCAGACGATAATTGCTTCCACGTCAACCATTCTCTCATAATACTGAAGCAAGGTTTCTAATGTTTTCACCAGTGTATGTATTTTCCTATAATCTTTTTTGTTGTTGTTTTTTAATGGTGGATTCCGTTATATTTTGAAAGCTGTCTCTGTTTTCAAGCTTATATATGAAAAAGCTAATATCTTCACTGATCCCTTTGTGTTTGCTCAAACGCATTATTGGTTCCATGCAATGTGCATTCCTTTCTTCTACATTTAATTTATTTGCTACCTACCTCCATCCTTTTGTTAGCACAAGAATAATATTGTCATCCTCCTAAAGAGGCAGTAAGGATTTCATTAAAAGTTTTTTTAAAGGACCTCATTTTTCTTTTAGTTTTTCTTATTTTATCTGTAGCGTTAATCTTGCAGTTGTCTGAGACGAGTGGCTACAGATCGATATCGGTATAGAATAAATATATTTAATATCATAAATGTAGAGTACAATTATTAGTATTTCTTTTACGGGTTCAAAAAAGTGTAAATCCTAAAAACCTATTCTCTATAAAGGAACTGTTTTTCGAAATTCCTCATCACTAAAAATAATTCCATTACGTATTTTTGCATGAATTATCCACTTCGAAATTCTCCCTTCACTTCAACTTTTAAATACTGAATATCTGCTCCATCATTATAATTGCAATTTTTTTTTTTTAAATTATGAATATAAAAATTCCTCCAGTGCAGGCTTTTTGTCTGTTAAGAGAGTACTTTTACTTCGCTTTTATGCTATTATAAAAAAAAAACCACACTTCACTGCGAGCTACTGCACCATTCCTTCTAGTAACAGATGTTAATATCCTTTTTCTTGAAATAAGAATAAATTCTCGAATGACATTCCTTTTCTTAGATACTATTTGTACATTAGTCAGATTTCCATGCAGATTCGCCTACCACATGTTAAATATTCATGCACTTTGCTATTACAACTTACTGCTATAAGAAAGATGCAGGCCTAGAAATTAAAGTATATATTTTAAATTATATGTACAGCTATGTATGTATAAGTTTCTGCGTATTAAATTTGTATTTTGTTCTATAAAGGTAAATCAAAAATATGGCTGTCTGTTCGTTGCACGTGTTGTACACAACAAGAGACTTTTTTTTGGAAACACCCGCTACAGAATTCAGTAGAAATCGTTATTGTAACAGATGTTAGCAGTAGACAGTTTCTGTTCTTGGTGGAATAAGCTTTGCGAGAAAGAAGCTTTTGTAAATCTAGCCTGCTAATCCCATGGACTTCTCGGTTGTCGCCCAAAAGCTTTTTGGTGTTGTAATAGGATTTTTGCAGTGGCAGCTTTTATTAACTAATAAATAATGTTCGTTACACTTTGGCAGATTTAGTGAAATTCCTATTTACTAATATAAGAAGCAGATTTTTACCGACTTGTTGTATTCGGTAAACGATTCAGTTTCCATATGATGATTCCAACAAATCAAAGAACTCACATGAATTACTTGGAATTGTGGTTTGTGTAAACGGAAATATCTTAGACACGTAGGATTTTTTTAAAGTATAATCATTTCAGTGGGGAATGTTCTCAGGCGAGAAACATTGTAAAAAAAAATCATGCGTATCGTTTTTGTTGTATGAATGTACTGTAACTCATACTCGTTCAGTTGGAATAGCTTTCTTTTCGTGTTCCTCTCCCCAGTTTCATTTTTAGTCTCCCTATGTTTGCTGTTTGAAACGCTCTGTACACAGCTGAAGATGCTGAGTTCGTTATAATATTCACATCTCGAAAGGCTTACGCGTAAGATCACGAGGTTGCGCACTCTGAGCACAAATCTGACAGGGTCAGGAACAGACTGTCTATCAGTATGCCACTGCAAATGTTTTCATTCATTCGAGGATCTGGAGTTGTCGATCTTAATATGAAGTGTAAGGTTTTCTACCGATGACTTTTTTTTTTTTTAGTTATTTAGGTTAGAATCCCAGGAAACTAAGGAAAAAAACAAACCTTAAATACTCCGAATATCGATATGTCCCAATCGCGAACGCAGCTTTAGTAACCAATCGTCGCTATAATAGTTATTTCAGAATTTTTATTAATATGGTAATATTAGCAACAAACCAACAAACTACCCACAGCTTTAACAACACTTCGCCCCAGTCAACCCACATCGAAAACCATCCAAAACTCAGTCGGCTCCATTTCATATCCCACATTAATCAGCATAGTTACGATTTCAAATTCTGCTAATATTTTTATTTATCTAAGAAACACACACAACAAAAAACAAATACCTCGTTACAATTGCATGTGAACTGAACTAAAGAGCAGTATTCTGTAACTTCAATGAACGATGAATAAAAGGAAAATACACTGAATATATAAATGACAAATCTTGACAAAACGAGTTACATTTTCTTTTATGTCCTCAACATCCTGAAATCTCCTTACTTTGAGGACAGGTTTCACCTGAAGAAAGAGGAAGATCTCCAGCGCTAGATTGGGCGAATAGGGTGGATTGTTTAATGTTTCGTCAGAAATGTCTTCACAACAAGTGTGGATTTGCGGGGACATTGTCATGCAGCAAGAACCAGTTGCTCCCTCACTCGGAAAATGCATTTTAATAGTCTTTTTAGAACCTGTACGTAGAACGCAGCATTGACTGTCTCCCCCTTCAGGTACAAATTCCTTGTGAATCACACCCTGTCGAAAATCATGATCAATATCGTCTCGATCCTGAACTTCTCTAAACGAAACGTTTTTTGACCTTGGTGATAATTTTGAAGTCCACTGAATGTTCTGAGGCTGGTCCCTGGGTCATACTGAAACACCGAAAACTCATCTCCAGCGACAATACAGTCGAGGAAATTATGACATGCACGATGACACTCTTCGTTGCTTCTACTCATGCGTGAAGCTGTGCAGCACAAATTTTGCACAGACCGTCATATTAAATTCGTTCACCATCATTCTGAGAGTCAAAAACTCTTGCCCCAATTTTCCGAACTTTTGCAATTCTATCCTCATTTCGAGAGGTTGACGGATGTCGACTTCTTGAATCATCGCGAACAACCTCATGTCCGTCTTTGAACCGCTATACCATTCAGACACACTGGTACGACTTAACTTTTCATCACCATAGACAGGTTTTTAACATTTCATACGTTTCTGTTGCAGATTTTCCCAGTTTAAAGCAAAATTTCACGTTCGTTGTTCCATTGCAAAATCGTGACACGGAACGTTAACGCTACTAACGAGACTGATTATTACTTGCAATCTGTCAACCTACTGGGCAATCTTTGTACTGCTATCTGTTGGAGGAGGTTTGTACCACTTCATTTATTTTCAAACTTATCAAACATAGACGGAACAGCACGAGCCCGGGAATTTTATTTTCACACCGTGTGTGTGTGTGTGTGGGGTGGGGGACTAGTACAATTACTAAGGTATCAGAGGAATTTACAACTAATGATTTTGACAATAAACTGACCCTATTTAGCATTCATATGGACTTCGTGTGAGCCGCGGACAACTTAAACACGTGTACTACAACACTCCTGACATGTGGCTGAGTGATATTAAACTCTCGTGAAATACCGCTCAGCTACGTCAGGCTCACTTCCTAAACAATTTATGAAAGATTTAAGGTACAGTATGGCCACAAGTTGTTTTAAAGGGCGGTTACCAGGGTTGCCCCTATATGCCGAACAGTATGGCCACAGTAACCCTTTTTGCCAATAAATCCTCATAATAACAACGTTACCTAACAATTTAAGACACTAAATGACATCTATCTCTTATCTGTCGCCTCTTGTTTTTTTTTTTTTTTTTAACAACATATTCAGCAGTTTTACGCCAGTTGTCTTGTCTTTATACTGAAACAGCATAATTTTACTTTTGTATACAAACAAAATTATAGCTTTTATTTTGAAGTATCTGACTCGTTTACTTCTTAAATAATCCTGTAATTTATTTCCAAATTTATATGATAGACAGGTAAACCGGTTTAGAACATACGCGATATAGAGAATCTTCATGGCCCGAATTACCTTATGTCTGACTTGTCTTGTCGTATAATAGCCATTGCCGTTAATGCGCCAATAAAATCTAATACCAAACCAAATCCTTTTGTCTGGTCTAAACAATGTTCATTGCAACAGAAACAGTTTCAGAATTAGGCACTAAAAGCAACTAAAATGGCAAATAAAGTTTAATGCTTCAAAGTAAGCATTTAGGGACAGAAATTCTGACGTCAGGAATAAAATATGCAAGTTGGGGGGAAGCTAAAATTGGTCCAAAACGATAAAGACAGGTGATTGAATCTGACAATTTTTCATGCACTGTAAACACGCTGAGCCTTTTTACCCCCACTTGCTAGTAAAGAAAAGGACGTCATTATTCCTCTATAGAAGGTGACAGTTAGACTGCATTTAGTGTAGTGTATCCACTTCTGGAGACTCTTTGAACCCTCTTCGGAAGTTCTGGAGAGAATTCAGAAATGGGCGAATAGATTAGTGATGAGTGGAAATCGATTATTGATGGACATATGTAGAACGGCTTAGAAGGCGTGGACTACAATGATTAGCAACTAGACATCTAAAGGGCGATCCGTTTGAGAATTTTGGGGCGACGATGGGGCTTGAGTAAAATGAATGAGGAAGATCTGTTCTTCCTCGTAGGTAAGTCAAGAACCAGGGGGTGGGGATAGTCACAAATATAAATCTCAGGAATAGCTAAAGATTCCATCCCATGAAGTTCACCTGTGAGAAACATGTGAATACTGGGGTAAGTTGTCTCCTAACGTGACAAAGACACTTTCAATGCGAAGTCTCTCTGTATTAATGATACGAATACTTTGAAACTGCAAACGTTAGGTGAGTAAATCATTCATCTTTTCCACATGAAATATTACTTTTCGAGTACTGGAATGCTGTGGTAATTAACTACGAAATTTCTGATTCTGTATATTTCCAACCACAAAATTTCATGCCGTTGTTTCTGAATTCAACTTTGGAATTCCTTTTATTTGTGCAGTATATATAATTCAGACTGCAGGTACGCTCTAAAAAATGCTATACTTATGAGATGAATTTACAAATGTGCTTCTATTTGATTAAGGTATACTTAGTTTTATGATTGGAAATGCTCAGGGTCAGGAATTTTAGTTTCTTATCAAAGCACTCCAGTAAACTGAATTTTAACGTGGACAACGTGTGTGAATAGTTTGTGTGTCAAAAGAATAATATACAACTGCGTTGACTTAATATGGTGGCAAGATATGCACATTACATAGTGGAGAGTGTTGATAAGAGTAGACTAGCAGTTTATTGAATTCCATTTACAAAGAGAAAATAAGATGATATAGGAGATGGATTCACTGGGTGGCGTGTTATAGCCAGCGCTGCTGATGCACAGAAAAAGCAAACAATCTTCAACAGGTCAGCTGACTTCAGGATATTAATATAGCAGTTCGTAAGCAGTAACAAACTTGTAAATATGAAATTCGTGGAAAGACCTGTGAAACTGCAAGATTCCTTCAATGTAAGGCAACGTCTGGGCGAACTTCAATACTGTATGTTGATCCGCTTCGCTTGGATGATGCAGGTTCCGGGAAACTTAACTGATAACGGGACACGGAGCAGAAATCCTACTTTAAATTCGTACTTTACTGATTTCACGCTGCTGTTGATTCACAGATATTTTCATAATTATATCCACTGGCTTGTATTAGTTTAAGTAATTCACAACTGATGCATATGAAATATCGAACTTAGTATGGTTTCAATTACTTTTAGATACTATCTACCTACCTAAGCTGCTTTCTCCATTTTTATCCAGGCCGCAAGCTATATAAGCGTGCAGCTGCATATGTCTTCTTATACGAATGAGTTTAGAATCAGATAAAACGCAGCTTTCCAACGCTAGTCAATTTTTTATTTTATTTTATTTATTTATTTATTTATTTTTTTTTTTTTTTTTTGCCTCGTATCGCTTCATAACAACTACCAGTAGTGTCCGAAACTCAGATTAGAAATCATTGAATTAAAACATAGATAGTTTGGAAAAATGAGAATAATAAAAACACCAGGTTATAAAGGAAATTATCTAATCTAATTTACAGTAGCAAACTTATTTCATTTTAGTAAATCTGAATATATTGGAAGAATGAAACTTTTATAGAGATATAAGAATAATTTTACAACCGGTTTTTAGCAAACAGCACCGCTTCTCCTTTAAAGCCCAATGCGCAACGATATAACATACTTCTGAAAATACTCGAGAAAAAAAAATACTAACAATAATATAAGGACTTAGTATAAAAAAGCATTTAACTAGGAAAGTTGTTGAAGAGATCAAGATTATTTTTGTAAGCAGTATTTTTATTGCTTTACTCACACGCGCCCGCACACAGAGCAGAGGCGTGAGATCGTGGTTCTTTGAAACCAGTCTCTAAGGGTGTCAGGGATCATTTGCGTTAAGATTCTGTCCATTCCGGTTATTTGGGACACATTGGAACTCGTGCATTTTGGCCCGATTAAGCGGCTGCCCCAGTTATCCGAAGTTTCACATAAATAGTTAAAAATACAATGCCTCCCCCTTTACAATTGGTTCACTTTACAATCAAATCACGTTACGATGGAGTCACCATAGTAAAGCACCGTTCACTATACGATGTGTAATAAGCGCCGGTCATTGTAATCACGTTTGTGAATTGAATTTTAATTCTATAAAACAGCGATTCTAATTAGCAAAAATAGGAGGAATATTATCCAATCCACAGGCTATAAAAGTAAAGATATATTAAGCACAAATTTACCCTTTATTAACTTATTAAAAAATTAAATGATACGTGATAATCGGAATAATTAATACGTACTGTAATTTGTACATACTAACTAGTTGACATTTCTGTTCACTGACATTTGTGGGTGGGGGTTAAAATTTAAAACAGTAAAAAGAGAAGCAATCAATAACAAAGAACACGGCGCACACAAATTGCAAGTAACACGGTACGCGCAAGTGAGAACGGAGTAACAAGTTACGAAGCTTTAAAAATAGGAAGGAAGAGAAGATTCTGAAAATTAATTTTTTTATATGATTGGAGATTCCATGGAAGTGTAAACACATTTCATCATAATAACAAACAGAATTCCAGCTGTCGGTATTATCGCAAGTTCAATAAGATTGAGTTTACTTTCCGATTATGATAGATTGCGCTAACAGAAAAGCCCAATAAAGAGGTTGGTTGTGACCTCCAGAAATTCGGGCGAACCACGTGGTACGGTCGGAGACAATCGTAGGGTAATCTCCAGTGCTGCGGTCTCCTGCCCCGAATAAACGGCATGTTGTCCCAATTAAGTGAAGTAAATCCTGACTTTTCTCGATTGGGTTCTGTTTTTTAAGATTTGCCCCAAATAAACGGCTGCCCCGATTAACCAGTGGCCCAAATAACCAGAATCCACTGTATTTACAAAATATAGAACTAGAATTAAAATATATACAAAATTTAAATTAATAAAAGAGTAAGGAGCAAATTCTTATAGATAGATGGATTAAGAGTAAAATCAATATTGTACTTATTCATTACCTGAAGAAAACAAAACAGAGGACTACCAAGTAAGTGATGAGTACGAGGAACAGGCAGTGAGAAATTACTTTTGTAACGAGAACTTAAACAGGGTATAGCGAAAGGTATTTGTGCAAGAAGAGGTGGAGAATCGATAAGAGTTAATGATATTGTAGACAAAGAGACCCATGGAGTTGTTGTCTAGAGTGAAGAGGATGATTCTGAAGCGACCAAAAAGAGCTCCATAATTTCGACGGTGAAAAGCAATGTGATTTCTATAGCATAAGAATTTAATTTGAATTCTCCCAAGTCTGTGAGAAATATTCCTGTTGTGGGGACCACATAATATCACAGTAATCAAAAATGAGAAGTATAAGGTGCTTGTAGAGAAGAATTAAACTTTTTCTCTCTTAAAAACAGAGGAAGAACGCTTGATTAACCCAAGCAATTTAGAAGTGTGAGATATTACATGATCACCGTGGGAATATGGATTGAAGGTCAAATCGAAATAGGACACTTAAATCCTTGAAAGCAGTACTTGCTATTAAAGAGTTTCCAATGTAATAATCAGTAAGGATGGAGGGTCTAACTACACGATTCGAGCGAAAGCGACATAATTTACATTTTAACGGGTTTAGAAACAAGTTATTTTTATTGAGCCAGAGTGAGAGGGAATCAGGACAGGACTGCAGTTCATCTCTGTCGGTTGAAGAACAAATAACTTTGTAAAGTTTAATATCATGTGCATAGAGTCAACATTAACAGACTGAAATAAGGTTGACAAATCATTAGTATAAACAATAAAGAAGAGTGGACCCAATGGTGAGCCTTGAGGAACACCTTGCGAGAGAGTAAATGGAGTCGATTGAAATACCGTTAATTATTACTGATAGTTTACGGTTTCTAAGCAGTGAATCAAGCAAATCTAGTAAAAGGGATCGTAGACCATACGATGACAGCTTGAACAGTAAAAGATCGATGTGGACAGTCAAATGCATGTGAAATATTAAGGAAAAGCGAATCGATTTGATTTCCTTTGTCCAGATTAGTTTGTAGGAAATGGGAAAACAAGGCAAGATTTGAAACAGTTGATTTCCTAGGAAGAAAAGCATACTGATGATTATTGATAAAAGGATGAAGATAGGAACTAAGATATTTATAAAGTAGGAGTTCAAAAATTTTCGCAATTGTATTCAGTATAGTAATAGATCGGTAGTTATTAGGCGTAGCTTTATCACCCTGTTTTTTGTAAATCGGGATGATATAATCCTCTTTGAACGATGAAGGGTAACAGCCATGAAGAAGACAGTAATTGAAGAGATTTGTAAGAACTGGAGCTAAAGATGAACTATTTTTCTTGAAGAAAAGAGCAGGGAGGGTATCGGGGCCAGGAGAAGTGAAATCTTTAAGCCGAGAAATGGCTGACTGGACGTCATCAGTAGTGAGAACTAATCTATCAAAACTGTCATTACTATTATATTCAAACGGATAACAAGGAATAGAACGTTGCTGTTCGGAAGAAAAAAGTTTCGAAAAGTGCGTAAAACATATTAGCAATGCCAAGAGGACAGTTGATAGAGATATTTGAATCATTAATTACCATAGGAATTCTAGGAGATAGTCGTTTGAGATAGGACCACAGTGGTCTCGAATTGAAATTCCGAGTAAGTTCGGCTTCAACTGAGTGAAGATAATGAAAATATTGAGACTGAGTAATTCTCTTAACATGGCGTCTAAGGGAAGAAAAGGAAAAGTAGCTAAAGTTAGTTTTGAGTTTTAAATACCTTTTATGAAGATAATTTTCGCGACGAATTAAATACACAAGCTTGTTCGACATCCAGTGAGGGAAGTTACTACGATTAGCGGAAGAGAATTTGATGGGAACGAACTCAAATATTGCAGAATGGAGGATTAAGTACAGATACTCAACGTAATGATCAATCCATTCAAAATTATGGATTGGAATCCAGTCAAGATTGCCCAGAAATTTATTTAACGAAGTCTAATCTTTGTGCCTAAAGCTAAAAAAGTATCTGTCCGAGGAAGATTCAGAAATAAAAGAAAGGAAATCTACGACAATAGGGAAGTGATCTGATCGGATGAAATTATCACCCTTAGAAATTGAGAAGAGAATTGATTCATGGGTAAAAACTAAATCAAGGTAAGAGGAGTTCCGGGTGGGAAAGTTACAGATTTCAGTTAGGGCATTACTAAGCCAAATGCTGAAAAATTGCTTAGCCAGTGAATTTGGTGAATGATTGGGATTAAAATCGCCCAGAATAAGTGGTATTGCTTTCGGAGGTTTCAAAAAGCTCGCTGCCTCTATAATATCCTCTAATTGTTGAATGGTGGCTAAAGAAACTGGGGGAGCAAGGTAAAAATGCATAAGAAAGAGAAGCTTTCCTGCATGATTAACTACTAAAGAGATGCCTTCAATGGAAGAATGTTTAGTGAACTGAAGCACTTTGACCAAGTGATGGGTAAAGATAGCAACACTACCACCCTTCGATTCTCGATCCAAACGATAGACAGAATAGGAGAGAGGTGAAATTTCACTATCAAGTATGTGTGGATGTAACCAGGTTTCAGTAAGGGCGGCTACTAAGGAATGATTTCATTTAATCATTCCAATTACGCATTGCAACAAAGAGAGACAGGTATGTCCATATTTCAGTTTTAAAATAAAAATGAAATCCCCTAAATGCATTACAAAAACTCTCCCACTTATCTTGCGTGCAGCTCATTTTTTCAAATTAACAGCAGGTAGCCGAGTGGTCAACACGACAGCACAGAAGTACACATACATTCATAGTTCAAGCCCGCGTGACTGCTAAATACGTTAATATTCTTGTAATCTTTCCGTCTTTTAAGCTCTTCTGACCTTGTGGTCATACTGGAGTGTAAACAGAAGATAAGATTTATTTTACTTCGGTATGTAATCCCGTGATTTGAAAAATTCAACGTTGGTACCACAGATCCCAGAACAGAGTGAACATTGCACACTCCGCTAAAAGGTAATGAATACGGATCAACAATCTGAAAGTTTGCCGACCCCGTATCTTATATTGTCTTCCCGGGGTATAAACAGAAAAGCCTGTCCAGGATGGATGTTATAGCAAACATTTTATCTGCGTACACCCTTTCATTCAACGCAGTAAACATGAAAATCGGCCGTCCGTTTACACGCACTTGCACAGATATATAATACACAATAAAAATATATATATGTATATATATAATGGGCTTTGCTGGGTACAGTACGTACCTTCACACACACAAAATCGCCATACTCAGCTCTGCATGGATCAACTGAAATCGAGATTCGTCGGACCAGGACCTTTTTTCCACTCCATAAATATTTAGTGTCGGTGCTATGGTGCCAACTGTGGCCTTACATAAACTGCTTGATTTTAGCTAACAGATTGGAACTGAGGTTGTCTGCTGCTTTATACTCCATCCATTGAAAGCAACCAATGCATTGCGAATTCCGATAAATCCTTTGCATATCGCTGTTGATATGCAAAGTAATTTGTACTGTTGTCATTTTGCCGATTGTCCCGTCTGCATAATTCCTTTCGCCCTCCGTCGGTTTTTTTACATTATGCTGCCTCCAGCTACATAATTGTCGCTGTCTAGATATCTGTCTTTTGGATAATTTCCTCTACATTCTAAATGCTGTTATGCATGAACACACCGGCAAGGTGGAAATGTCCGTTTATACTTTCACCGTTAAGTTGATGTCGACTATCACCTCAGTGTCACATAGGTTGCGCTGTTGCTTGTTCTTTTGCTGGATTACACACTCTCTATAACATTCTGTCTCTGTTTGCCTGCTTAATTAGCCTGGTACGGACACCTGATACTGACGGCGCACTCACTACTTTGCATGTGGGAATATATTTGATAAATTGACCAGTTAGTATATATATATACTCTAACCAGTTAGAATTGTGTGAATAATCATGTAATTCTCTTGAACTTCAATCGGACATTTCTCATAAAGAATTGTGTGATTATTACGATTGAAATATCAATCGCACAATTCTCTTTCAAGGATCACACATAATCGCGCTATTCTTAAAATACTCGCATAGTTAAATGCAAAATTCTGTATTACTTTATAAAGAATCTACAAAAACGTAAAAAGACTTTATAATCCTTTTAATTTCTTTTGTATAATTTTTTATAAGGTAATATATCACGTTCGGGTTTCTCAGCTCCTACAATTATAAATCGACCTCCGAATCTTGCTCAGACAAAATATGATAAGACATAGAAACCAATGCATTATAATGAAAGTGTTCCCGAAACAAATTTATATCTTTTAAATCGATATAATTTTACTAGCATTTTTTATATGTTTAAGAATAGCATAACATACGAAGTTTAAAGTTTGTTATTTATTCAATAGGTTTTGCTGCTTGAAGCCCATGAGGGGAGGGAGGAACACTGCGAAATTTCCCGGTGGCCCAATCCATCCTTGCAGGAAACTGACAAATGCTATTGATCGCAGTTTGTCATGTCTGCATCGCAATATCACCAAAGTGGACTGAGCGAAAATGTCAACGAGCGATTTCTTTCTCTCTCTAACCAACCACTATTATACCACGTGAGTTTTTTAAGTTAGTTTATTCAGTCAATAAGCTGAATAAACTAACTTAAACTCACGTGGATTATAGTGGTTATTTAGAAAGAGAAACTTCATAAAAGTACTTACGCCTTCAGCTATCCACACTCTCCCATTCAGTGCTTGCCGTACAACGAAGTATATACGGACTCGGTTGGATCCAAACAACGTTGCACACTTATCTTATTTTCGTATACCCCTGGGTGTTTCATGTTTACTTATAATTGGCTGTTGATAAAAATTGGGCATGAAGATTGCAGATAAGTCTGCAATTTCTTTCTCTGCTCTTGAATCGTACAGTTCGTGATCACTATACTTTTTCATGCCTGCTTCACTTTATTTATTCCCTGTAAACGAGTTCTCACAATGCACTTCTTTATTTGTAGTATAGCTTTTCTGTATGGAATATAACACATTCCAACGATCTAAAACAGTTACAATACGTCACTGGCTAGCAACTGTCATGCTATCTCCACTTATTCTGCGATCAAAGGTTACTGCGCAACAAATCCCCTTTTAAAAATTTTCGAATCTGTTGGAGTTGCTGATTTCGATCAGACAGGTCACAGAGAAGAATGAATTGAGAAATACTTTTGTCCCAAATCTTTATTTAAAAAGCGTGAAAACTTCCAGGACCTTTTTCATGAATGCTTGTCCCTTGACAACAATTTGTTTTTGTAAAAATTCATGAGTGGCTCAATGTTACCGATTTATTGAAGTCATGCCGGGTAAAATTGGACATCTTTGACTTCCCTTACAAAAATTTATTATTTATTATTCTTAATAAATTCCAGTTATTTCCATTATTCACCCCAAAACATCTTTTTGGCTAGAAGAGCGTCCTGTGCATACACACCTGTTCAGATCTATAAAATTTAGTTAATATACTCAGTGTGTTACATTTCAGGCGCGTTAGTAAATGGTAAAAATGCATTATTTATAACAAAACAAAAGAGAGAAAAAAAAAGCGAATTTTATGCGAACTTCAAACTTTTCATTATTTCCAGGCATTTCTACCACTATTACTAGTTCCTACCACTTAATTAGTGACCGCTAAGGCAGCAGATAAGTGGAAAAATAGTTAAATTATTATAAGTTACTGTAATTATTTATTTTCAGTTAAGGTTATATTTGAATTAAACACTTTTCAAGGTTGAATTTGAATTACATTTAGGAAATTTATAAAACATATACTTGCCATCATAATATATATATATTTACAAAGAATAGAATTTTCTATTCATTATGTCGAAAGGTATTTCTTATGCCTTTCGGCATAATGTTATACTTCATTATCCTGAAGTATGAATAACAGCCAGTGTGTGTTTTCTAAATTTAATCTAACTTTAATTCAAATCTTACCTTAACTGATTTTAACCTTATGTAAGTAACTTATAGTAATTTATTACAATAACTTATGATAGTTGAATTGTTCACATTACTTCAATAAGGTTAAATAATTAATAACATTAATTTCCCATTTATTTAATGTCTTTGCAGTCACTGATGAAGTGGTAGGAATATACCACTAAATTCCGATTTTCATTTTATCCTGGGTGTCTATAAATTATTCACATGATTGAAGCTCGATTAAAATTTTATTTTAATGAGTATCTTAAAATGGTTTGCTACAGTTATCAAAACAACTCTGAGTTTTCTCTTATGCAGTTGGCAGCTTTGATCCCAGCAAGAATTTGCGAGTACAGCATTAAAATGACGACAGTGCAGGAGAAAGCCATGTGCATGTTGTGGCTCTAGGATATCAGATCTCTAGTGTGTAAGCAGATGTTTTTAAAGGGATCTTATTTGGTTGGTGGATCTTATTCCAGAAAGATCCACCAACCGAACAATCAGTGAGGCGATGATTAAAACAGTTTCAAGAAACGGACAGTGTGCTGCACCAGAAAGGAGAAGGTAGGCCTTGTGTATCTGCAGATACACTAGGCCTACCTGCTCCTTTCTGGATGAGAGCGAAAAAGTGGGACTGCAGCTTAATATCAAGGAAGCCAAAATTATGACAACAGCTGGGACTGGCGAAGTTAAAATTAACAACGAACAGGTCGAATCTGTCCTGAACTCCATCTTTCATGGATCTAAGATCGACTGGGGCGGTGAATCTGGACATGAAATTTCGCTTGGACGCAGAGCAATGATGAGCCATGAAAAGATCTGGAAAGACAGAGACGTCAGCCTTAGAAAGAAGATCACAATTGTTAGTGTTACCCGTAACAACTTACGGGTGTGAAAGCTGGACAATGAAAAAGGCAGACAGAATAAAAATTTACGTTTTTGAATTGTGGTGCTGGAGAAAGCTGCTTCGCATACCATGACAGCGAAAGTTACGAACAGAGAGGTTTTGGATCGCATCAAGCCAGAAACATCACTGGAAGCCAAGTTCACCGAGCTACGATTGACCTATTTTGGCCACGTAATGCGGTCCAATTCATTGGAAAAATCCATAATGCTAGGAAAGGCCAGTGGAACAAGGAGAAGAGATCGGCAAAGAACACTCTGGCTCGACACCAAAGTTTCCCAGAGTTTCTAGCTTGCTTAAATATCGTTTTTCAGCTCATCTCCCATTTCTGCTGGCCTTTCTGTGGACATTTCAATGCTATTGGATTTACTTTCTTCTCGCATTCATGTATGAGAAAAACTCCTTATCCCCATTCTTAGCTCTCTGTGCTGATGCTTTCTCATAATCAGCTTTCGCTGGCCTTCTCCATCAGTGGAATTGTTACTATTACAGATAATCACGTGATTTTCTGTAATTGTCCCCTGCTTTCTTCTTTTGCTCAACCACACTCTTAACCTTACCTATCATCCATTTTGACGTCTGGAATTTGTATCTTATACCACACGGTCACTATAGTTAATAGAGCCCAAGAAATATCTCATTCCATCATAGTTCCCTCTTCTGAAATTGAATCGCTCGCCTTTACCTTCGACTACACAAGTTTCTGTAGGTACCATCTGTTGTATGGTATTGTATTCACTGCCTGCTGATAGGCTCGCGTGGGCAGCACAGTTGATTAGACCGGGGTTCGTGCCCGTGACCACCAAATACGGAGAATGCGGAAAGGTCAGGGAATGACCACCGCATATCCCCGGAGCAATATGGCCTTAGTTGCTAATGCTCCTAAAAAAAAACAAATAACAAACAGCAGCACAGTTGTTAATCACCGTCTTCCACACACCGGGTGGGAAAAGACCTGAGTTCTAATTCCGTCAATAATGCTAGGAATTTTGTGTCTTTTTCACAACCTGGCTGAGTTAGTCGGTCTCAGGCGAAGGTAGCATGGGTTTTTCGTCCGGCAAATAGAAAATCGACCATAGAAATTACAGACAAATTATATGGGATGCAACATGGCCTAAGTTGCTGATGCTCACAAAAAACCTACTTCTACTTGCTATTAGTTTCCATATTGTCATTTTTCATACAGTGGGGTTCTTAGTGAGAACTAGATTAGGAGCCCCATCTAATTTGTTCAAGTTTGATTGAAGTGAAAAATAAGACCGCAGTGGGACAATACTAATCTTACACCATATACAAACTGTGTCTTCAGAGCTAACATTATTATTGCCTACATTTCTTTGGGACAATTGTTTTTATAGTCTACACATTATTATAGAAAATATTTATGAAATATAAAACTGGATCAATTTAGGAGCTGGTCGAATTTAGGGACATTTACCATTTAAAATGTGATAAGATATTTTATATCCCAATCGAATTCACCTAACTGTAATATTTATTATTGACATTTATTTTATTTATTATAAAGACTTATTATTTTCCAAAAGATTTATTAATAAAATTTGTTAATTTTACCTCCATATACTTAAATTTTAGTTTATCAAGATGAACTAAAAAATTATTTATGCGAAACTGAATCACGTAGCTTTTATTTATTTCAATTAAACTTACATTTCTTGTCAGAAATGATATTTTTTGGCTTCTTGCGCACAAGGTCTCCAAGAGATTGAGTTAGATTAGCCGGTCGGACAAAGATTGTTAGGACTCAGTGGTGATTATTAAGTGACATACGAGCTGTCAGCAGTGGCTGTCTATTTGGATAAAGCTTCTTGTTATACCATTTGGAGGAATTGGAACGTGATTTACTGTGAATACGTTTTTCTGCCGTATTATAGGTGACAATGAAAGAAAATGATCGTAACGAAATTTATGCGAAATTGTTCCACTGGAAAATTATATTGCCCCCACGAGAAATATATAAATTAATGTATAAATAATAATAAAACTAATGGGTTTGCTAGAAAGTTACAAATTCTGTATGAAAACCTGAATGCAAGTTTATAAATTATAAAACGTCAAACAGAAAGTAGCTTAACTTATTTTTAACCATTTGTTCGAAATAATGAAATAATTTTCGTAATACACGATAAATGTAATTGTAAAATCGCAGTATATTCATTCATTTCATTTTTAGTCTTCATATAATTTTTAGTATTTGTAAAAATGTGGTCTATAATGATTCAGTGTAAATACAGTTAAGTGATACTGAATTCTTTAAATTTAGACAAATAAGATATGTTAGTCTTAATATATGTTAACAAAGGCAAATTTAGAATTTCATAAATCTCTCTAGTGTAAGTATTTAAAAATTACAACAGTAATTAATGATATTACAAATATCATAAAATGAATAAGGAGACTGATAAATTAAACTGTCTACAATCATTAACTTTTCACACCAGTTTTATAAAACGTAATTCAAAAATAGCCTGGCAAAGCAAACTATCAGTAGTCCAGTGTAAACTAAGAACACGCTCATAAATAGCTAATACTATAGCTTGATTTAACAGTGCACCTTTCAAACCCTCAAAAGATAATCAGATCACCAATGCCCACATGACCCAAATCAGTGCTTTGTGTTATCCCGCAAAACTTAAAAACTTGCCACAGGCTGTAGACCCAAAGCAACATAAAAATAACGTGATTGCCAGTAACAGAAGCTGAAAGATGTATATTAACTTCCTATGCCCAACAGCAATAGCCAGCTGGAGCCGAAAATGAAATAGATACAGATGACATCCCACCCAATAATCAGTCCGACGGCTAGTCTCATGTGCACCTCGAAACGATGCACAGATACAAAGAACTTGTTCACCACATAATTACGTCACCTACTAAGATCCCCATAGAACTGCTACTGTAGAATTTTACTGAACGATTTGAGGTTGTAAGCGAGGAAGCATTAATTAACTTGAGTGCCCTCTTTTGGACAGAATCGAGGAATTTTAAAGTTTTGGGAGACATCGGCACAGATGTTGGAATAATTTCTGATTTAATTTATGACACTATTTTAAAAAAAAATGTTTCATAGAGTCAAGCACCAATATATAATTACTCTCGCTTAAGTGACCATGGTTCAATCTCGCCTGACTACTAAGTACGGTGATGTTCTTGTGTTCCCTCTACCTTGTGAACGCTTTTCATCTTGTGTGGTCGTCTAGGAGTTTAAACAGATTATTTAGGGGTTACCGCAAACCTACGGAGAAAAAATCTTTCGTTTTTCTATAGTGCAGCTAGACAACGTTTAGACATTATAATTATTACTATATTTAATACCACTCTTATACCACGTGAAATTAATAATATAGTTTATTAAGCTATTCGCCTAAACTACTATACATTAAAGTGACGTTTCAGGTATCTTACCGATACCCGTCATCAGACCATGCTGTTGGGGGAACAAAAATAGAAAGGGTTACAAATCTGAATATACTACAAATATAATTGCCAATATTACAAGTATTGTTTAGACAAAAGGTTTAAACAGTTTAAAAACGAACGAGAATCAGTAAACATTGGCTGGTCGTACAAGTGTCAACAGCATCTAAACGTCGTCATTGCTAAGTGTGTGAAGATCACATGACTTGGAGCCTTGCTGATACCAGAGTATACTTTAGGTAGTACATGTATTCATTCCATAGTACACTTACACACGAGTTGTGTGTGACCACTGGGGTCTCAAGATTGCTGACGTAAAAATAACAGCATTTCGCATTAAGTGCAGAGATACACAAAAAGAAAGAAAAGTCCATTAGGACTGAGCCGTTTTAACCCATGGGCGCACCCGGCGGACGCCAGGGGCTTCGGTCTACTGGGGGCCTCACTTAGGATTAGGAATGCGACTAAGAGAGACCCAGAAAAAAATTAAAAGAAATTTTAAACTGAATAGGGGCCACATTTGGAAATTCGCCGGGGGCCCCGAGAGTTCTTAAAACGGCCCTACATGAGGATGATTTTGACCTCTTAGCAAAGATTACGATAGTAGATATGATCATCTGGCTACACCAATTCGAACTGCAAAAACAGCAGAGCTCCATGTAAAAGTCTGGTGGCGCCATCTTTTGATAAAGTTGTGGTCACAATATTCTTTGACATTATTAGACTTGTACACAAGAACGCTATGCCTTCCCGTACAACAGTTACCAAATAGTATTATGTTTCTTTTTAGACCTTAAGTAAAGAATTCGCCGGAAACGTCTTAATATCCAAATGATTCAATTGTCAAAATCCTGATAATTCGCTGGTCGACAAAAAATAATAATAATATAAATAAATAAAAAAATTTTTTCACCCCTTGTTAAAATTCAGGGTGAGTCTTGTAGATTTTGCCGTGGCTGAATTCAAATATTTCAACAATATTGCTGTAATGCTCCACCAATTTTAAGGGAGAAGGGATTGTTACATACAGTACTAAATATTGAACCAATGGGTCTGTTAATGTTATTCTATTTACAAAAACGTTTATCTGATAACAAAACGCTTATTTTGTCGTTTTTTGCCTTTAATAATCGTCCATTGGCGTGTCACCCGTAGATTCCAACAGTCAACCAAAATATTTGAACTCCATTTTCCTTGGTATGTTTTTCCATTTGACAAATATCATGATGAAACCTTTCACCGTGTTCATTGAAGACCGCTCTCAGGTTTTCAGGAAAAAAGTCCAAATGGTAATATAGGAAATGAAGCTCTAACGATGTTGCATCCCAACTCTCTGTACACTAAAATTGACTCATCCACAATTTCACTGTAATTTTGTGATTTCTCATTGCCTAAAATCCGACAGAAGTTTTCGAATGTCTTTCAGGCACTTATTTCTGTAGCATTTATTTTTTTTAGTGAATTCCTCATCTGGGAATAGCAGTTTGATTTGAGGATTCACAAAAATTCTCTCTTTTATCTTGTCCTAACTGATTCGAGGAAACGTTTACCTCAAACAGGAAAATAAAAAAAAAATAAATTTTCTGTTTATACTCCGAAACGACCACACGGTCAGAGGAGTTCACATGATAGAGAGAATACAAGAAACGGCAGTATTTAGCAGTCACGGATTGAACCTCAGTCACTCAAGGCGCGTGTACTAATGCACCCGTACAGCTGACCACTCGGCTACGGCGACCTTCCTTCCCCTTTTTTATCCATCGCTTTCACAAATATTTTTATCAAACCTAGCTTGATGTGCAATGGAGATAAATTAATTTTTGACTTATCCACCAAAGGAGGATGTGCTACATTTTTCTGGCCTGGTGTAGTTTATGAACGGTTTGGCTTCTTTTTTTTTTTTTTTAACTCTGTAGTGGCAACTTCCGCTCTGCTCTCCACTCGCATAAAAAGCAGCAGTATTTAATGTATCCACCTTGCAACTCAGTCAGCAGACTACCACTTTTAGGTCGGTACAGATATTCTATTTGTAATCTTGATAGCATATGTTTTTGCAAACGAACCTGTAGGTTCTCGTATGTTTCCTTCATGTGGACTGCAGGCCAATAGTATAGATGGATACTTATTTCCATTATGGAATAATTTGGTAATTTGGGTGAATCAATGAAAAGCTCCCACTGCCCAGGGACATGCTCCAGATGTAACTCTCATTAATTCCTGGACCTTTTTACAATAAATCAAAGCATGGAGTAATAGATCGTTATGTTATAGATTGCCTCTTCCTGTGAAAAGACACCTTGACGCCCTTTTCAAGATTCCACTGCTTGAAGCCGTGATCCTATTAATTGAGTTTTGGTTTGGAGATCTCTGACCAAATCGTTCAATTCTGTCTGGGTGATTAGATGCGCCTTTGCATTATCAAAAGTCTTTTCAACTTTCAAAAGTTGAAAAGTGTGGATCTACTCGTTCTGGGCTCTGCATCTTCTGGAGACTCGTTTTCCGATCCTGAATCAGAATCAAGTCCATAAGTTTCTGGTGGCATTGGCACTGGCATTGTGAGGAACTGGGCCTTAGTGCAGACGGTATGTTCGGATATAGTGTTCTTGTCTGGCTTTTCCCCTAAAAACCGCGAAGTATATATATATATATATATATATATATATATATATATATATATATATTTTTTTTTTTTTTTTTGTATACAAACGTGGTATATACAATAGACCCTTCACAGCAGCAAAGCCAGGGTTTTTACATTGGTTGGTGCACAATAGCCTTGGGGAGACGGGGCCCACATCGAAGTTCGGGCTCATCCCCCAGAGCCAACAATAAAATAGAATCAGTGTCAGATTATTTACAGGATATTATGCTTTTGACAGTATTTACAATGAATTAATAAAGATATTCATATTTACATCATGTTATATTAATATTTTATTCATAAAGATATTCTTGACTTTATTAACAACACATTCATAAAGACACGTGCTTTGAACTTTATTTACAATATATTGGGTATTATGCTGCCCTTATCAATGTGCACTTTGCTTGGCCAAGGTCAGGCTCTTAAGGATCTGTCTTCGGTACCTCCGATCCTTCACAAACCTACAGAGGTCGCCGTCAATTGAAAGGATTGTGGGGAGCATCTCCCTGGGGAGAAAGCGGTCACTGAGCACTAGTCTGTTATAGTGAGCTGTGAGCGCGGGAGCTGACCTCAGTCCGAGTAGAGGGATCCTCCAGCCACACAGTTCCCAGATGCTTGGCTCTGAGACCATTCCGGTTGTCATCTTGACGGTGAGAACAAGGCGTTTTTCAAATACAAGATCTGGAAGTCGGGCAAAATGAAGTGACATCGCCATCGCAGTTGTCCTTTGCTGGGGTGGACGACGATGTTTTTCCGTGATCCAACGAAGGAGCCAGTATTCGGCGGAGTACACGCGCTTGATGTTGGTAGGGGCCGCGGACCCCAAAATTTCCGAGGCATACAATACGACTGAGTATACTGCGGTGTATATGTACCGACGAGTCACATCCAGATCCCTAACGTGGAGCAGTTGTTTTGTGGTCCAGTGCATTTGACAGAATTTTGCTATGAGCTTGTCAATGTGGGGGTTGAAGCTCAGTTTATAGTCGAAGACGACTCCCAAGTCTGTATGCATCTTGACCACTGGTGAGGGAATGCCGTCTAGAGAAGCTTGGATTTCAGTGGGTTGGCGCTTCAAAGAAAAGACAATTTGGGCTGATTTGGCAGGGTTAATGAGGAGGCCAAATTGATCGAGATAAGATCCTAAGTCGTGTAACTTTTCACAGATCTTTTTATTGATGTTTGAGAGACGTTCGCCGGGGTTAATCTGAGTATATATCTTAATATCATCGGCATAGCAGAGTATGTCTTCTCTCTGTTGCACAAACGGAATAATAACTGCAGTGAAAGATGCTCCGCAGAAGACTCCGCCTTGGGGAACTCTCGCAGTGATCTTTCTCCAGATTGTGTGTTGATCCGCTTTAAGAAGAATGGTTCTGTCAGAAAGCAGGGCTGTGATAAACCACAACATGTCACCTTTTATGTATAAGTAGTTTTCTAGGAGGTGAATAAGTGAGGGGGATACTGATGGAGTCGAAGACAGCTTCCAGGTCGATGTAGGTGACAGAAAGCTCTGCTTTAGCTTCTAGTGCACTGAGAACGGTGTTGGTTATGGATGTTAAATTGGTGACTGTGGATCTTCCTGGAATGGCATAGTGAATCTGTGGGGGTTTGTGAGGCATGATTTGATTGGTGATATATGGTGGAAATTATGTCTTCTCCATGAGCTCAAGAGGCTGGAAGAAGGAGAGATTGGCCTGAATAATGAGGGTTGCAGATTGGCATTTAGGGTATGGCCTCATAGCATATCTGTTCCAGAGAGGAGGAAAGTAATGCTGCATTAAGACACGGTTAAAAATTGGTAGAAGAGGATCAATGATAAACGAGCTAAGACATTTAATCATGAATTGTAGCACAAGATCGGAAGCCGACCGGGCTAGTCAGGTGGGTAAAAGTGCCTGCCTGGCAACCCAAAGGTCGCGGGTTCGAATCCCGCCTCGGGCTTGGATCAAAGTACTGCAAAAACCTTGGGAGGTGCACTATGGCCACAGAAGCCGATGCAAACAAGATCGGAGCCTGCAGTTGCAGTGGGTGGCAATCCATTTATAGCAGTTATAAGCTGCTTCCTGGTGATGCGAACGATGGCGAGCATATCAGTAGGGACGTTGTTGATGGGTAAGCTGGCCACAGTGTTTGAGAACCGTGCAGTGTGGTCCATCCACAGTTCAAGGTCCAGTGTTTTAGGAATTCCTGTGTGCTGAGAGTCATAAAACGATTTTCCTTTTCGTAGGGTTGCATTTAAATGCTTTTTAATTGCAAATATTTTCTGACGGTTGAAAACTGCCCGTGCTCTGGAGAAGGCAATACGATCTTATATAGCGCCTGATTCTTTCCATATCTTATGCAGATTTTGTTTTTGTTGAAAGCTGTTGTTCAGTGCTGGTTGTCCACCAAGCTCTCGAACGGGGAGTGATGCAGACAGTTTTTGTAGCACCATAACTTGCAATGGTTCGAATCCATCTGGTCATGAGGTCCACAGCTAGCTCGAGATCACAATTATTGAGAGTCTCCCAAGGTATCGAGGATGCAGCTTCGAGACATCGTGGTGGATCAATGAATTTGGTTGCTGTGATGTCTTTTTCTTTTTTGGCTACTGGAATTTTACAAAAAAAAATTCCAGTAACCCGACCATTTTTATGACATTTTTGACAGCATTTTGAAATGCATGTAGATATCATTGTCAAGTCCACATGAAGAAATGAAATGATTGAAGCAATTAATTAAAACGAACTGTATACTATTAATTATAAAGTAATTACTGTATTCCGAAAAAATTGACAATTACAAGTAATGCTGCGCTATTTTTTATTCAAATTAATTGTTTGAATTAGGTGAAAATCTTATCAAAAGACCATTAGCGATTATTCGCGTTACTAAATTATCGGGGTTTTGTTTTTTTTTTTTTGTGAAGTTTGTAAATTCAATAAACTTAATCGTATTTCTTTCCAAAAGTTTACGTGGAGTGCAAGTGTTTTATTAATCTGTAATTGAAATTAGTTTTTTTCGCGTGTCTTTCTCCCGAGAAATTACTACGCCTCCTGGCTACCAGAATTTAAGGAATTGCTGATGGATTATACGAGAAGTTGAAGCTGTTTATGCAGGGCAAGGTTTCTCAAACTGGAATGTTATTGTGCTATCATCAGCAAACTGTTATACGATTTCTAGTGAAAACATATGATTAGGATTTCAGCGGAAAAAATTTTGATATACAAAAGGAAAAGAGTGGGGAAAAAGAACTGAAACTTCTTGGCATATCAGCAAATAGTTGAAGTTAGAAACGAGAGCCATCTACCATCGCCCAGAGAGCTGTCAGAGAGAACTGGCTACCAATTGGAAAGACACAGATGGTAATCCATAATATGAGAGTTTTTGTAGAATACTTTTATTAAAAACACGATTAAGAGCTTTGGAAATCTCAATTTCCATAATTTTTTTCCAAATACGAATAATATAAGCCAGTATAACCGCAATGAATGGACACTGACGGATTTGTATTTACGATTGCTGATTTTGAAAAGTGTAAACAATTTTGTAAAAAGGTTTACGGACAGTTTAAGAGCTGGCGGTTGATAAATTTCCCCATTACTTTGGAAAGAGCAGAAGAAATGCAGTGGGACGATAATTGAAAGCCAAGCATTTGTCACAATTTTCAGGAATCTGCTGGACGTCAGCCAATTTCCGTACAGAAGGAAAACAGTGAAATAAAGCGTTCGAAGAGCGAATAAAACAAGTGCAAGCTCAGGAACACTTACTTTAAGAACAAGTGGAGAAATTCCATTGGGATCTGGAGCTTTCTTGGAATCAATTTATTCTGAATTTTAATATCCTTCTGGCGAAAGACCGCTTTGAGTGGCTTGCATTTGATTGTTATAGTATCAGGTGACTCGCCAAGCTCATCGATACAAGAGTTAAAAGAAAAGTAAGATGCCAATTAGTCCGCTTTATCTTTAAAAAAAAAAAAAACATCGGATTCTGTTTCATCCTCGACCTCAGTGAGGTGCATATAGGCTGAAGATAAATGTGCTGTTTCTTAGGGCATTTATTAGTTTTTAAGATAAGACCAATGCATGTGCAGCTTATATCATTTATTGGTTTTACAATGCATGTTCTTGTTTATATACTCCGGCACGACCACCAGATCAGTGGAGTTTACAAAATCATCGATACAAATGTTAATCGTATTAGCAGTCACGGGCTTGAACCCCGGTCCACTCAAAGAGCGCGTGCGACTGCAAATTCGCTCCTGACCACTCGGCTACGTCAGGCTTGTATTAAGATGCAGTAGAACCACCTGGAGGTTTATCGAATCCTTGGGAAGCCAATTTAGATAAAGTACAACGTTTTAGGGTGGAATGCAGAATAAAGGGTGTCATTCCTAAGGAATAATTCCGCTTACACGATTTGAGCAAACATTAGGATTGTACGATTTAAAACAGCAATCCAACCAAGAAAAGAAAAATAGAATTCATGCAGATAATCTCATTTTGCATTCTTGTACTGCCGAACGACACTATGCTAAGAATAGTTTGAGAGAGAGAATTAACTGCATGGTTTGAAATTTGAAAGAGTTGTTAATGAGGAAAAGATCGAGGATGTTGGCTGTGTAGATAGGATCCATGTAGCTATAAAATTTAAGCCAGTGGAGATTTTAAACGTTTTTAACCACCAAGGAGAATTACGTCACTATTAAGAAAGTTAGACTGGAGAAAGTCATTTGAAGAAACGAAGTCAAATATTTCTGGCCGATTTTTGAGTTTGGGAAAACGATGGATGCCACAGATGAACAGAATTGGGTTTAAGCCAGAGGAGATTCCAAATTACGAAGTCTCTCACTGGGAATATAATAGCAGACATGTACACGTACCACTTTTGAAGTGAAAGGAATTAGAGCGAATAATTAGAACAGCTGAGATGAGTGGTAGTTGAGGTAACCAATAATTGAGACTGTCAGAAAAATTAAGTGGGGCTTGGCAGATTGCAAGTGGAAATTGAGATTCGAAGGCCAAGTATCTTTGTGAAATGGATAAGGAAGTAAGATCTTTTTACTGATTAAGTTTGTGTGTTTACCTATTCATAATGCATTGAGCAGATAAGGGTAAAAGTGGAAGGGGAGGACGTTTGGATTGATGAAATTTCTGGGATTGTGAAGCCCAACCTTATTATTAACATTTAAAAATTAATATTATTTTTGTGAATGTAGGAACGTTCACAAAATGCTAAGGCTTTTGTGAACGTTCCTACTTCTATTGCTATTTTTCGTCTTTATTTATTTAAATACTCCTTTTCCCCTTCCCTTTCATCAATTTAATATCTCATCCTATATCATATGCTTGTTCCAAATATTGAATTCCAATCTGCACGATGCCTTGAATTCCAATCTCTTCTTTATGTACGCAGGGTAATCTGCTACCCGTTGCAGATGGTAAGGATACAGTTGGTGTTCTCGCAACACTCTCCAAATAGTCGAACGTTGAACAGCCAGTTGCATTGCTATTCTGCGTGTGCTGATTCCAGGAGTGGCATTCACAACATCCAAAATCTCCTCCTCTACTTCAGAAGTCGTAGATCTTGGTCGTCCTCTGTCAACAACACGAGGTGTAAAGGTCCCATGTTCACAAAGGCGGCAATGGATACCTTCAAACGTTTTCCTGTCTGGGCATCTTCGTTCTGGGAATCTTTCGTAGTACAAACGACAAGCCTCTAGAGCCGTGGTGGCGAACCTATGACACGTGGGTCAGATACTGACCCACGAAGGCTTTGTAAGTAACCCACGCGCACGCGTTTATTGTAATATTGGCCCACTTTTTTTAATTATAACAGAGAGAAAAGATAATCGAAAATATTAAACAATTATAAAATATAAACATGTAATGTCAGATTTATAAAAAAAATAAATAAAATATATAAATAAAAAATAACAAAAATCCAAGAGGAATGTGGACGTCGCGCGTCGGCAAACAAGTGTTCTATTGTATTAAACTACGCGTGTGGGTGACTCATTACATTTTGACATAAACTTGGCGCGATTTGTCGTTGCATTGAAGAACGGAGATGTATCGGGCTAGTACAAAGTTACCAGCTCGTACTCTCGCAGTACAGTATTGGACTAAGAGGCAGACTTGACGTACGCGTCTAATGTAATGCCAGTTGTAATTAAAGTTATCAACTTTATAAACTTAATAAGCGAGAATTTGCACAATTATTAGAGGAAATTGAGTGCCGATATTCTGGGATTTTGACATACAACAATGTTCGATGGCTCAGTTGCGGCCAAGTTCTTAATCGGTTTGTCATTTTATTAGACGAAATAAAGCTCTTTTTGAATGAAAAAAACAATAGTTATGACGAATTTTCAAATATAGATTGGCTAAATGATTTAATGTTCTTATGTGATATCACTCAGCATTTCAATGAACTGAATAAAAAACTTCAGGGACATGGACAAATTGCATTAATGATGTTTGAAAATATCAAAATATTTATGAAAAAACTTGACATCTTTACTAAAGATTTGGAAATGAGCACCATGAAATATTTTCCTCAATTACAAAAACATTTTCAAAACACTAAAGATTTTGAAAATATTCTTGACATTCAAGAAAATGCAATTAAAAAATATTTAACCATTTTGCAAGAAATAAAACAAGCTTTCCATGAGAGATATAATCAATTTAAAAGTTTGGAAAATACATTTCGCTTTATTTTATGCCCACATAAAGCAGAGTACGATACAATGCAGCTAAACGATTTTATGTGGCTAGGTATCACTAACTTATAAATGGAATTAATTGAATTCTAAAGCAGCATAGTGTGGAAAAATAAATTTGAAAACTTGATTTTCGAAGTAGAAGGAAAAATTTCAGAAAGTAATGCAGATAGGCCTAACGAAGATTCCACACTAAAAGTTGAAAATATTATATTAAACGCATGGTATTCTTTACCGAACAATTTTACATGTATGAGGAAACTGGCTAACCCTCTTCTCACAATGTTTGGGTCCACATATTCATGTGAAAAATTGTTTTCCTCAATGAATTTTGTTAAATCTTCCAACAGGAATAAACTTGGAAATGAATTGACTGCAAAATGTATTAAAGTAATGAACACGAAGTACAAAGAAACTGTACTTCGTGTTCATTACTTTAATACATTTTGCAGTCAATTCATTTCCAAGTTTATTCCTGTTGGAAGATTTAACAAAATTCATTGAGGAAAACAATTTTTCACATGAATATGTGGACCCAAACATTGTGAGAAGAGGGTTAGCCAGTTTCCTCAGGTCATAGTTGCCGATGCGCCCAATAAATCCCGAAACAAACAAACAAGTAATTATGTTAATTATTAATGAAGAATATTTCAAAATAAAAGCGTTTTCTTTTATTCCTTGCCCATTCAAATACTTTGTGCAGAGGCAATACTGGTCATGATGTCACCTGGTGCGGTACAAGGCATCAAATCAAGTTTCGATATTTACTTTTTTTTTTAGCTCTTCACTTGCAAAAGTTAAAGTTATAAATCAAAAAGGAAACTAAAACCTTTTTTGGATTATTTCAAAAGTGAGAACCAAAAAGAATCGACTGTCAACTTTATCTCTTAACAAAATGTTTGTTTCCAAATAATTGGTACCCTTTTCACCCCCTCCCTCCTTTCTAATTGAGGCCACTAACTTATGACTCACGGGCTAGTATTTAAAAAAAGAAATAAAAATAATTGACCCACTCTTCAAAAAGGTTCGCCATCACTGCTCTAGAGCATTGCCGTCCGCCAAACCGTACATAAAGTGCACATCCGCTTGCTCCTGATTTCAGTACATGGTTGGAATGGAAAACCACCAGATTCTGTCAGTACCTTGTGATGAAGGAAATCACTTGCGGGAGATAAGACATTCCGGTTAATAACTCGGGAACCAAGCATATCCGGAACTATGTTGATATAAAATATTTTTATTGTCTACATATGAGGAACTCATTCCTGAAGTT
This sequence comes from Mastigoproctus giganteus, assembly GCF_048544385.1. Taxonomy (NCBI): domain Eukaryota; kingdom Metazoa; phylum Arthropoda; class Arachnida; order Uropygi; family Thelyphonidae; genus Mastigoproctus; species Mastigoproctus giganteus. The sequence goes on from NC_143581.1 coordinate 139,808,851, forward strand.
ATGCCGTGTGTTTTTGAAACACCCTGTATACCGGTAAGTTCCTGTTTGCTGTTCTGCAGCTGCTAATCTGTTTTTTTTTTTTTTAAATTTAAAGTGCTAAAGAAATATATGATTCTCATTTAGACCAAATTCAAAAAGTCATATCCCATAAAAGAGCCCAAGGTCTTTGAGATATGACCTAGTGATTTGGATAGTTATGTCGTTCTGTTTTCTGCTCGTAAATATTATTTGAGCTGATTAACTGTGGTTAATTCGAGCCCATTTGAGTTTAAATAGATTTGTAATTCAACTAATTGAGTCTAGTTTTCGTGGGAACTTGATTTGAGTTATCAGAATAGATAAAGAACTTTAGGTCATCCGCATACGATAGCATATCAGGATGATTGGAAAGCAACGGCTCAAGTGCAATACAAACAACTGAATGAAGAGAACTCCACCTTGTGGGACTCCTCTTATAGTGGTGTATTCAGATAAACTGTTAGTTGGTGACTGAAAGGTTGCTCTCTGAAGGATGGCTGCCAAGATCAGAAGAATATTTCTATGGATATTGAAATAATTTTGTAGAATATTATGAATAGCCGGGACAGTGCTTTATCAAAGGCAGACGATGCTAAGTTGAGATTTGTTGTTGAGGACTTTCTGTATTCTGGTTAGTGTCCAAAAGATTAGTGGTTGTTGACCTTTTAGTGATATCTGTGTGGTGAGCAGACCTGTGATTTAAAAGTAGTGGTTGTAGATTGTGGAGTATGTCAGTTTTTCAAATATTTTTAGCAAGATGCAACTTATTGCTATGGGTCCGAAATCTTTGTTGGATTTTGGGTTCCACAAAGTGAAACCCAAAGTCCTACAAAATTCTTCATCTTCGGGACGGGTTTTTCACAGTGTAATGCTTCTACATTGTTGGAAGCAAGTCGGTCCCAGGATATCTTTGAAAATATGCAGAAAGAGATCAATTATAAATGGACTGCAGATTTTTATTATGGAGGGAAATTGATCAGGCCCGACAGCCGACTTTGAGAGCATTTTATTAATTATGGTGAACAGTTGCTTTCTAGACATTCCGATGGAAGTCCTTGCATTACTGAAAGTTCAAAATCAAAAACAGTTTGGACTTCAGGGAATTGGTTAAAAGTGATCTCAGCCCATATAAGAAAAACGTCTTCGTCTATAGCAAAATTGTGTCGCTGACTCTGTTGAATCCTTCTGCCTTGTTTGATTCTATCAGAGACAGATGCGCAATGTACTACTCTTTTCGTATTCAGGAAGGTCGCTCTTGTCTTTTTTTAAGGTAGTGAAGTCCGAAAGTTATCGCAATTTTTGCTATCTCCGGAATAATTTCTGCTTCTTGACGAAAGAAAATTTCATTTCTTGGTTGAAATAATTTTTCCTTAATGAGAGCCGGATGTTTTTGCAGTGCCTTAAACAACAATTTTTGTAAATTCATTTTTAGTGAAGAAATAGCTTGCTCAATATTGAGTGAAAACATATTGATCCAGTCAACTGTTGTGAGATGAAATGTGAGATCTATATATATAAACTTAGTTTCTTCATTTTTTCAGACATATTTTGTGGAGGGAATCTAGAATTCGAAGCTAAGGGACTGTGATTAGAGGAGAATTTAAATGTTTTTTGGTGTAAGTTTGAGGTTGGAAAGGTTGTGGTTATAGACGGTCAAGTCGCTGTAGACTTCTGGCAGGGGGAGTTGTTAATTTTTCTGGCCAAAGCGTCATATTCAGATTTGATTTCACTTCATGATATTTTTGGTTGTAGCATGTTAAAATCAGAATAACTAATGTGGAATTGGAATGCTTCAGGTGAAGACAAATCTAAATTTTGGATTCTGTTTGTTGATATTCATTATAACCATGTACAATGCAAATCTGGATAGAGATAAATCATCTTGCATGAATGCGGCACGCACGTAGTGCTTCGAAGCTACCAGTTCAACTGTAGATAATATTGCAGGGAGGGTTGACGCAGAAATAAAATATCATGATACCATCGCAGAACTCTTAGTTCTTGCAATTAGAAATGTACCTGTATGATTTGGTTTGGATCATAATGTCTAAATGTTTGTGAATGGAAAACCACGTTTCGGCTAAACAGATATAACAAAATCTTGAAGAAATAACAAATATTGCAACTGTTGAAGCACGTTTCAGAAAAAGCAACTTTGCGTGAGTGCACGCGTGCTTGAGGGAAAAAGTGAGTAGTGGCTATTTGTTTTCACGAAAGGCGTTCTCTCGATAATCTTTCACTTTTGAGCCTTTCAGCCAGTTTTAGTATTAGTAGTGGCAAATGATACAAGAAAGCAATCTTATACAGCATCAGAAAAAAAAATCCCATTTCACCTATCCATCCCCTCCAGTAGTTTATCTAGTTCTTCCTTGAATTTATTCAAAGCCTTAAACACCTCAATCAGATCACGTCGCTGGTGCCTAGTCTCCAGACACTGCAATTTACAGAACTGAAGCCATTCTAGGTATGAGCATCCCCTTTGTTCCCCCTCACTAATCTTGCCATTCTCTCTACCCGTTCTAGAAGCTCTACATCTTTCCTAAAATGAGGCCTCCAGACCCGTATGGAGTACTCAAGATGTGGCCTGGCCATGCCTTAAATAATGGAATAATTACCTCCTTATCCCTGCTGGAAAAATTCCTGTATATCATTGAGAAAGAATATAATTTTTAATATGCATATTTCCACCATCTCTGAGGAGAGGAAGTAATTAATTATAATTATTGGATCCTTGTAATTATTGGAACTGAAGTATTTACCTAATTCGTAAACCAAATACCTGACAAGAGATTTTTGTACATGCTACAGCAATTTCATATTATCCTCAATACTTTCAGTACCAGAGATGAAATTGACATAGGCTTAATATCTTTATATGACTAGGTTAACATTTTGAGACTGGTATCTAAGAATTGAAGCAAATTTATACTTTGACCAGTCTTGTGGGGGAAACCTGGATGTAAGCATGGCACTGAAAAAATGCGAACACTTTCAATTTTTATTAAAAATAGAAGAATATTATGAACACTAGTGTTGCTTTGTTAATGAGTTAATAACAGTTTATAATCTGTTTTATCCCTAAAATTCTCTTCTCAATACTTTTTTTTTTTTTTTTTTTGAGGGATTAATTTTTCCTCATGAAAGAGCTACCTGACATATACGTCTAAGCTGGGATTGGTAGGATATACCCATGATATCAAATAGAATGCAAAAACGTTTCTGGTAACAGAGGAGTGACATTCCTCCATGTGATTGTAGGTACCATACCTCGACCCCTGCTTACGTTGGATTCGCAGCTGGGTGGTCACCTCCAGTTTCAGGACTTGCACATGGGGATTGTACTCAGGGTTACTAACACTCCCAATTAGGACTCATAAGCTTTCGATTGTTGAATTTGAATTTTTAAAGTTGAATTTTCGTATTTTGCGGAACAAAAGCCAAACATTTTACAAAAAATTACTTTTCATACGTCAGTATGTGAAAAGTAACGATGTTATATCGGCACTACCCTATTACTACATCAACGTAAATAACATATAAAGAAATATTTTTACTTTTGTAGTGTATTTTGTCGTTTTTGTAAATTGATTTTAAAGTAAATATAGATTTATAGTAAATATAGATAATTTTTGTAATATTAGTTTTAATTTTTAAGTGGATGATTTTTAATGACAACTCACTGGTGTTTATTTTGATATTTTAGTTATTTATATCTTTACTTATATGACTGTAATTATAGTTTCTGCTGGAAAAGACATGCATACCTTTTCCATATCTCAGAATGACATGACTGTCTATGAAATTATCACTAAGTTTCCAATCAGTCATAAGCAAGAATGAGTCTTTGCGAACACGAGTTTGATACCTGAGTTTTTATATAGGGCATTTGTCTTTAGCTCGAAAAAAGACCCAAGTATCAAACTACATGCAGGGCATCGCTCTCCTGCGTCCACAGGGCTGGTTCTCAGTATGGGATGGTCTTGTTCCATAGGAGGTAGTCTTAATGGGGGATTTAATTGTAATGGTAAACCGAAATTATATTCTATTATAAAACAGATGGACAGAACCAGGGTGTGTTTGTCAGATGAAAAAATTGACGATGTGACTAATCATCTATCAGTTTTTAAGGCTACTAAAGAGTGTATGGTAATCCATGCGGATATTAATGATTTAAAACATGAACGAAGTGATAACTTGGTCAAGAAAATTATGGTCATGCTGGAAAAATGCCGTACGAACGGACAAATATACATATGTCTGCAGTCTGGCCCACGCACGATAGCATAGAATATATGATTAAAGCCTTGTGGATCAGCTCTAGACTGGGGAGACTGAACAAGGTTTATGGGAAGAATAATTCACAGCATAGCATGCCCTAGTTAATAGGAGAAATTTGTTTTTATAAAGATAAAATTCATTTGAACAGACAAATGATTTCGCTAATATCATTTAGGAAGCCTTAAGGGGAAACTGCTAATTCAGTGAGTTTAGGGAATTCTCTAGATTTTTTATTATTGGTTCATTAAGAAAGCTAAATGCAGAAATAATAAATACAAAAAGAAAAATCACTAGCAAAAGAGCTAAAAATGAAGACTTTTTTTCGTATTTGAATACACCAAAGGAGAGAGTGAATCAGATGGTTCTCTTACGTCATAGAAAGCTCAACAGAAGAGTTCAGTATGTACTTTGTAAATAACTTTTTCAGGTGAAAGGCTATTCGAATCACAAAGGAAAGCGGCAAGGAGTGAGGCTGTAAATCAAAGCTATAGGACTGTGGGAAAAACCAGTAGTATACCCTATAGACAACTCGATGAGAAAAATTGAATAAGTCCGCACGATTTCCTGCACTATACTAGCGCTAACGTCTACGCAATCCACAAAGGAGGCGCAAAAGACATGATAAACAATGGAAAGTGTGATTTTAGTGGTTGGAAAGATCATGGTCTGTAGTTAAGGATACGATACACGACCATTTCGACAAGAATGGTATCATTGATCACGGTTTATGAAGGAGAAAGTCTTACTGACGATCTAGTTAATTATTTTGATGAAGTCATAAAACAATAGGATGCAAAATAAAAAAAAAATAAACTTTCACAGTTCTGACTTAACGGAAGCTAATTTGCTTCAGTTTATTATATAAGCGGGAGCAAATTAGGATTATGATATTAATGAAGGTATATCAGGCTTAGTGTCGAAGTTTGCAGATGATACAAAAGTTGGCAGGGTTGTTAGTGACAGTGATGGCAGTGTGCTACTGCAACAGGATCTAGAAAATTTGGGCAGATGAGCTAAGAAGTGGCAACTGAAGTTTAACCTTGACAAATGCAAAGTACTGCACGTGGGTAGAAGTAACCCCAGAGAAACGTACCAATTGTGTGGTACTACACTTAAGGGGGTAGAAAATGAAAAAGACCTGGGAGTAATTTGTGCAGTCAGATATGAAGTTTTCTGAGCAATGCAGACAGGCTGCCAGGGCAGGTCATGGGGTTTTGTCAATGATATATAAGAATTTTGCTGGAAAGGGGAAGGAAGTGATTGTCCCTCTGTATAAGGCAATGGTCAGACCGCGCCTTGAGTACTGCGTACAGGTCTGGAGGCCTCATTTTAGGAAGGATGTAGATTTGCTTGAGCGTGTACAGAGAAGGGCAAGAAGATTATTGGGTGAGGGGAATGAAGAGATCCTCTTACCAAGAGAGGCTTAAGTACTGCAAATTGCAATGGCTGGAGACTAGGCACCTGCGTGGTGATCTGATTGAGGTGTATAAGGCCTTGAATGGGTTGAGCACGCTGAATTCTGATGGGATCCTTCCAATTGTTCAGATTACGAACCTAAGGGGGCATAAATTCAAATTAAGAAAAGACAGATGTAGAATAGATGTACTGAAATTTTCCTTTAGCCAGCGGGTGGTTAATTGCTGGAACAAACTTCCATCTGTTGTTGTGGAAGTTGATAGGTAAAATAAATTTAAGGAGGAACTGGACAGGCATTTGAAGGGAATGGTGTGATTTTTTTTTTTTTTTTTTTTTTTCTGCATAAGCTCATACACTTGCTTTCTTGCATCACATGCCACCACCACCACTACTGGTAGGATCTTTCGAAGTTCAAAACTTAGCTAAAAGGAAACAGAGAGTAGTAATAAATGTAAATTCCTCAGGGTAGACTAGTGTAGCGAATGGGGTTCTTCAGGGATCAGTATTAGGCTAACTTCTTTTTCACATCTCCCGTAATGAAACTCATGAGGGAGTGCAGGGGAAGTTGTTCAAGTTCGTTGATGATTTTAAGTTAGGAAGGAGTGGATAACGATCAAAACCATGTTATTTTATTTTAGAAGCATTAAACTGAAACCTATATTTAGAAAAATGTAAGGTTTTTCATTTTGAGAGAAGAGGCCCCGAGTGCCGTGCGAGTACTAGCTTTACGTAAATCCTCCTCCGCTCGCAACGTTACTGCTAGTAACTTACTGCTCTTTTCTCCTTCTGATCTCTTAGTCACTGGTTGACACCGCTCCTCCCTCCATATGGTGAGGGCCAAAAACCTGGTAGGAAAAAGCTATCCTCCTGGGCTAAATGAACTTAACAAACCAGATACCATGTAGATCTGTTTATCACTCATCACTGTGCCGGCAGGTAGGCCAGTGCACAGAAATCTTGGGGTATTGGAAGTAGTGATGAAAGTACAGAAGAAATCGTTTTACCAGATGTCGCGGAACCATGTACTTCACATGATTTGGACTGCGAGCCAGAAAAAGAAAAGGCCCCACCTACATTGAACAAAAATAATTAAGCGAATTGATCAGAGACTTGGGCTTACCGAAAGTGAAAGCTGAATTACTCGGATCCAGATTACAACAGTGGAACTTACTCGCCAAAGGTACAAACATTACAATATACCGTAAGCGAAATGAAGAGTTTTCAAGATATTTTGCAATGGAAAACAACATGTCTGCAAAGACGTCCTCGGTTTTATGCACGAACTGAACATTGATCACAATACCTCTGAATGACATTTGTTCATTGATACGTCAAAGATAAGTTTGAAAGCAGTATTGCTTCGTAATGGAAATACTTTACCATAAATTCCTCTTGTTCATGCTGTTGGCCTGAAAGAAACTTACAATAGTACGTCCCAGATCCTTGCTGCTATACGTTACAATGACTATTGTATTTGAGGTGATCTCAAAGTGATTAGACTGCTTGTGGGGTTGCAAGGTGGTTTCACTAAATACTGTTGTTTTCTCTGTTTGTGGGATAGTCGTGCAACAGCCAAACACTACGTCGTACAACACTGGGACAAGAGAGATGAATATATTCCCGGCAAAAGTACCGTAAAGTATGTTCCATTGGTTGATCCACAAAAGGTTTTTCTTCCCCCTTTACACATCAAACTTGGATTGATTAAGAATTTCACTAAGGCACTGGATAAAGAAAGCAGAGAATTCGCATATTTGCTGAAAACGTTTCCAATTTTATTTCATGCAAAGCTGAAGGAAGGAATTTTCATAGGTCCTCAAATAAGAAAGCTCCTAAAAGATGAAGAATTTCAAAGAAACCTGAATGATGTTGAACTGGCTGAATGGAGATCTTTCAAGGCTATGGTAGACGGATTCCTTGGAAAGAGAAAAGAAGAGAACTATGAGCAACTGGTGACAAACTTGCTGAAATATTACAAGAACATGGGTGCCGAATGTCATTGAAAATGCATTTCTTTCATTCTCATCTGGATTTTTTTCCTGAAAACTTAGCAGATGTCAGTGTTGTTGTTGTTTGGTTTTTAGGAGCATTAGCAACTAAGGCCATATTGCTCCGTGATATGCGGTGGTCATTCCCTGACCTTTCCGCATCCTCCGTATTTGGTGGTGACGGGCTCGAACCCCGGTGTAATCAAGAAGCGTGTCCTACGCACTGCTGCTCCTTCCCACCTGGCTACGGAGATATGATGGAAAAACGATACCAAGGTCGCTGTAACTCTGCCATGATGGGAGATTACTGTTGGTTTCTTAAACGGGAAAGAAAACTGGAGTATAAAAGGAAATGATTGAGTGGGAAATATGGCTAAGTAACATATATTGTGTGTAATAATTACAACCATGTTTTCTCATATTATATAAAAACAAGGAATTTTAAAAATGCGTATATCTTTTGATGTAATGTGACAGAAGTAAAAGATTGATATTTTCATAATCAGGACATTAATTTTGTTCAGAATAACCAACTTTCGTTCCAAAGGTATGACGAAAAAATATTTTGTCGGGTAGTAATCTAGGAGGAGAGCAGTTAAAAGTAGTTCAGGAAGAAGACGACCACGACAAGAGATTACGATTTAGTCAGACATGAAATTTTCTATGCAACGTAAAGGGGCAGCTAGAAAGGCGTTACTATTTGATATATAGGACCTTCGGAAGTAGGAACAAGGGTATCATTATCCATTTATATAAAGATTATGATCAGACCGCATTTAGAATATTCTGTTCAAGTCGAAGACTGCACTAAGACAAAGCTTGTAGAAATGGTTCTAAGAAGGACAACCAGATTGGTGATGGGAAAGCTAATATGTCCATATGAAGAACGGCTTAGAAATGCGAACTGCAAAGCTTCTGAACTAGACGTCTCGCTCGAAGGGATACTTGATGAGGTATTTATAAGTCCCTGAAGGAGATCAATAAAAGTAAAACAAATGAGGGAGATATTTTCACTGGTAGGAGAAACAAGATTTAGGGGTGGCAAATATAAAATTTTGATGAGTAACAGAAAGCTGGATCTTAAGAAGTTTATCTTCGTGTAGCTTATTGTAATAATTAAAATAAATTGCGTACCACAGTAGCCAGGGTGGTGAGTTTGGTAAAGTTCAAACGGAATTGGATAGTCCCCTTTTATGGTAAATCGGAATGTCTTATAATTACCCGTTATAAAGCATTCTAATTTACTGGCCCACTCTAATTGTGTAGTTCTCATACTCATCACAGTAGTTAGACTTATAACACACTCCTACGCTGTTTTGTTTCCCCACTGGCAATCATGTCGACTGGGTGCACTGCCTTAGATTCTAGGTGCTTTTTAATTAAGAGCATCATCCCCCTCCTGTTCTGCATATCCTTTCTGTATACATTGTACCCCGTATTTAAATTTTGCTTCCCTTTTGTCTGATTGACTACAGTGTCCGCCCCTGATGATTTAACCAGTACCTGAAGTAGAACAGGATTACTGAGACACCTTAAGTTACAGTTATTTTTGAAGCAGTATTATGTTTTCGGGCCATATAGTCTTTTCCAGTGTCCGGCAGTCTCTTTCATTCAGCTTCGGTTTTCTGCCACAATTCGTCCTGTCAGATTTTGTTTTTCCATACTTGTTGAATGCAGACATCACTTTTGATACAATTTTTCTGGATACAATTAAACAAATCAGCAGTTTTAGTTCTCGATGCCTTGCTAAAGTGCAAGACATTGAGGCAATTTGACCACGTTGGAATTCAGATAGTTGTTCATTTTCTCATATACCTTTTATATATCACTCCTAAATAAACATTAGCTTGTATCGTCTTTCCTTCACAGTACCACCTGCAAAAAAAAAAAAAAAAAAAACACCATCACTTCATGTTCATAAATACACACACGTCATATAGCCTTTACAAAAACTATTTTCATATCAGGTGTTTCCATTTATTTTGTCCACCTTCTGTACCTATCCTGTCCAAGTTACTAACATCTAAATATGATGTGTCAGTACTTTCCAGCATCATCTCACTTCCACGAAGCCAGATACATCTCACAAAGGTCTGCAAATAGAGGCAATTACCCTCCACCCTAACTCCTTTAAAAAGTCTGAACAGGATGTTTCCATCAAAGACAATTAAGATCCTAAACCGATTTCAAATTGACTGTAACAAATTTTGCTCTGATAGAACTGCTCTCTTTCAACAAGCAGCTCAGTTACAATAATACCAATAATACTAGTGAAAATATGTCTAACCGATTAAAGGAAACTATAAACTTTCTATTTGCTGCAGAGCTGACTTATGGGTCTTCCTCCACTAATGAAATACAAACTAACTCTTGTACCTACGGGTATGTTATCTACAACAGACACGCCACGTCACGTTCTTGTACATGCAGTTCATATTGTCATAATTATCTAAGCACTTTGTTCTATTTTTTATTGTACAGTATTATAATTCACCATTCTCGCCCTCTAGTGTACTGTGCTCTCATAGAAATGAATTCTGAATCTTTGTGCTTGTAAATAGCTTCACGGCACATGAAGCTTACAGTACGTATTTAAACATGAATGAATGAATAAATAAACAAAAACAAACGGATCTTATAATACACGTAACTTACATACATTCAAACGTCTCCTAGTTGCCTTGGCATTAATTCTAAACAGTCAAAACTTACCTTTGGAGGTAATAACTGTCCTAGTTATTGTATGACGATTCTAAGTTGCCACTCTTTTTTTTTTTTTTTTTTTTTTTTCCAACCAGAGAATCACTGAATAGATCAGTATTTGATTAAAATTTCACTTCAAGCCTTCTAACAACAAATTTAATTTTTATTATTACTCTGAATTTTCACTTTTTTTTTTTTAAGCGAAATTTCTTTAGGTGCGCCCCAGCAGTTTTCTCCTGGGAGTAACTTGCGTCCGTGGATTGACAAAAATCGCCACGAAAATGATTCATGGTCCTTCACCATTCTACCACTCCGTACCAGGCTCGAGCGATGCGGCGCCGTACGTAGCAGAAACGCCTGACGCAATCAGTACCTCTACAGCGCGGTCACGGTGTAACTCGCACGCGTGTCGCGTTTACGTTTTAAATCGCTATATCTCAGCTTCTATCAGTCCGATTTTAAAAACCAAAATATTCCTTTCAGCATTCTCTACCGTACTAACTAAAACTTTTCGACGGAAAAAATTTATAATTCAACATGCCTAAGACTAATAGTGAACGTTGTAAGGCGTATAGGGCACGTACACGTGAAATGCGACCACTGAAACCACCTCCATATTGAGTCAAAGGAGAGAGATATCCGTAAAAACTTTGCAATAAACGTGTATCTCAGAAAAAAAAAATTTTTAGTGGTCTCAAATTTGAAGCTATTTCTTCCTAGGTGTGCACAAATTTGTTAAAATTTTAATTCCGAATAGTTTTATTTTACGAAACGGGCCAGTTTTGCAGTACAAACGAGAATATTTTAACATTCACTTCATAGATAGAGCCACGGGAAGATGTTAACTGTTAAACAAAGTTTATTATTATTATTAGACATATGGTGCAAGGAAAGCTTATGCTGCACCAGCCAAAAAAAATTCCCAAATTACCCTGAGAGAGAGAGAGAGAGAGAAAGAGAAGGGAATTACCAAGAAAGAGAAGAATGATAATATCCAGTTCAGGACACTGGGTATGTCAAGCCCATACCCACCAGATGTGAGCCCCTGGGGTTATAAGGCACTTTAACTATTTAACTGATTAAAAATTTGCACGTTCGCCCAGTCGTGTCCTTTGTTCTGAAAAAAAAAAAAAAAAAAAAAATTATTATTATTATTATTAGCCATATGGTACAAGGAAGCCTGAGGCTTATGCTGCACCAGCCAAAAAAAAAAAAATTCCCGAGTTAGCCCCCCTGTGTGTGTGTGTGTGTGTGTGTGTGTGTGTGTGTGTGTGTGTGTGTGTGTGTGTGTGTGTGTGTGTGTGTGTGTGTGTGTGAGAGAGAGAGAGAGAGAGAGAGTGAGAAAAAGGTATCACCAAGAAAGAGAAGAATGATGATATCCAGCTCAGGACCCTGGGTTTGCCAAGCCCATACTCACCAGATGTGAGCCCCCGGGGTTATTATTTTCTACTAGCAAGAAAGAACTAATCCGTTGCACTGCTCGCTCACCACGTTGCGCACGCGAGCCCTTACACTCATTGCCATTCGTTAAGTTTAAAACGTTCAGACTCATTATCGTTATCAACTAATAGTCAGAAATTGTTTAAAATATTCTCATTTGTGGAATTCTTTCAAAATTCACCATTTACAGCAAAACATGAGAGCTAATCAAGATTAAATAGAATTCGCTACTTTCCTGCTTGCAATTGGAAATGGAACATATCCCACAGTGCCTAGAACTTTGGACGAAATGGAATCAGATCCTAATCTAATAGTCTATGACAGTTTGATTCCTTTTGTTTTTGACCACAACCTTACTTATGTAAATGCTATTTCGTCGCGTGCTATTCTTGCCGCAAAAAATGAAGAGTGTGAAAGAATCAATTTAGAAATTTTACAAATGATGCCTGGTGATTCATTACAATATGAGTGTATTCAGTATCTTCAATATCTGAAGATACTGAAGAACTTTTGCGATATCCAACCGAATTCGTGGACAGCCTCAGTTTAAGTGGTTTACTACCAAACATTTTAGAGTTTAAGGTAAGCGCAGTTGTTATTTTACTGCAGAATATGGCAATTTCAGAAGGATTGATCAACGGTACGAAACTTATAGTCATAGTTATGCATCAGAATTGTGTGGATCTAGAAATAATAACAGGAGAAGCTAAAGGAAAACGGGTACTCTTACCGCATGTAGATTCGACTCCATCCGATTCGACTTTGCCATTCTCATTTAAGAGACGGCAGTTTCCTATTCGGCTGGCTTTTGCGATGGCTAGCTAAATAAAAGTCAAGGGCAAAGGCAAACGTTTTATAGAGTCTGAATTTCGCTTACTAACACTGTATTTAGTCACGGCCAATTGTATGTAGCAAAGTCTCGGGTCAGATTATTCCAACATGTTAAGATAAGGTTACCAGAAGGGCACAAGAATACAAAAAATGTCGTTTTCAAAGTATTATAGAGACAGTACTACATTTTAAGAAGTTGGGCCGCAACATGAGTGTCACGATACATTTTTACACTTCCACATCAACTTTTCCCAGAAAATTGAGGAAGTAGTAGTAGTATCTCTCCGCTTGTTGAGTCCAGGCATGATACTCTGTTATGCTGATGATATGAAACTCCTCGCACTGAGTTCTCCACATGATGATCTTCCCATGACAACAGCATCAATTAACAATATACTTCTGGAATTTGCAAACTACCTCAACCAGTTCAGACTAAAAATAAATCCAGAAAAGTCTGAATTTATGATATTCTCATAAAGAATATCATAAAGAAAACGCCTTCCTGTATTCAGCCAACACTATGTAATTCTCCTATTCCCATCGTCAATAAACATGCTGATTTGGGGGTTGTTTTTGATCCTAAGCTCTGCTTTGGTAACCACATGGAAAAACTGCTCACCCAGACAGCTCGACTCCGATAGATGGCCAACCAGCATTCGCATTATATTAATGAAGTAACGACTACCAGAAGATATATAAAAACCACAGTATACTCTCCGCTTCTATATGCTGCAAAGGTATGGGCATCTGCTGCCCCTAGCACAATTGGAACACTTTTCTACTGAGTTTTGGCTCTTAAAATGGGCCATAAACAAACAAACTTCCTCCACATTAAGGGCAACTGAAATGGCCAGTTTCATAAAAATTCACAGGCTTCCCACGCTGATTACTGTGAAACGCCTTACCACAACAGTAAAAATGATCACTGGCAAGATTTCGGCACCATCATTCTGGTACCTGTGCTCTTGGAGAGTCTCTCAGCCTCGCCTCAGAGCGACTCCAACTCTGTGCCCACATCTCAGCCGTCTCCACCTATCCGATAGGTTTATGCCATTTCAGCTACTTTCATGTGCCCAGTCTTTGATTACTGACCTTAATAAGTTTTCTTGTGACAGGGAATACAGATGCCGCATCCTTAAATTGTACTTCCCTGCCCCTGATCTTCCCCTCGAAGCACGCCTTAATGCGGCAAGCCAGCAATATGACATTAAGACGGCTTACTAACCTTTCAGTTTCCACCTATATATTCTTTGTACATTGTGTTACACTTTGAGTGTTGAGTTGAGCTGTATTTACTTTTATTCGTCCACATATGTATTTTCTTATGTTTAATTTATTAATTTCTTTTTCTTACATATTATACTATTACTGTTAACTTGTGGCCGTGAAGGGCAACATTGCATTGTATCCATTTGTATTATTATTATTGCAATAAAGATTTCTAATAGAGGCATGTGATGCAAGAAAGCAAGCGTATGAGCTTATGTAGCATTAGCCAAAAAACAAAAATTTCACACAACCATTCCCTCTAAAAGTTTGTCCAGTTCCTCCTTGAATTTATTATTATTATTATTAGCCATATGGTGCAAGGAAGTCTGAGGCTTATGCTGCACCAGCCAAAAAAAAATTGATTTACCCTAGGACCCAGAGAGAGAGAAGTAGAAGGAAATCATCAAGAAAGAGAAGAATGATGATATCCAGCTCGGGACCCTGGGTGTGCCAAGCCCATACTCACCAGATGTGAGCCCCTGGGGTCCACAACGACAGATGGAAGTTTGTTCCAGCAATTAACCACCAGCTGGCTAAAGACAAATTTCTGCACATATATTCTAGAACTGCCTTTCCTCAATTTGAATTTATGCCCCTTGAGGTTCGCAATCTGAGCAAGCGTAAGAATCCCATTAGAATTCAGCGTGCTAAAACCATTCAAGGCCTTATACACCTCAATCGGATCACTACACAGGTGCCTTAGTTTCCAGCCGCTGAAATTTGCAGGACTTAAGCCTTTCTTGGTAAGAGGACCCCTTCGTTCCCCTCACCAATCTTATTGCCCTTCTCTGTACATGCTCAAGCAACTCAACATCCTTCCTAAAATGAGGTTTCCAGAACTGTGCGCAGTACTCAAGGCATGGCCTGACCATTGCCTTATACAAAGGAATAATCACCTCCTTTTCCTTGCTAGCAAAATGCCTGTATATCATTGACAATACCCCATGACCTACTCTGGCAGCCTGTCTGCATTGCTCAGAAAACTTCATATAACTGCACAATCACTCCCAGGTCTTTTTCATTTTTTATCACCCTAAGTGTAGTACAACACAGTTGGTACATTCCTCTGGAGTTACTTCTATCCATATGTATTACTTTGCATTTGTCAATTTTAAATTTCATTTGACACTTCTCAACCCATCTGCCCAAATTTTCTAGATCCTGTTGCAATAGCACACTGCCATTACCAACCCTGCCAACCTTTGTGTCATCTGAAAACTTCAACACTAAGCCTGATATACCTCCATCAATATCATTGATAAATATACAAAATAGTGGGTCCAACAACGAACTCTGTGGGACTCCACTAATAACATTATTCCACGAAGAGCAGCTTCCATTGATTACCACTCTGCCTTTTCCCACTCAACCAAGTGTAAGTGAAGAACAGAGTGAGAGGTTTCACCAGGACATTAAAGACATGGAGATGAGGTACCAGGGGAGGTGATCAGTTTTTAAAATGAAAGATGGGATTTTAGTGGATTTTTAACTATTCTGCCCTTTTTAATAGTATTTTTAAGATGTATTTGAAAATTGCGAATTTTCACAATGAGTTCTGCTAGTTTATTTTTAAAACACCCAGTTTGGAATGTGGTTAGTACAAAATTCGGAAGTACATATTGTGTGTGGGGGGAATATTATTATTTGGCTTGTTTTTGTTGAGTTTTGACTTCCACCCTACTTGAAGTCACAAGCCCACGACACAAAACGCAAATCTAACTGCAATTCACAGAAAATTATAGCTTCTAGGGTCTGTAAAGCGGGTGTTAGCAGAACATTAAAGACACATTTATTTTTAAAAAAATTTCAACCTTTAATGAACATTATATACAATATTTATATAAAAAAACAACTACATACATGCATCGATTTATATATATATATGTATATAAACCATACTATAGTACAATACACTATCTCTCCCTCAGGACTAATGCTCGAGGTCGTTCCTTTTCCGTTGCAATTTATCCACGTTACTTTGTATCAATTGTATCTTACATATTATGAATCCTCAATGAATATCCAATCATTCTCATCTATTAGTTATCGCTTACATCAGTAATACCCATTACAACTCATTATTTTGTTATATCTCTTAGCGGCCGCCTCCGTAGCCAGGTGGGCATGAGCAGCAGTGCGTAGCACACGCTTCTTGATTAGACCGGTGTTCGAGTCCGTGACCACCAAATACGGAGGATGTGGAAAGGTCAGGAAATTACCACCGCATATTCCCGGAGCAATATGGCCTTAGTTGCTAATGCTCCTAAAAACCAAATAAACAAACAAACAGATCTCCTAGCTTTTAACACATGAAATGTATTACAACTTGTGTCCTCTCACCTCAGTAATATTCACTACAGATATTCACTCATTCTACCTTAGTTACTCCCTTTATCCAAGAGGTTTCTAAATAAATAAAATTTCTTTCTCTACAAACCGTATCTGTCAAGTTATAATTTGTCAACATCTTGTTTAAATTAATGATACATGTTAACGTATCCTCGACTTACTACCTCTATGATTATATTTCTTTATTAATTCTTTTATACTATTTTACTCTTTTTATTACCCCTGTACCACCCTTACGTTATTTCATAATCATTAACATTCATAACAAATTATCTCAACCTTAGTAACTAATTTGCCTATTTAAAATTGAATTTTCTTTAGAAAGAACTATCAATCAATTTCTTACAGAGTTTAGATCATTAGTTCGGGGTTCAATAAAAAAAAACAGGACAGACTTACGTTCCGAAATAGCTGCTACTTCCAATTTCCTTGCGTTCAGGCTTCCTTTGTGGCAGACAGGCTTAAGTTCATTTCTTGGGCACTGATTTTTTTTTTTTTTTTTTTCCCGTGGCGGACTGGCATTTTTTCTTTTCTTGGCTCACATACCTGCACAACTGGCCATTTCTCAACGGGCCGGATCCTAGACACAAGTGTAGGCTCTTACACAACAAAACTTCGGAGGTACAGCTTGCGATTACGTTGCCAGGGATGCCGATAACCGCCTTCCGATACCAGAAAATACGTTCTTTCTTGCATGTTTACCTTAACCTTAAACTTTCGATGCACATGATTCTTCCAAAAAAAAAACATCACTTTCAGTCCGCAGTTACTCGCGTCATCTACGCCTCACTATCCCTTTCTCTCACCCATTTTTTTCTTCTTTTTCTTCATCTTGCTACCACGAGATGTGAACTCCGACCGCCGAAAAATGTACTTCCACTTCAACCCGCAAACTCACGACCTTCTCCCCTTAGACCACAGAGTGGACACTTGCTCAATTACTTCCTCCCCCCGGAACTTTTTCTTTTCCCTCAAGTTTGGAACGCCTCCCCCAAGGACTCGCAACCAATCCCCATACTCTGTTTAATTTTTCATTCTTTCCTATTTGCTAAAACATCTCGCCGCAGCCGTCTCCCTAGTGCACAAACTAACCCTTTAGAAATTTTCTTATTTTTTTTTCACACAGCAGTACGGCCCTTTCATGTTTGTTGGTCACCTCCAAAACATTCAGTTTTGTGTTCACACCGTCTCTGCTGAATATGGCCAACTTACCGAAATATCAGCCACCCTAGCGCCGTTTTTTTACGTGAACACTGGACGTCCGCTCATTTCCTGTTTACTTCCTAATGGTGGCTTAGATCAAAAGAGACGCTTCATAATCCAGTTTCATGGTTCTGTTGTTCTTGCCCTCAGCAAACCTTTTCTTGCCTGTTCGCAAATGGCACCCCTTCCCTAGTGCTAGCCGCTATCCCTGTTTGCTCTCTTATATTACTCGAAAAATTGCTTGTTTCCATGAGGATAAATGGGTCTGTTGTACTGGAATCCATAGGATATAAATGATCATTTATACTTGTTTCCATTTAGCTGCTATTTAACATATACATCTATAACTTTCCCATCCCCAAATCCAGTGTTTCTTCAAAGTTTAACCTTATTTAACCTTATTTACATTAAAACTAAATATCCAATCAGGTTCCTTAATACTCTCTTTCCATCGCCCTTCCTGGATTTATTTTAGCAAAACAAGTATTTCTATTTTATTTGTAAGATATACATCTTACAACATATAAAGATTTTTCCTATCTCTTTGGAGTTGAACACATTAATAAACACATAAGAAAAAGCTAAAAATTAACTGTCATTGAGAGTCACCTTTTATTTCATGAATTACATCACTTTAATTAAAGTGTCTGTTTTTTTTCTTTTTTTTCCATTTTACATTAGGGTGTACAAGTACAAGGATTCATCCCGTTTATGGCTATATTGTTATTTTCAGGTATGTATGCTTAGATTAAAAAACTCTTAGATGCTTAGATTAAAAAAAAATTCTCTAAAGAGACAATGCCCCTCCCAGCGTTTTTGACCAAGTTTCTTTAAAAACTGATCAGTGTATATTTATATGAAAACCTGTAAAACATTAATTTTTCGTATGCAATTTAATAAATACACTTGCACTACTCGTATCGTTGAAAGTGGAAATTTTTATACTGATGCCATATAATTTATAAGAGGAATATTCGCTTTTAAAAGTTAGTGTTAACATGTTTGCTTCAGTTTCCTTAAAATTTGTTTATTACGTAGTATATACAGCGATACCAGAATTCTTAATACCCCTTGCAGTGTAATGAACGCCGCGAACGAAATATGTGCAAAGCAGAAGCACGTTTAGAAAAAAAGTGACTCCAGTACCACTTATTTATTAACTCCACAAATTAAGTTTGCTTTATTGCATGGCATGGTAGAAATTTAATGGTATGTACCCGAATGGAAAATGAATGGCTGGCACTAAGTAAGGTGTATTTAGTGTCAGACGGCACCAGGGGTTTCCCCCCATCTCCGCGAGTTTTCATTGTGGGTGTACCAGTTCACTGGAAATGCCAGAGATTTAAAAGTGTATGGATATTGTATATGTGTAGTGCCATGTACCGTTGTTCATCTGGTCGTTTAGCCGCTGGACCCCTGCTGAGGCCCAACGTTGCCCCACCTTCGCCCCGTGGAGGCAGACCAGGAACCCCCAGTAGGCTTAAGTTACTCTGACAGGTCCTGCCACCTAATTTCCTGAGATTTCAGTGGCTAGGACCTAAAAAATAAAAAATTTTATTGTATTTATATTGCATGCATATATGCGTGCATACAAGCACATATATACACATATGTACAGCATACATGTGCCAACGTCAATCCTGGGGTTGACGTCACTTGAATTGGGTGTATATATGCCTGCATACAAGTACATATATATGCACATATGTACACACAACGTGCATACACATACCAACGTCAATCGTGGGGTTGACGTCGCTTCAGTTGGGCCAGAACGTGGGTGAAGATATTTTGGATGTATTTAAATTTAGGTGTGTGGGGCTTCGCTAGCGTGAAGATAGAGAGGGGGGAGGCTGAAGACTGGGGGAGAAAGACAGAAGTATGGAGCCAATAGGGAAGAGAGCCCCAAATTTCAGTGTGGCATGCCCATGCCCCACCAGAGTAGAAATGAGGGGGTGCGACGAGAGAATCGTCTCCTCGAGGGAGTAGGGTTTAAAGGTGAAGAGGGTGCCCTCTTCAGGCAGCCGTGAGGCTTTGGGAGCTAGGCTGCAGTTTGTTGTTTGTTGTCTCTATTTCTGTCCACTTGATTCAGATTGGGACACTCATGATATGTACCCGAATGGAAAATGAATGGCTGGGACTGTGTAAAGTGTGTTTGGGGTCAAACGGCACCAGGGGTTTCCCCCATCTCCGCGTAGTTTACATTGTCGTGTGATACAGTATGCTGTAAAGGCCAGAGATTTAAAAGTGTATGGATATTGTAAATGATTAGTGTTGTGTACCGTTGTTCTTCTGGCCATTTAGCCGCCAGGCCTCTGCTGAGGCCAGACGTTGCCCACAACTCGCCCCGTGGAGGCAGACCAGGTACACCAATATTTTAAATAAATACTCTGGCAGGTCCTGCCACCTAGTTTCCTGAGATTTCAGTGGCTAGGAACCTAAAAAAAAAAAAATAAAATAAAATAACTAAGTAAAAAAAAAAAAAAAAAAAAAAATTTGAGAGGTTATCGCGTGGTGGTTGTGCTAGAATTGTGAGGCCAAAAATTGTGGGCGAATCAAATTTGGCTGTAATTAAGTTTCGATGTGTGGGGCTTTCGCTTGTGTGCAGGTAGAGTGGGAGGGAGACTGAAGGCTGGGGGGCGATGTGTAAAGTGTAAAGTGAAGTGTGTTTAGGGTCAAACGGCACCAGGGGTTTCCCCCATCTCTGTGTAGTTTACATTGTGGTGTGATACAATTCACTGTAAAAGCCAGAAATTTAAAAGTATATGGATCTTGAGGTGTGTGTGATGTTGTGTACCGTTGTTCTTCTGGCCATTTAGAAGAAAATCTTTATTGTACAGTAAAGATACAGATACAATAATGTGCCCGCCACAGCCAGGAGGCCAGGGGCTTGACAATGATATAGGGTAATATAAAAATATGTACAGTATAAAAATTTGTGCAGTATAAAATATTACATAACAATTAAAAATGTAGCATTAGCCATTCAATAGATATGAGTATGTACATAGTTGTGAGGCACACAGTGCACCAAGGTATGTGCACGTTCATATGTACAAAGCACATATTTAAGCATATTCACACAAGTCAGAATATTTCACAGTGCATTTCACATTCCATTTTATAGGAGATAGCAGATGGAGATATCAGTATGAGTCGACATCAACGGCCAAACAAAAGGGGAACAAGTTCGGCCAACGAGCGCCTGTAATTGCGATCAGAAGCGAATTTCTGCAGGTCAACTCCGATCATTAGCAGGGCTTGTACTGTAGGAAGTACTTGTCCAGGTAGGAATCTGTCACTGATCTTCAGCCTGTTCCATTGTAGCTGAAGAAGAGGGGTGGCTCGTAAGGAAGGAAGTGGAACATGCCACTGGCATATATCCCAGAAGTCAGGGGAGTTGATTCTGCCAACCAGCATTTTGACTGTGGTCACAGTTCTCCTCATGCTGATTATTTGAGGCAGCCGCGGGATTTGGAGTTGGTCGGCCATGCTGGTGGTCCTCTGCTGAGGGGGGAGTCGATGTTTGTGGGTTGCCCACTTCAATATCCAGTATTCACTGGCGAAGATGGGCTTCATGAGAGAAAGTACTGCGGATGCCCATATTTCAGAGGCATACAGAAAGGTAGGATACACAATGGTTTCCAGATATCTGATTGTGGTTCTTGCGTCTGTGTTATGAAGATGTTGACGGGCAATCCAGCGCATTCGGTTGATCTTGCTTAGAACACATTCGATGTGACAGTTGAACCTAAGGTTTGGGTCGAAGGTTACACCGAGATCTTTGTGTTTAGTAACACTTGGAATAACTGCACCCTGCAGTGAGGGTTGTATGGATGTGGGACACTTCTTCAGAGAAAAAACCATAATAACGGATTTTTGGGGGTTCAGTTTGAGACCGAAATGGTTGAGATGGCTAGAGAAAGCTGTGATCTTATTACAGATTTCCGATGTGATCACTCCCCTGTCGGCTGATGGTGGTATTTCCGTTAGGAACTTAATATCGTCGGCGTAGGTAATGACATCATCTCTGTTACACACAAACGGAATAAGGAGGGCGGTAAAAAGTAACCCCGATAAAACGCCACCTTGCGGCACACCAGCATTGATGGATCGGGTATAGCAGAGCTTACGATGAGTGAGGTACACTGTTCTATTCCGGAGGAGCGAGTGCAGAAAAGCGAAAACGTCACCTTTGATCCGAAAGAAATTGGTTAGGAGATTCAGAAGGGCTGAGATGTTGAGGCTATCAAAAGCAGCTTCAATATCGGCATGAACAACCGCCATTTCTGATTTGGCCTCAAATGCATTTAAAATTTCCGTTTGGACTGCCAGAAGGTTGGAGACAGTTGATCTATTAGGGAGAACATAATGGAGTTGTTTTGATGATTGTGGAAGATGGCGTGTTATATGCGGAAGAAGGACTTTTTCCAGTAGCTTTAGGAGCGTGGATGCAGTGGAAATCGGTCTATAGTGCTTCAGCTGGCTTGGTAGTTGAACTTTAGATTTAGCCGCCGGACCCCAGCTGAGGCCCGACGTTGCGTGCCTAGTAATGTTTTATTTCATTCCTGTTCGCCTTTAGACTCGCCAGATTCTCCCCGAGGCAACCTGGTCGGTAAGATATATCGCCGCCGTCTATCACTCGTTTGGAGATGTCTGAATTCGATTCCGTAGATGAGGAATTTCTGAAGTCCTCTTCATTCTAGACTGTAGTTAGCCTGTCTCAGGGAAATGATTTGGCTGACACTGCAGCCAAATCGGCAGCTCTGACGGATAATCTTGACCTGTTAGTCCCCTATACAGACTACAGGCAAGTGATCCGTAATAACTTACAATCTCAGTAGCAAAATTCGTGGCATCGCCTGGTTACTACAAACAAACTATGTCGGATTAAGCCTGTTATCCATCCTTGGCGGTCCAGCTTACGCAGGGATCGCAAAGAGGAAGTTGTTCTTGCTCGGCTCCGCATAGGACACTGTCATGTGACACACACCTTTTTGCTGAGGGCTGATGACCTTCCTATATGCGAGCAATGCGACACCATTTTATCCGTTGAACATATTTTATGCGATTATACCCAGTTTTAAAAATGCTCGTTTTACATCTGACTGAACCGTATACAGTCAGTCAGATTTTATTCGACAATGACCATGTGTCTGCTATTTTTAGCTTTCTAAAATCAGTAAACCTTTTTACTCATATTTAAAAAATCTACCTTATTACTGTTACTTGTTTACTGATATTTGTCTTTTACAGTTTATACTTGTTTTTATACCCTGACTTAGTGACTTAATTCATTAGGCCACTGAAAGTTTTACTTTTTTATGACAAGGTTTTTGCGCATTATAGCCTTAGTTGCTAATGCGCCAATAAAAGCCAGCCAACCAACCAACCTGTCTCAGGGGAAGGGTTTAGGGTTTCTCCTCGTGAGTTATTCCTGGTTTTTCAGCAGGCACGACGTGCAAATCGCCCGCGAATGGACACTTCTATGCAGGGACGCTGCGACCCTATGTGCCGCCAGTAAGCGAAATCAAATTTGCCGCCCCAAAATATTTGGATTAAAAAATAAAATAAAGCGTAAATAATTATTATTAATTTATTGAAAAAGAAAAGAATTACAACAAATCTCACATATAATATAATGAAACAACAATATACTGAAATTCTGGAAATAAACTTTAAATTCTAAATCACAGTTGTTTGTTTGTTATTTGGAGCATTATCAACTAGGGCCATATTGCTCCAGGATATGCGGTGGTCATTCCCTCACCTTTCCGCATTCTCCGGTCACGGGCTCGAACCCCAGTCTAATCAAGAAGCGTGTGCTATGCACTGCTGCTCCTGCCCCCGACTATGGAGGCGCCGTAAATCACAGTAATCGTACAATAATAAAATAAAAGAAAAATTATACAAATTTATGTTCCCTTGCTTTAAACATATGTGAAATAATTAAGAAATTCGAATCCCTTAAGGGGATTCGAATTCGAATTCGAATTAATAATTAAGGGATTCGAATTTCTTAAGGGATTCGAATTTCTTAATTATTTCACATATGTTTATTTGTTCCAAAAATCGTTCTCTATCGAAATTATTGTCAAATTAGAGAGTCGTTGTTGAGACATTTTTGATTAATTTTGAAAAATCTGAGGCCACTGTTTCTGATAATACAAAAATTCTTAATGCAACTGCTACATTTGGACAAGTATCTATAAAATCGTTTTTAAAAATATATTCTAACACTTTAAATGGAGTAATATCGTGTTTAATATACCGTATTTCCCCATGTATAAGACGCACCTTTTTTCAAAAAATTTAGGGTCTAAAAACTGGGTGCGTCTTATACAGTGGTTGTAGATTTTTTTTTTACTTGCATTTTTCGCGCTTGTTATCTTTGCGCTCATTGTTTCGCACTTGTTACCGGTATGTTAGGTTACGTTTTGCCACGTTCTGCTCAGAAAAGATTTTCGTACAGTGCTGAATTCAAGTTAAAAGTGATCCAGTTTGCAAAAGTGAATGGAAATCGTGCTGCTGAACGTAAGTTTGGTCCTCCTCCTCCAACTGAGAAAACAATCCGAGACTGGCTACGGGAAGAAGGCCATTAGAGGCAAGTCAGCAAAATGGCCTGATTTAGAGAGAGAATTGAAGATATGGATTGAGGAGCAAAGGGCAATTGGAATTGCTGTGTCCACAAAGATGGTTCAGCATGAGGCAAGAAGAATTGCTGATGAAAAAGAAGTTACTGATTTCAAAGGAGGATCCAATTGGTGCTTCAGGTTCATGAAACGGAATGGACTAAGCATGCGTACACGCACCAGATTGCAAATATGGACGAAGTCCCCCCTTCAATTTGATGTCCCAAGTAACAGAACTGTTGATAAGAAGGGGGTGAAAACTGTAACTGTGAAGACAAGTGGACATGAAAAGAGCCATTATACAATTGTTCTAGCTTGTGTCGACGGAACCAAGCTGCCTCCTATGCTGATTTTCAAACGCAAAACAATGCCAAAAAAAGACATTCCTCGAGGAGTGATTGTCCACGTTCATGACAAGGGTTGGATGGAGCTGGATGGGATGAAGATCTGGTTTGAGAAAGTTTGGAGCAGGAGACCAGGTGGGCTCTTACGCAAACCTGCCCAATCGGTGCTTGATCAGTTCAGGGCACACATAACAAAAAATGCAAAGAAGATTGCTGCAGAGCAAAAAACAAAACTTGCCATCATACCTGGAGGCTTGACATCCCAGCTCCAACCACTTGATGTCAGGCCGACCGGGCTAGCCGGGTGGGTAAAGTGCCTGCCTGGCAACCCAAAGGTCGCGGGTTCGATTCCCGCCTCGGGCTTGTATCAAAGTACTGCAAAAACCTTGGGAGGTGCATTATGGCCACAGAAGCCTATGCGCCAACAACTACCAAAAGGAAAAAAAGGACTTGATGTCAGCATTAACAAACCCTTCAAAGCTGCCATGAGAGACAAATGGAACCAATGGCTGAAGTCTTCTGGGGACAATATGACACCAGCAGGAAGAGTGAAGAAACCAACTATAGGAGAAGTTTGTACCTGGGTGGAAAGATCCTGGGATAATATCAAGATTGAGATCGTTGCCAAGTCATTTAAGAAGTGTGGCATTTCAAATGCCATAGATGGAACTGAGGACGAGGCAATATATGAAGACAGTGATTCGTCATCAGACACAGATGAGGACAAGCTAATGGATGGGAGTTTTGACAGTGATGAGAAGTTGTATGAATTTTATGATGAATAAAACTTGAGTTCAATGACTTTATGTAATACATTTTTTTTTTTTTTTTTAAATTTCGGGACTAAAAATTAAGGTGCGTCTTATATATTGGGAAATACGGTAAATCTGAAGTTCTTCAGATAATGCTAAACCATCAATAACGGACTCATTGCGATCAATGTCACTTAATTTAATATGTAAATATTTGCAATGATTTAATAAATCGTCATCGGACCATTTTTCAATTCAGAAATATTTGATACTAGAGAGCTATTAAGTGCTCGATATTTCCTATATTCTATTATATTATGAATCAACGGGGCTTACCTTTATTTTTGATATAGGAAGCTTCTTTTCCAACTCTCCTTGTCCAACTCGCTAATAATTCATGGGGAAGGCGATATCAATTTGCATTGATATCGCCTTCCCCATGAATTATTAGCGAGTTGGACAAGGAGAGTTGGAAAAGAAGCTTCCTATATCAATTTTGCAAGACATTGTCATAAAGTTTATGACAATGTCTTGCAAAATTGATATCTCCTTCCCCATGAATTATTAGCGAGTTGGACAAGGAGAGTTGGAAAAGAAGCTTCCTATATCAAAAATAAAGGTAAGCCCTGTTGATTCATAATTCAGAAATATAACAACATTTTAAATATTTCTACATGTTCTTTCATATTTATAAAAATTTCAGTTAACAAGAAAATTGTTGTGTCCATAATTTGAAAGAAAAAAAAAGAGGATGAGTATACTATATGCGGGACTTGTTAATAAAAATATTCATTGCGTTGCATTGTTCTAAACAAAATTTCATATAACTCCGTTGACTGTATATTTAGATTTAAAAAGCTGGGGGTGCTGCAGTTCCGTAGTGCCTACCAACGAGACGCCCCTGGTGCAGATACACCATAGACAAATCTTAAAGAAAAACTACGGTAGTAGTAGTGTGAAAGGCATCATTTCATCTATATCTCATCCTTCACAACGAGTTGTCCATGTATTGCACTACCTCAAATAAGTAACGCTTCAGTAATAGAGAAGACTATTGTCACTTATTCTCCGTGGGGTAGTGCGTAGCGCATGCTTCTTAATTAGACCGGGGTTCGAGCCCGTCACCACCAAATACGGAGGATGCGGAAAGGTCAGGGAATGACCACCGCATATCCCGGAGCAATATGGCCTTAGTTGCTAATGCTCCTAAAAATCAAATAACAATTCTCCGTGGGCACCACCACCACGGTATCGTTTAAAGGCTTATTTCAATTACATGAAACTTAGTGGGTTACTGTTTGAAGTGTTATAAATTAAGTACAGAAATTTTTAATACTGTACCACTACCATTTCATATTCGGGCCACGAACTGTTCAAATTCCCCTCGTAAAAATTTTAATAGTTCCGGACGTTGAAAGAAGATATATGCTCAAAATAAAATTAGATGATCTGAGGAGCGGTTATAGATATTATTATTATTAGCAGCCATATAGTGCTAGGAAGCCTGAGGCTTTTGCTGCACCACCCAAAAAAAAAAGAGCAAGTCAGAAGTAGGAGAGAATCACCAAGAAAGAGAAGAATGATTGATATCCAGCTGAAGACCCTGGGTGTGCCAAGCCCATACTCACCAGATGTGAGCGTTCTGGGGTTAATATTTTAGAAGAGAGAATAATAAACTTACAGTACAGTACAAGACCCATCTTCCTCTAATTGAAAAATTAACAATCAAAACCGAAACAGTATTGCTTACAAACAGTATGCTTTATTTCAATGAATTTTTATTTAATAACATTTGTTAAAATTAAAATTTATATTTTAATGTTATTTACTAACCATTTACTAATCATAGTAAAAATAAGTTTGAAAATGAGGCCAGTGTTCACAATTTATAGCTTTTATGGAATTTATCCCTTACTGTTATATGAATATGTGCGTACTATAGTGTTCTCTACTATGTGCCGTTTTATTCGGCACATAGTAGAGAACACTGAGTTTGAAAATAAACGGAAGTGGTTTGTTGTAATTCAAACTTTCTTCGACAGATTTTGGTACAGAGATTGTCCAGAAGTCTGAGTGGTTGCAAGTAACAACCAGTTTCGTGTCACAATTTTTTTCAATGGAGCAACGGACGAATATCAAAGTTTTCTTTAAACTGGAGAAATCTGTAACAGAAACGTATGAAATGTTAAAAATTGTTTAAGGTGATTAAACTTTAAGTAGTACCAGTATGTTTGAATGGTATAAGCGGTTCACAGACGGACGTGAGCATGTTCACGATGACCCAAGAAGTGGGAGATCGGTCATCCTCTCGAAATGAGGACAGAATTGCAAAAGTTTGGGAAATTGTGACAAGTACTCGTCGGTTTACTCCTCAAAATGATGGCTGATGGATTGGGTATGAATAAGGAGACGATTCATCAAATTCTGCATGAAGATCTAAGGAAAAGGAAGGTCTGTGCAAAACTTTTACCGCAGAGCCTCACGGATGAACAAAATCATGAAGAGTGTCATCATGCGAAGACTTCATCAGACTTGTCAAGACAATCCTAATATCCCCAACTGTATTGTAACTGTAGATCAGTGTTGGATATTTCAGTATGACCCAGAGACGAAGAGTCAGAGCATGCAGTGGACTTCAAAATCATCACCAAGGCCCAAAAAATTTCTTTTACAGAAGATCAAGATCAAGACAACGCTGATCATGTTTTTCAACAAACAGGGTGTGATTCACAAGGAATTTGTACCTGAAGCTTAGAGTCAATGCTGTTCTACATTCAGATGCTTCAAAGACTACTGAAGCGCTTCTCCCGCAATTTAAAGAGAAAGCCAGCTGGTTCTTGTTGCACGTCAATACACCTGCCCATTCTGCACTTGTTGTGAAGACATTTCTGATGAAACATGGCATTGTACAAGTCAACCATCCATCCATTCTACTCACCTAATTCTAACACTGATGCGTTTCTTCCTCTCTCTCTCCCAAGGTGAGAAACTACCTGCAAAGGAAGGAGCTTTCAGGCTGTTGAGAACGTAACCGTCGAAAAGTTCTCTTTGGACGCCTTCACTGACCCTTTTCAGAAACTTTTTTAGAATGGTGTAATAAGTGCTTTCAATCAGGCAGTGATTGCTTTGAAAAAATTAAAACCAATTTCACTTCTTCACTTTGTGTTCCTTTTATTGCAGAACTAGATCATCATCAGCCATTTTTCAGTCCACTGCAGGATGAAGGCCTCTCCAGCAACTTTCTAGTTCCTTTTATTTCGCGCAATGGCCTTCCATTTACCGTCCACGAACTCTTGAATTTCATCTGTCCATCTCCGTTGTTGTCTTCTAAGTTTTCGTTTAGCTCCTCTTGGGTACCAAGTCCATTTCGATTCTTTAGTTTTGATAAGAATGTCCTTTACTTGAGTTTGATGCCTAATCCATGTGTTTCTCTTCTCATCCAACAGTCTGATTCCTAATATAATTTGTTCCATTCTTCGCTGTGTAGTTTTCAGCTTCTCTTCCATTCTTTTGGCGAGTGCCCAAGTTTCACTTCCATAGGTCATGGTGGGGAGTATATGTTGATTCATTATTTTACGTTTTAGACAAATTGGAATATTGCTCCTCAGTATGTGACTATATTTCTTGAATACCATACATTGGAAATTTATTCTTCTCTTGACTTATCATTATTACAGTTGATGACTTGTCCAAGATAAGTATATGAGGCGCCTCCGTAGCCAAGTGGGCAGGATCAGCAGTGCGTAGCACATGCTTCTTGATTAGACCGGGGTTCGAGCCCGTGACTACCAAATACAGAGGATGCGGAAAGGTCAAGGAATGACCACCGCAATCCCCGGAACAATATGGCCTTAGTTGCTAATGCTCCTAAAAACCAAATAACAACAAACATAAGTATATGAATCCACCTTTTCAATTTCTGGTCCTTCAATGATTATATGCATTCCAGTGGCATTCTTGTTCATCGTTACTTTTGTTTTAACCATATTCGTCTTTAGTCCGAAATCCTTACTAACTCTGCATAACTGATTAAGATTTTCCTCTAAGTCTTTGGGATCGCTGCGTATGATCACAATGTCATCTGCAAATCATAAATGGTTCAGGTACTCTCCATTCACATTCACTCCTTTCTGCGATCAGTCCAATTTTCTGAATGCTTCTTCAAGAGCTGCAGTAAACAACTTCTGAGATGTTCTGTTTCCTTGTTGAACTTGTTTCTCAGTTTTAAATTTGCTACTGTCTTTGTCTAGTCTAATAAAGGCGATAGCTTTCTCATATATTTTCTTCAAAATCATAATGTATGGGATGGCTTTGTCTCTTCTTTCCAGTGCCTAAAACATTGCCTTATGCTGTATGGAGTCAAATGCCTTTTCATAATCCACAAATGCCAGGCATAATGGTATTTTTTTATTCATTTCCTTTCTCCATTGGCTATGATATTACGTGAAGGTGATCCATACTTGAGAATCCTGTCCTAAAGCTAGCTTGCTCTTTTAGTTGATTCTCATGAAGTATTCTTTCTAATCTGTTAGTAATGACCCTTATGAACAAGTTATAGATGTGGGACAACAAACTAATTGGTCTATAATTTCCAAATTTCTGATTTATTTCTTTTCTTATGCAGCAGAATTATTATTACATTATTCCACTCCTTAGGCGTGACACCTTTCCTAATGTATTTTGTGAAGAGCCTTGCCAGAGCCAGTTTCTGTCATGTCTCTTCTTAAGTTCAATAGTAACTTCATCTTCATTCATCTGGGGCTTTTTGATTCTTCATTTTCTTCACTGCATGTTCTGTCTCATCAGGAAGGATATCGGGTATGTGGTATGTATTGCTAATTTGTGATCTATCTTCCCCACTGCTGGCATTACATGTTGCTCCTTATATAATACTTTAGTAGTCTTCTGCTATTTATAAGTACACCAGCACTATTTTTCAGATTCTGTATCATGTCTTTCTGTATTACTGCTCATGGCTCCTGATTTAAGTCTTGTTTTCCCTTAATGTTTATTCTACTTTTCTTCTATTAAATCTTATGTCCTCTCTGAGTCTCTTTATAATGACTGCATAAATCAGTATTCTCGATTTTGTCCTTGTCAGTGTTTTTCTTGCTCTTCATTTGTCATCTTCGGTTCATCATCACAAGTGTTTCTTGACTAATTTTTTTCTTCTTTGGATTTCTTTTTACCTATAGGTTTCTTGAGCTTTATCACTTTCAGAAAGTTGTAATATTCCTCGTCGATATCGTGGTCCTGAGCAGTCTGCAGAAGCTCAAACTTGTTAAGTTCCAGTACATACTGCTTTTTCTCCTCTTCTGTTATCTCAAAGACCTTTGTATTATTTACTCGTCAGTTTTTTCTTTTCTTTTCTTACATATATATCAAGTATGCATCTTACCATTCTGTGATCACTTCCAACATTCTTTACCATTCTGTGATCACTTCCAACATTTACCTTGTTTAACATCGTTCACAATATATCTTCTGTCAGTGAGGATGAAGTCAATTTCATTAGCTGTTAATCCATTTGGGCTCTTCCATGTCCACCCTTTTCTTGGAAAAAAGTGTTCATTACTGACATTCCTTGAGATTCCACAAATTCCACGAGTCTTTCACCTCTTTCGTTTCTTTCACCAATTCCAAAATTTCCTGTAGTCTCCATTTCTGTGCTGTTTTGTCTCTTTCCAACCTTAGCACATTAAAGTCCCCCATAATGATGGTGTAGTGAGTTTTATGTTCATCTAGAAGTCTCTCAATTTAGATGTCAACCTCTTCATCATGGCTCGATGTTGGTGCATATCTCATTATAACCTTATTAAAAGGACAAGATGTAGTATCAATAACGAGGTCTTAGCTATTGATTCTGTATTCAATCATGCCGGTTGCGGACGAGGATTGCACGATATGCAGTCTGCAAAGGCATATCGAGATTTTGTGTGTGGGGTCTGCGGACTCCTTTCTAGAAATGCAAATATTCTGAACTGAGGCGACTGACAAGCTGCGCAGGGCCGTCCTGTCAGTGGTAATCATATCACTCCCCCTTTAAGTCCATAACCTCCTCTGTTCATTTTCTTAAATTTTTTTAATTGTTATTATATGTCTATACAATTATGTTGGAGTGAATAATTCACAAGCATAAATGGTTAAGCTATTCACTACAACACAAATATGCACTCGCACTGCGGTGTTGTCCCATAACGAAGTCTTAATAAAAACCTGCAGCCATTATCAATCCACTGAAGGAAGGACGGAAGCCTCCTCAACGATTCATGTTCAGGGAAATGGTCCAGTACGGTCTGTACAGTAAGGCTAAATACGGTCAATCTGCCAACCTGCAGATCGACCGTATTTAGCAGTGAGGGGCTGAAATCCCGTCTACTCAAAGAGCATGTGCTACTGCCCTCCCGCTCCTGACCACTCGAATAATACCAATTATTTTGCAAACCATTACACTTGTGCCATTTATACCTTGACTTTTATTTAGTAGTGTAAGGGAGACTGTGAACGAGGTGTTTTTTTTATGAGCTGTTTAGAGTAGATAGCAGCACTAATTAACAGGGTGATAAAAGGACATGTGTTGTCTTAAGCAAGGCGGCCCCTAAACGTTAGTTTATCTCCGCCATGGTTCTCTGTGATGATATGCAAGACTATACAATAGCCAGAAATGAGTGTAGTGTTGTTTGCATAGTGTGCATGTTGTGTTGTTTAGCTGTTTCTGACCGCTTTGCTACCAGGAAGGCTGCTTCCCAGCACCCGTCCATGCCACGAGGAGGCGGGCCTAACTATACACACACTAAACTAAATGTAATAATTCAAGCACCCATAGAAATAAGCACAAGTCATATGGGTGCAGCAGTCTCCTATAATTACGTACGGTGGTGAATACCGCATCCACTGCAGAAAGTGTAACAGCAATGGATGCAAGCAGTTCCCGTACCCAGGAACCCCAATCTCGGTACAAGCAGTTTAAAATCCTGTCTCTAATAAACTGGAGACAAATGAATCCTGCTACCTAAGGGGCTAGCAAAAAAAAAAAAAATAAATAATAAATGGACAAAATATTACGTTTAAAAAAAATAAAAATAATAATAAATTAATTAGATAAAATGTTAAAATAACAATTATTATTAAAAAAAAGTCTCTTTGTTGAGTAGAGAAGTCAGCACAGCAATCCACGTCGTCTGTTGAAAACCTGTGTAGCAAATTCCTGTAGAGCTGAGAAGGCATTTTGATTTTCAATATCTTTCATTTCCAGGAGCGAAATTATGGACTGTACTAGACGTTTTGTCTTAAATCTTGGTAAACTGGACAGAAGAATAATACATGACTGCAGTCTTCAGAGGCGCTGCAGAAACAGGTATCTATCATAGATAGATTGAAGAAGACGACCGTTCAAAGAACCGTGACTAGTTAGAATGGATGATGTAACAAGGCTTGGGTAGAACCAAAACTGATTACTTTTTGAGGTAGTGAATTTAACATCAGGTATAAAACAACTGGTCACTGCCCTTTTGGTCGAGGAATTCCATCTCACTTGCCATCTTTTATGAAGCTCAGTCCAACATTTCGCTTTTTTCATTTTTGGATGAGCAGTGAAATCATAGGTCAAATTGAAATCAATAGGTCATCGGAGAAAGTTAAAGGATATCCTTTATGAATACAGTAAACAAAGCCTTTCTATGTAATATACACATCCAGAGGTAACAAGCTTGCAAAGATGCAGTTGAAACTGTTCTACAAGTTCTCAGGAGAGTTAGGAAAAAAAGGTCCATTGGACACTGTCTAGTTTAGTTTGAACTGTAATAAGTTTGGTTCTGTGAAACCATATGCTGGATGCTCATGTAACGATTGGAATAAACACTGTGTAGTATAGAATTCTGAGGGTTCCCTTTTTTAAATCCCCGTCCTACGGAGAGATTTTGAATAACATGGCCATAAAAATTTTCACCTTTTTGGAAAGATTCTGGATGTGTGTAAAATAACAATTTTTCATCAAAAACAATACCAAGATGCTTATGAGTGGTAACAAGTGGCAGAGATACTCCATTAAACTTGACAACCGGAGGTCTATTAGGGTCTAGTTTTCCGTGAAATATCATCATCTTGGTTTTAGATGGTGACACTTAATTTATTTTTCAGAGTCCAATCCAGCAAGTTATCAAGTACAGAGTTAGCCTGTTGTTCCAATTGGGACCTTGAGTTACCATATACTAAGATGGAGAAATCGTTGGCAAAGGCAATCATTTGCACATCGGCCGTGTTGGAGAGAGAAGACAGCTAATCATCAAGGACAAGGCTCCACACAAAAGAGCCAAGAATGGAACCCTGGAGACACCCTCGAGGAAGAGCTTTGGATACTGACTGATGTTTGGTTTGGATGTAGACAGTACGTTCAGCAAAGTAACTTTTGAACAAAAGGAAGAGATGTCTAGAACAACGAGCGATTCTAAGGCGCCGTAAGACACTCTCCCACCAAACATTGTTGAAGGCGCCTTCAAAATCAATAAAAACTGCCAGTGCATATTTGCAAGTAGAGCTATCAATTAACTTTTTTCAATTCAAAAAGCGCATCTTCACAACTACAACCAGGCTTAAATCCATACTGAAGAGAGGAAGATAGATTATTTTCCAAAAGAAGTTGATTATATCTGTATGCCATGAGCTTTTCTAGTAACTTGCTTAAGTGGGATAATAAAGCGATGGGCCTGTATGATTTAGGATCACCTGGTGGTTTACCTGGTTTTGGGATTATTCTAATGAGAGCAGACTTCCAAATAACAGGGAAATTCCCAGCTACAAGACACTTGCTGAAGAGTTTCAAAAAATGGTTTGGTCTAATAGAAAAGAATCTTTTCATGAAAATGGTTTCGAGTAGATCAGTACCTGGGCAGGGTGGTAAGTGCAAATGACTACACGTATATTAGATCAAAAATATTTCTCCTAGTTTTTTTGTTTTTTTTAATATAAACAATATATTCAGCTGATGCTTTCCCCTAAACAGAACCTTACCTGGGTTACGCTGGACTTGATAATTTGCCTCATATCTGGCTTTGTGGTAAGTCTGTGACTGTAAATCCTAAAATAAATTTGTTCAACAGCTGGAGAAATATTTATGAAGGCTAAAACACTTTTAAATATTATCCTTAGCGTTTTAGGAACATATCTCTGAATTTTTGTTTTTCTTGTCCAGAAATCAGTATATAAACTTATCTCGAAGCTGCCTTTGAGTTGATCTTTGGTGGCAATAAAGACACTTTCGGGTCCATAACACTGATTCTTAAATTTGTGGAATCTACGGCAACACGTACGTTTACATAAAGTATAGCTCAGTGGTTTTCCTTGTTATTTCGCTACATAACAGAATAGTAACGTAAAGTTTTGAGACGAAAATGAAATAAATGCGCTGACATTTCCTTATCAATTTCAAGACAAAGAGCTAGCCCCTATCTTCTTCGGTTCTTTCCTTTTGTGCAGTAAATTGAATTATACAGTTAATTTTCTCAATTTGTCACCGCTAAGAGCTCGCTTGAGGATTTAAAAGAAAGTCGGTCATAATTCACTTTGGACTAGACAGCTTGAATTACAGAAAAATTGTGTACCAACAGAAAGACTATTGACGTTCCCAGATCTTCTCAAAACTTGCAGTTGCTATGATTTCGATATATTTTCAAGAAAAAAAAATCAATAAGTGGCATTCTAAGTTAAGAATTATATCTGCACTGAATATGAAGAAGTTGCAATATTGATTTCTAAGTTTAGAACAAATATTGTCGCCTTCACTGTTTTCAAATATCTTTTGACGAGCTAATTTACACGTAGTATACAGGCTAGTCTTTGTAATTCCTGAAAACTCATTTTTCATTTTGATTTCCACAAACGAATAATTTCTATATATGTGTTGCTGAATAATTAGGTATATTTGAAAGAGAATCAAATATATTTTTTTCCTATTTTGTTTATTATTCTGTATTACAGTTATTTGTTTCTAATTAGTTTGCTCTCATTAACCAATGTGAAACAGCGGAGGTTCATTACAGAAAAGTGTATTTTAAGAAATGAGCAGAACAATAATTTCACTAGTTCAATATCAAGTACCCCGTAGATAGTATTTGTGACTGTAGTGTCAAAAAGCGGCAACTTAATTCTTAGTCTTAGCACTGATAAAAAATAATCCCTGAAAGATCAGATTACTGTAATTGGTAATACAATGGCTACCTGATGTACGGAAATGGGATTTTCTAGAACTATAAAAAAAAAGAAAGAAAAACTTGATTTTGTTTTAGCTGCAAACTATTTTCATTGGAGGAAAAAGAAATCTAAACATCCAACTTTATCACGGGATTTAAAACTTGCTGAAATTAAACCCAAAGGTTTCTGATCGTGAAAATAGTGAACAGCATCTCTTGTGCTCGGAGAAGTAGAAACCCCTAAGTGCAGGGTTGAAGTTTCAACAAACTATTGATCACATTCATCAGACAGTACTGGATAATGAAATAAAGAAATGGAGATATGTATTACATCGGCTTTTAGATGTAATCTTATTTCTGGCTTGTCAGAATCTTTCTTTTCGTGGACATGATGAATCCATATTTTGTACAAATAAAGGAAATGGTAGAGTTACTATTAAATTATGACCCCATTTTGAAAGAACATATTTTCAGAATTGAATGTTCATCTGATAGGAAAGAACCTACATATTTATCGCCAGAGATTCAAAATCAGTTTATTAGCATTTTAGGAAATTATGTGAGAGAAATAGTAGCCGATAATATAAAACAAACTAAATATTTTGGAATTCTATTTGACAGTACACCAGACTGATGAAATGTGTGAAGTAATTAGATATCATGACAAGGTTGAAGCGAAGGAGTTGTTTTGAGGCTTCTTCCCCATTGTTCGAAAGACTGCTGCCGAACCCACAGAAATTTTTAATAATTTAGAAAAGGATGGACTGGATATAAATCTGTGCTGTGATCAAGACTACGACAATGTGGCAACCACTGCAGGCAAGAATTTATGGTGGGGCACAATCTAAAATCAAGGGAATTAATCCAGAGTATTGTTTATGCCCTGTGCAAACCACTGAGTAAATGTATGCGGAATGTATTCATTTGCAAGCTTTTCGTCATGTAACCTTCTTTGGAAAACCTTTATTCTTTCTTTTCAATCTCTCAACACCGTTGGGAAATAATGAAAAAACATACAGGAATGACAGTCAAAAGATTTGTCCAGATAAGGTGGAGTGCACATTATGAATATGAAAATATGGTCGAAATGAATTTTGAAAAACTAACTTCTGCTCTTTAAACATGCAAACCGCAAGAGAATATAGATACCAGATGGACTGCTGAAATTTTATTATCATCTGTATGTGATTTTTCTTTCTGGCATGAAATTCTACAAGAAGTTAACCTTACATAAAAGTAGTACTGGGAAGGGGTTTGAACCAAATGGCCTTTGACCCCAGTGATGACATCTTGGAAATTTTTTATTTCTAGCCTGCTAAGGGGTGCTGCTTGTTTCTGGTATGTTTTTTTATCCCTAGATGGTATTAGTAGTATCTTCACAATTTATGTTTCAATTTTATTTTTGTCTCGAGGTGGTCCCAATCTTGGGTTGGCATGCTTGCAAACATATCCTCAAAGCTGACAGGTCCCCCGGTAGTTTCAAGTTATATGTAAAGTGTGCAATATCAAAACCAGACTTGTGAATATTTTGAAAGTTAATTATGTGAGCAATGCATTCTGGGGGGAAACTGGTTTTGAAATGGGAGCACTGTATGTTAGAGTTGTATTAGGGATAAAATTTCGGGGCACTTAATTTGTGTTGTTCCCAATGAATTGTGGGTTTTTTATTTATTTATTATTTTTTTTTTTTGGAGTTTATTTAGGTGTTGTGGTGGGGCCCTTCAGTGCATCTGCAAAGTAGATGCTTCAGAATAGGACTCCATTGAATGTTCTCAAGAAAAAAAAAAATCCAATGTATTTGTGCCTATTAAACTTAGAATTTATTCACATAAACAATTAAAGTACATATTGGTGGTTCCATTTGTCGGTAGACACTGAAAGGTTTTCTGAAAAAAATCCACTGTGCTTGAACCATTATTTATTTATTTTTTTATTTGGTTTTTAGGAGCATTAGCAACTAAAGCCATATTGCTCCAGGGATATGCGGTGGTCATTCCCTGACCTTTCTGCATCCTCCGTATTTGGTGGTCATGGGTTCAAATCCCGTTCTAATCAAGAAGCGTGTGCTACACACTGCTGCTCCTGCCCACCTGGCTACGGAGGCACCATTGAACCATTAACTTTGGCATTATTCTCAGTGATAATTAAGTGTAACCTGACTTGTGCAAATTTGAATGCTTTTTCCTTAAGACTGTAATTTAGCCATTTAAGTTTGTTTTTAGTTGTTTAACATTTGAATAATTAAAGTTTACATTTAATCACCAATACGAAACTGCTTAAAATGAGAATGTTTTCCAAGTTTAATTTTTAAGTTAATCAATAGTCATCATCATCATCATCAGCCATTTTCAATCCACTGCAGGATGAAGGCCTCCCCAGCAACTTTCCAGTTCCTTCTGTTTTGAGCACTGGCCATCCATTTACTACTCAAAAACTCATGAATTTCATCTCCGCCTTTGTCTTCCAGGTTTTCTTCTAGCTCCTCTTGGGTACCATTCTGTTATTTTCTTAGTCCATCTGTCATCATGTCTTCGAGCTATGTGTCCTGCCCAAGACCATTTTAGTTCTTTAGTTTTGATAAGAATGTCCTTTACTTGAGTTTGCTGCCTAATCCATGTATTTCTCTTCTTATCTAACAGTCTGATTCCCAATATAATTCGTTCCATTCTTCGCTGTGTAGTTCTTAGCTTCTCTTCCATTCTTTTGGTGAGTGCCCAAGTTTCACTTCCATAAGTCATGGTGGGGAGTATACATTGATTCATTATTTTACGTTTCAGACAAACTGGGATATTGCTCTTCAGTATGTGACTATATTTCCTGAATGCTATCCATCCAAAATTTATTTTTCTCTTGACTTCCAGCCATTATCATTATTACAGCTAATAACTTGTCCCAGATAAGTATATGACTCCACCTTTTCAATTACTGCTCCTTCAATCATTATTTCCCTTTCCGTGGCATACTTGTTCATCATTACTTTTGTTTTAGCCATATTCATCTTGAGTCCAAAATCCTTACTAACTGTGCATAACTGATTAAGATTTTCCTCTAATTCTTTGGGATCGTGGCTTATGACCATAATGTCATCTGCAAATCGTAAATAGTTTAGGTACTCTCCGTTCACATTGACTCCTTTCTGCGACCAGTCTAATCTTCTGAAAGCTTCCTCAAGGGCAGCAGTAAACAGCTTCGGAGATATTGTGTCTCCTTGTCGAACTCCTTTCTCGATTTTAAACTTGCTACTGTCTTTGTCTAGTCTAATAAAGGATGTAGCACTCTCATATATTTTCTTCAAAATCATAATATATGGAGTATCTATGCCTTGTCTTTCCAGTGCCCGAAACATTGCCTTATGCTTTATGGAGTCAAATGCCTTTTCATAATCCACAAATGCCAGGCATAATGGTGTTTTATATTCATTTGCTTTCTCTATTAGCTGTGATATTACGTGAAGGTGATCCATAGTTGAGAATCCTGTCCTAAAGCCAGCTTGCTCTTTCGGTTGATTCTCATCAAGTATTCTTTCTAATCTGTTAGTAATGACCCTTGTGAACAACTTGTAGATATGGGATAACAAGCTAATTGGTCTATAATTTGCAATTTCTGATTTATCTCCTTTCTTATGCAGCAAAACTATGATTGCATTATTCCACTGCATAGGCATCACACCTTTTCTAATGCACTTTGTGAAGAGCCTTGCCAGTTTTTGTGTTATGTCTCTTCCTCCCAATTTTAACAACTCTACAGTAACTTCATCTTCCCCCGGGGCTTTCCGATTCTTCATTTTCTTCAATGCATGTTCTACCTCATCAGGAAGAATATCGGGTATGTCGTATGTGTTGCTACTTTGCAATCCATCTTCCCCACTGCTGATATCATTCCCTCGCTCCTTGTATAATTCTCTATAGTAGTCTTCTGCTATTTGAATTATGCCTTCTCTGCTGTTTATAAGTACACCGTTGCTATTCTTCAGTTTCAGTATCATTTGTCTTTTTGTGTTCCTGCTCATGGCTGCTGATTTAAATCCTTTGTTTTCCCTTAATGCTTGTTCTACTTTTCTTGTGTTAAATCTTCTTATGTCCTCTCTGAGTCTCTTTCTAATGGCTTTGCATAACTCAGTATACTCAATTTTCTCCCTGTCAGTGTTTTTCTTGCTCTTCATTTGTCGTCTTTGGTTCATCATGACAAGTGTTTCTTGACTAATTTTTTCTTCTTTGGATTTCTGTTTCCCTATAGGTTTCTTGGGCTTTATCACTTTCAGAAAGTTGTAATATTCCTCGTCGATATCTTGGTCCTGAGCAGTCTGCAGAAGCTCAAACTTGTTCTTAAGTTCCAGTACATACTGCTTTTTCTCCTCCTCTGTTATTTCAAAGACCTTTGTATTATTTACTCGAGTCAGTTTTTTCCTTTCCTACATCTATATCAAGTGTACATCTTACCATTCTGTGATCACTTCCAACATTTACCTTATTCAGGACGGTAACATCATTCACAATATATCTTCTGTTAGTGAGGATGAAGTCGATTTCATTAGTTGTTAATCCATTTGGACTCTTCCATGTCCACTTTCTGTTCACCCTTTTCTTGAAAAAAGTGTTCATTACTGACATTCCTTGAGATTCTGCAAATTCCACAAGTCTTTCACCTCTTTTATTTCTTTCACCAATTCCAAAATTTCCTATAGTTCCTCTTTCTGCGCTGTTTTGCCTTTTTCCAACCTTAGCATTGAAGTCCCCCATAATAATAGTGTAGTGGGTTTTCTGCTCATCTAGAAGACTCTCAATTTCAGTGTACATTTCTTCAACCTCTTCATCATCATGGCTCGATGTTGGTGCATAAATCATTATAATCTTTAGCTTGTACCTCTTAGAAATCTTGAGTATTAGTCTTGACACCTTTGGTGATGTACTTTTGAATTCCAAAATGTTGTTTTTAAAATCTTTATGGACCAGAAACCCAACTCCACCTTCACTCCTTTCACTGTTTCCATTGGTGTACAGCAGATTTCCACTTGATAAACTTATAAGTGATTCATTTCTTCTTCTTGTTTCAGCCAAACCGATGATATTCCAATTCACACTTTCTAATTCCTTTTCCAGCTCTAATATCCTGTCTTCACCAATGAGTGATCGTACATTATAACAGGCCAAGTTCAATCTCCGTGCATGGCAGCCTGGTCGTACCCAGAGATTCTTAGCACCCTCTGCCTCCACTCTGATCCTCTCGCTGCCGTAAGAGGGAGAGTGAAAGCTGCTGGGGACTGAGGGCCATTTGTATTGTTGTGCTCTCATTGCTGGAGGGTTTGGTCTCTTCACGCTGACCAGGCGTCTTGAAGAGAACCACTCTACACGTTCGTTGCCACCTAAGTGACGTAACAGGGCTTACCATCAAGAAGGTGTGCATGAGTGGATTTTAGGGAGGCAGGCCAACCGGACTTCTC
Organism: Mastigoproctus giganteus; assembly: GCF_048544385.1. Lineage (NCBI taxonomy): Eukaryota > Metazoa > Arthropoda > Arachnida > Uropygi > Thelyphonidae > Mastigoproctus > Mastigoproctus giganteus. Next base: position 139,849,701 of record NC_143581.1, read on the forward strand.
CTAAATCTTCTGTAATAGAGAGATATTGGATCCATCAGTGTTTTAGGCTGAGTGTCTGATAACACACAGGATACCTGTTCCCCTCTAAGCCCCAATAAGTACAAATCAATAGTACTTATCCTTAAAAATAAGGAACTACAGACACTGATAAATATTTACAAAAGCATAATTTATTGTTAACAACAAACATACAAAATTATTTTCCAGCTAGCAGCAGAATGCAATTCTTTTCATGGTTAAGCAGACAAAGAGGAAAGTTAAAAGCAAAATTGAAACCATTGTGCTTATTGTTACGACATACATAGTTTTTAGCACCCACACACATTTTTTTTTTCCCCTTTCACCGGGTAGTTTTTTTTTATGCCTATTAATTTGATTTGAAATGAATTTACCCCTTCACTAGTATAGTTTTTGCACACACTTAGTTGACCTGAAATAAATTTAATCCTTTCACATGGATAGTTAAAATTATATGCAATCCTCAGCTCATGAATCTTAGCAACCACAGACCGGAAAATCCCTTACACATTGAAGATTGACTTTATCGCTGAAAACTTCCTTATGGTATTGAAAAGCCATATAATGTTCATATTAGTATTAAATGGAACCTCCGATCTTAACGAAATTCCTTTTTTCAACATCAGAATCATATTTTTCAGCAGACATCAGGAAGTGCACACAAAAAACTTCTGATTCAAAATGTGCAACAGCGGTTAGAAAGATGTGTGAACATTTGTCCACATCGAAATTAACATTCGTGTTTGGTGCGCTGTTCAACTGCACCAAATCTGTAAGGGAACTGATGTATAACATTTCAATTAATTTTTTTTCAGCCCTTTTACAAAATAAGATGTTGCTAGTTTTTTTGTTTTTTTTGTTCATAAACATGCACAAATATTACATAACAATAATTCCCCAGTACTCAATGGAATTTCTGTGATTGTTCTGCTGCAAACAGCGATGTCTTCGAACGTTAAGAGGTAATGCTTCCCACAGACAAATGGGGCCGAATTTCAACCAAAATGCTTACCAAAATTATCCACCATTGTAATTTCATTTTCAACTGACATTTTAGATGATAGCTGCACAAATGAGGACCAAAACTTAAATTGAATCACAAGCGAGAACAGTGCTCATTTTATTCCCATTACAAAAAATAGGCCTGAGCAAGTCTGTCGCTTTACGCAGTGGCAATATCTCCTTCATAGTTCGGGAACTCATCAGTTGACGTCACGGGTCCAGAGGGCGGGCGCACACACCATACCTATTTATGACTTCTGATTGGTTTGAACATTGTGATTGTTCGCTTTACACAGTGATATATATATATATATACTGCTCTGTACAGAGCAGTATATATTTTCATAGCCCTTTCTGAATATAATTGATATTTTCCATTGAAGAACACTAAGGGAGTTAAATTTACATTTATTTATCATTTCTCTTGTATGTTTTGAAAGTTAATTCTGGAAGCAGTGCATTCTGGGCACAGAGCTGTAAAAAAACTACATTTAGAGGAATTACCACAGATCAATGCATTCTTGGGTCATAGAGCTGTATTAGGGATGAAATTACTGTGTATACATGTTTTTCCTTGCAGAGAGCTATAGAAAAGAATACCCACTGCAGGAATTGCATGTCTGTCCCCACAAAATTATTCGGCCCTACCCCTTCAGTTTATATTTATATCGCCATATGTAAATGTAACACATCTGTAATGAATGTTGTTTAACACTAACCATGTCTATTGAAACTAGACCATTTAAAAACCCACTCAAGAAAGTGGGCACGAAAACTACCAAACAGAGAATTATTGTTCTTCTGTGTACAAAGAAGATTGGAAATCGCAAACTAAAAAAATCATTGCGCATCTGTAAAAGTTAGTAACCCTTTTAGACATTAATTTGAAAGCTGTAGCTGAGATTTATAAAAATGGCTCCGATCATAGAATTTTCACAAATAAAAAATTAGTGTATAAGTTTTAAGTCAATTAAAATTAATTAGCTGTTGATGAGACAACTTAAAGGTATTTTATCAACAGCACTCATCCTAAAATGTAAAATTTTTGTAAAATTTAACAGCATTTACAAATGCTGTTAAATTTTACAAAAAAAAAAAATCTATTAAAAGTAGAAAAACAATACCACTTAATTTAAACATGAGGAATACTACCCATCTGTAGACACAAGAATCAATCTGGATATAACATATTGATGGACACCGTGGATGGCAAGGAGACTGAAAAACAGGTATCGATTGATAGTTGGGACCTTAGATTCGCATCTGAATCTAACCGTAATGATGCCAGCAATACTTATGGATGCATGCTAACCCACTCGCTGGGTGATCACGATGATGAGGAAATAGAATTGTTGCTGGATGTGAACGAAGATGCTGAAGAACAGTGAGTCTGGTATAATTGAAGATCATATGGATGTGCAGGAAGTATCATAATCAGCGACATATTAACCACTGGAATGAGTTGATGACAAAGAGCTAATGGAAGTTGAGGCCTGTAATCTTGAAAAATGAATTAAAATAAAATTCAGCCTCTTCAGCAATGCATAGAAGTTAGCAGCAACCAGTAGAATCAGAGATCTCAGCACAAGCCATTTCAGAGACGCCTCTGTAGCCAGGTGGGCAGGAGCAGCAGTGGGTAGTGCACGCTTCTTGATCAGACCGGGGTTCGAGCCCGTGACCACCAAATACGGAGGATGCAGAAAGGTCAGGGAATGACCACCGCATATCCCCGGAGCAATATGGCCTTAGTTGCTAATGCTCCTAAAAACCAAACAACAACAACAAGCCATTTCAAAGAACCAAAGCAGAAGAATAAGCACAGCTAGAAACAATGCTGAGGTCAAGAGAGCAATTTGAAAACAACCAACCAAAATCTATCACTTTTAAACTTTACCACAGTTTGAAATGACCATTGTCATTGTCCAATCAGATTGCTAGAATTGTGTCTACAATCAGACCAATCACATTGCATATTCAGAATACAAAGTCTGCTCACAGCAAAGCAATACATTCCGTTATACATGGGAGAAGGTTTTTCCTTGATTCTTGGGGGAGGGAAGGAAATGTGTCATTGCACAAGCTGAACTCTTGACCTTGTAGGGGGAGGTGCTCCAACATTTCCACTTTGGGACTGATTAAATTAAAAATTTACATATTATTCACTCCCAAGCTGACCTGAAAAAAAACTTCAAAATTTTTTATTTTCACAAAAATTCAAGTTTGTCATGAAGAGAGAGTGTCTGTTAAGATTTGTAATTGTAACCTACTACACATCAGGTTTTCAACCTCCCCAGCACTTCTTTATGTGAAGAGAGACAGAGTGTCAGCAAACTGAAAAAGGGTCATCATCAGTGAAGTGCTATTAAATTTTCTTCTAGATTTCACTAAAAGAAAAATCTGCACCTTATATATTGAAAATCTAATGCACAAACAGTATGTAAAAGTAGAAAGGATTCACCAAGAATGAGAAGAATGATGATATCCAGCTCAGGACCCTGGGTGTGCCAAGCCAGATGTGAGCCCCTGGGGCTAATACCTCTAGTTTGACTTTATACAAATAACAAAAACCTGTCATGTCAGAAATACTTCTCTCTAGAACTTCACAGCTTAACTTGAATTTTGAGTACAACTGAAGGTTTCTCAACAGCTTATTCAAACACCAACACAAGAATGAAAAACACAAGGAGAAATTGCCAGAGAGGGTCATCAGGAGTCAAGCTATTCATATCTACACTGCCACCATGAAAGTGTCAGCTTGGGATGTGTGGAGGCCGCTGCAACATGCAACACCAAACGCACATGTCAGCACCGCAGACGACTCGAAGAAAAACAAGCAATCAAAGAATTACAGCTGTTGTCTCGTCCGTCAGCCATCTGAGGGAAAAACGAGTAATCGTGATGATTGCCACATTTATCATTTGTAGTGACCTGTTAAAAAATCTACACTGAATATGTAGTGAAAAAGTGATGTGTGGAATTAAAACTTCAGCAGTTGTGGGTACTTTGATCTGGTGATGAGCTTTCAGAATAACATGAAAAACTGAAATCGGTTTAAACTTGCTTACTTCCTCGACTTGTGGTCACAACTCTTGTAGGGAGTGTATTTCCAACTTTCCCTCCTCCCACCATCAAAGCGCCTATGTGGGTGGGGAATGTGTGCTTATGCATCCCTCACCTACGGTTTCCCATAAGGGTGCATCCAACCAGCGCCCAGGTGGGTGGGGGATGCGTGCTCACGCACTCCTTACCTACAGTTTCCCACAAGGGTGCAGGTAGGATGGAATGGGGAGGAAGGAAAGTCCCAGACTAGTTCCCAGTTAATTTGTTTCTAAAGCAAGTACCGATTTCTTCAGTGGCTCAAATTCTTTTAGTAATGCACTAAGTTTTAATTTGAGATCAGTACACTCCTTATGTCAGATGCAAAGAAAAGAATCATCATTATTTGAGTTTGGCTTGTGTACTAGGCTGGCTTTATAATGACAAGCCACACAAGCGATAAACTCATGATACACCACTGTCAGTGACACTGCTTTTCTTCATTCTGCTGGAGAGCAGGCATTTGGGAAAAATGTTACTGCCTTCATCTAGAAAGGATTAGAAGGTTTGGCAGGATCTCTGAAATCTGAAAAGACTGCATTCTTGGAGACCTTTTGTTTTTGTAGCTTCATGTCCAAAACATGCCCAGAAAATCCTGAAAGCTGCATCGAGGTGGAATACTTATCACCATAATCCCATATAAAACGGATAGGTGGAACAGGACCAGGGTATGTCTGCCAGGGGCAAAGGTTGATGACGTTGTAGAGCAGATATCAAGAGTAGGAGACCGGCAGAATTGCTTAACAAGTACAGGTCACTGTTGAAAAAAAGCCGTGAAATAGGGTTGAATTTGAAAGTGTCTGCAATTCTGCCCAGACACGATAGGAGGGAATATATGATGAGAGCCTTGTCGATCAATTCGGCCCTGGAAAGATTGTGCAAGGCTCAAGGGGTAGAATTTTTTTCAGCCTGGACTGTACTTGTTAACAGGAGAGATTGCTTCTACAGGGATAGGATACACTTAAATAGAAAGGGTGCAAGAATATTTGCTGATGCTATCCAGGCAGTGTTAGGTGGGTCGGAAAACTGTTAGCTTGGGGGGAGACAAAGACGAATAGATTAACAGTAGCCACTGGCAGAGGTGAGAGATCCTTGCACTGCTTCTATTGGAATGAGCAGAAACCTGAAAAACAAGATTCAGGATATTTCAGAGACTGCTGGGAGTCATTGCAGTACAAGTAAACACATGGGTTGTGTTAGGGTAGCTAAGAATAGAAATAGGTGCAGGTATACTTGCGTGTACACCAATGCTAGGAGTTTCGTAAATGAATTTGAGGTATTGCTCAAAACATCAAAGGCAGATATTGTTGGGATATCAGAGACGTAGTGTTACACAGATATAAGGGATGCAGAACTGGAATTTGGGGAGTACAATGTCTACAGAAAGGATAGACAGGATAGGAAGGGGGGAGGGATTATGCTATTAGTTAAGAAACACATAAAAACCAAGGAAGTGAAGCCAGTGGACATCACTGGACAGTGCAGTGTTGAGTCAGTTTGGTGTGACATAAGCACTGGGAGATCAAAATTAAGAGTAGGAGTGTGTAATAGGCCTAATGACTCTGATGAGTATAATAAGAAACTGTACAGGGAAATAGAGTGGGCCAGTAAATCAGACAGTCTTATAATGGGAGATTTTAATTTCCCAGATATTGACTGGAATTTGGGGGCTGGTCACTCACACACTAGCAAGGCTTTTGTGGATTTATTGGATGATTGTTTTCTACATCAGCATGTTTGGGAGGCAACTAGAGGAAGTAATACTCTTGATTTGATTATCAGTAGTGATTCTTAATGCATTAAGAATCTGTAGATAAATGAACCACTAGATGGCAGTGATCACAGTTTGCTGAAGTGGGATTTACTCAGAGGTAACTATCATTAGGGGTAAAGGGAAGGGTTATTGCTTTCGTAAAGGCGACTACGATGGACTGAGACAGTATTTAAATTCTATACAGTGGGACCAACTGATGATGATACCAACAGCAAATGCAAAATGGGAAGCATTCAAAGAACTTATCTTGGAAGCTACTAGGCTTTACATACCAACTAAGAAATATTGTTCAGGGTTTAGGCCTAAATGGATGTCAGATGAGGCATATGGCAGAGAAGAAACATGCATGGGATACATACAAATTAACACATGACACAGAAGCCTATGATAGATACAAGTTGATCTGTAACCAAGTTACAAAGGAGGTTAGGCAGGCGAAGGCAGATTACGAGAAATCTTTGGCAAGGGATGCAAAGAAAAACAGCAAAGAGTTCTTTACTTATGTAAACTCAAGAAGGAAGGGGATGAATCAGATTGGTCCACTTGATATCGATGGGTCAACTGTTGATGATCCTGCTCAGGTAGCTAACAAACTAAATGAATATTTTGCATCGACATTCACACATGAGGAGTTATTTAGCGAGGGGAAAGCCAGAGGTGTATTCAACTCTAGCAGTAAGCTAGAGAATCTTGTAATAACTGAGAGTAAAGTGGAGGAGAAATTGTTGAAGATAAACACAACAAAGGCAACCAGGGTGGATGGGATCTGTCCAGTTATATTAAAGGAGGCAGCAGAGGAAGTAAGCAAACCCTTAGCCATAATTATGAGAGCTTCCTTGGACTCAGGGGAGGTACCCACAGACTGGAGATGTGCAAATGTGACCCCAATTCACAAAGGAGGATCAAAGGCTGACACAAGCAATTATAGACCTGTGAGTTTAACTTCTGTTCCAGGAAAATTAATGGAAGCACTAGTTAAAGAAGCACTGCAGGATCATTTAGACAAGACTTCAGTTATAGCTCGGACACAGCATGGTTTTGTTAAGGGGAAGTCTTGCCTGGCCAATTTGATTGGATACTATGATGCAGTCACAAAGGAACTGGATGCAGGGAATAACTTTGATATTATATACTTGGATCTTAGAAAGGCTTTTGATACTGTTGCACATGGAAGACTGCTGCACAAATTGAAGCAGTGTAACATTGGAGGCAAATTGCTGCTGTGGATAAAGGAGTGGCTGAGGGGGAGAAGACAGAGAGTGGTAATCAATGGACACTGCTAATCGTGGACTAATGTTAGTAGTGGAGTCCTTCAGGGCTCAGTGTTGGGTCCATTATTGTTTTCTGTATTCATAAATGATATTGATGATGGTATATCAAGCTTAATGTCGAAATTTGCAGATGATACAAAGGTAGGCAGGGTTGTCAAGGACACTACTGACACTATGCTGCTGCAACAGGATCTGGAAAGGTTGAGCAGATGGGCTGAGAGGTGGCAAATGAAGTTTAACATTGACAAATGTAAAGTAGTACACATGGGAAACAGCAACCCCAGAGCAACGTATCAACTCTGTGGTACTACACTGACAGTGGTAGAGAATGAAAGGGACCTGGGGGTGGTTGTGCAGGCAGATATGAAGTTCTCTGAGCAGTGCAGATGGGTGCAAGAGTAGCTCATGGTGTATTGTCAATGATATATAGGAATTTTTCTAGCAGGGATAAGGAGGTGATTATTCCCTTGTATTAGGCAATGGTCAGGCCACACCTAGAGTACTGTATACAGGTCTGGAGGCCTCATTTCAAGAAGGATGTAGAGCTGCTGGAACGAGTACAGAGAAGGACAACAAGATTAGTGAATGGAACAAAGGGGTGCTCTTACAAAGAAAGGCTTAAGTTTTGCAAATTAATGTCTGGAGACTAGGCACCAGCGAGGTGATCTGATAGAGGTGTATAAAGCATTGAATGGTTTGAGCATGCTCAATGCTGATGGGATTCTTCCTCTCACTCAGAATAATCACCTGAGAGGGCATAAATTCAAATTGAGGAAAGACAGATGTAGGATAGACGTGCGGAAATTTGCCTTTAGCCAGCGAGTGGTTGGTTGGTGGAACAGACTTCCATCCCTTGTCGTGGAAGTTGATAGCCTAAATAAGTTTAAGGCTCAGCTGGACAGGTATTTTGAACGAACAGAGGGGTGAAGTGGAAGAGGGGGTTTTTTTTTTTTTTGGCTGATGCTGCATAAGCTTGCTTTCTTGCATCAAATGCCTCTACTATTGCTAATGCTAAAAAACTTTGAACTCTTCACATGGCATCACATCACAGTGGGATCTTCTTCATATCTCTGAAGAAGAGATCTGCTTTGAATTGAAAGAACAAGCAGTGACGCTGTTGGGAGAATATTGGCATGAAAAGATGGGAATCTTGTTCCTACTTGAGTTCTCATCCTTACATTCAACGGGCCCTTGGCTTCCAAGCTCCATCAAGGCAGGCTTCTTAAACTGCCCAGTAAGGATTTATATTCCAAATCTGCTGAGGTGTTTTATGCCAAAAGTATGGTCGCTCAAGAACAGCCTGCCATGGTAACCCTGCTTGTGTTTGATGTAGTACTAAAGACTGCAAGAGTAAAGAATGTTCATATTTGGAAAATTAAAGGAAAATATCCACCATGCCATTCAGTGATCCTAGAGCATGGATCCTAAGCCACATTGGAATCAGGGGAACTATCTAGCTAATAACACTGCAAAATTGGCAAACCCCTTGAATAACTGTCCCTTATACAACTCATAACAATCTATACTTCCAGTAGAAATATTCTTGACATGGACAGGTTGCAAATGAACTAAAGCAGATTAAGCCTGTAATCAAGCAATGACAGTCCAGTCTATGTAGGATCCAAAGAGAGGAAGTTGTTTTTTCTTCTGAGGGCAGATGTGTGTGAGAGCAGTGAAACTATTTTTACCATTATTCATATTTTTATGGAATGTCCTGTTTTTACCATTGCACAAAAAAGTTTGTTTTATGGATTTTATTAATCTGGCTGTACCATTTACACTCAGCCAGATTTTAGATTACAGAGACAATTGTGTCTGATGGTTTTGACTTTTTACAGTTCCATTATTTTACACATGTATTTGAATTTATCATTTTATATTTTTGATATGTATTTAATTCTTTTGATGTGTTTTGATTCTGTTTAGAACCAAATATAATTTTGATGTTTTAAGTTATTTAATGGCAAATTGGTGTATTTATGGCCTTAGCTGCCAATGCACCATTAAATAACTAACCATCAATCTTTACTGACAAAAGATTCTTCACGTTGAGAGTTGCAGGGTAGAAGCTGAAATATATGAAACTAGTGATTTCAAAATTATGATTTGATGTTTTATTAGAAAAACTTTTGAACCTGAAGGCCAATAAGGCTCTGGGAGTAATGGCATATATCCAGTAATTTTGAGGAAGCAGCCGGAGAGAATTGAACCACTGAAGTTAATTATGAGGACATCATTGGACTTGAAAAAGTGCCAGTGTATTGCCAATACATAAAGCAGACTCTAAAAGTGAAGTTGGTAACTTCAATGGTAAGGAATATCTTGGAGGCAATGATTAAGAGTGCAATCCAGTCACATTTATATAGAAATGGCATTCTGAAAGATGCTTGGTTTTGTCAAGGGAAAATCATGTTTAACTAACCTGGTTAGTTATTTCGACTCAGTTACCGATGAGCTGAATTGTAGGGAATAATTTCAAAATAGTTTATTTGGATGGAATTTAGCAAGGAATTTGACTGTCTCTATGAACACTTACTGTATAACCTGGAATATGTTGGAATTACTGGCAAGATTCAAAGATGGATTGGAGGGTGGAAAAACGTTATGATATAATGGTTATTCTTTTAGATTGGTGTAACATCAGAAGTGGGGATCCCCTTGGATCAGTTGTTTCTGATTTTCATAAATGACATCAAAGAAGGGATAGATAATGATGTCAAAATTTGCAGATGTTATAAATAGTGGGAGAGTCATTAATGATCACTGCCAAGCAGTAATCATTAATTTCAGGATGACTTGTGAACAGGCTTCAAGGATGGTCAGAAAAGAAGGTGTGTTTTAATGCAACAAAATGCAAAGTTTAATGCACTTAAGGTCAAGCTTTAATTCAGCAAAATGCAAGATCACAGTAGAGGAAGAGAGGGAAACAGGCAGATATGAAGTTCTCTGAGCAATATAAACAAGCTGCCAGGAAAGCTTATGGTGTCCTATTGATTACTTATTGAATAATAGCCTGTAGAGATTGGGAGGTCATAATCCCACTGTATAAGGCAATCGTAGAACCACATTTGATGATGAGATATCATCTGAAGAAAGGCATTGAGCTTCTTGAAAAGGTCCAAAAACAGACAACTTGTATTAGTATTAGCCATATAATGCAAGGAAGCCACAGGCTTTTACTGCACATTAGTGAGATTGGCAAAAAGGTGACCATACAAGGAAAGACTACAATTATGTAGGCTACAGAGCTTGGCAACAAGGTACCTTAGAGGGGACCTGACCAGTGATGGGATTCAAATAATTTAACAACCGGTTCACTGCCCTAATGACCGTTCTAAGTATAAAAAAACTATATACCGAAAGGTAGTTTATTATTTCATGCAGTTAATACTTAAATAAGAACAATAAAAGAGGTCCACAAAACTAGATTATGTTATAAGAAAGAGTTTTAAAATATGTTATAAGAAAGAGTTTTAAAATATTAATGAAAAAAATATTAAATAATACCTGACAAAAAACAATAAAACTTATTTAAGATATTTCCATATTGCTTCTTGATTGGCATCCTCACTTGCAATTTTCTTCGCATTTATCTTAGCATCATTGGCTGAGTGATTTATCCTTAACCATCTTTTCACTGTAGGAGTAGGATTCCATTCCTTACGAGGTAGGCCGATTAGACTAATAGTCATTGTGTTTGATATAACAACCCAAACATCTGATCCTAACCTAACTGGCCAACCATTCTTAACCTCGATAGGATCAACTGGCGTATGGACCACCTCATTCCTCAGTGGCAACTTGCACACAGCTCTCTTGCTGTCTTATTTATCGTCCTTCCCGGGTTCCCCTTTCAACTGATGGCGCTTATTGCTCCATTGATAGATAACCCGGAGGATACCTTTGCCTACATCCTCCATATTTCTAGCTCTACCCTCCTTTCTTGCGTACATTCTGTACTTCCCCGACTCTACCTTTTTTTTTTTTTTTTTTTTTTTTTTGTCTCCGTCCAGGAAGCTCTGGCGACTGCCAGAGAATAATGGGCAAACTGGCTTACCTCCTAGTGGTGTGTGCGGGCAACGTGGAGTCCCACTAGGGGCCCTGCAGCCAAATGCCAGGACACACAACAGAACCTAACGCAATATGTCATATACAACACACAACACTTTTCTGGCATTTACAGTACTACTATATTCCTTCACAGCGAACATATGGCACAGATGTGGGAAACCACAGGTGGCGCCTGACCCTAATACTATGCACTATGTGTTTGATATATTAGAAACAGTTAGGTGACTTCTCTTCTCTGAACATATTATGTTCATCTTTGAAAAACCCCTTTCCGCTTCTGCTGAACTTACAGCAATTGTTCTGACAATATTTTTAGCTCTTTGAACACTTTCAGGAATTGCATAATTGTGTGAATTTTTTAAAACGTTTTCCACGAAATCTCGATAATCATTAATATCAATTTGGTAATTAAAAATGTCATTAAATACGAGCAATTGTTCTTCAGCTGCTTTCCATGGAACTAGTACTTCTTCAATATTCCAGTAATCTGGCTCCAAAAAATTGAGAAATTGTAATTTATTCCCATCTTGAAATTGGCTACAACTTGCTTTTAAATGTTCACAATCCATTAGTCTTTTTCAAATTCATTATGATGTTTTCTAAAAGTCTTTCCCGAGGAAGCCCGACAAATTGATGATTTTCTACAAATTTTATATTTTTGAAGGTTTCTGAAGTAATTAATTCATCGACTTTTTTTTTGTATGGGCTCTTTTCCTTTCCAAGCATTTGAAATGCTTTTAATAGATTTTATCACGAGTTTTTCAGCCTTTATTATGTCTATATTTCTTGCTTGCAGTGCATTTGAAAGAAGAGAAATTTCGTTTAAAATATCAATCATCAATGCCAAATCAATTATAAAATATATATTTTCAAGACAGGCAGCCATACCTAAATACTTCTTATTTGAATAAAAATAGTGATGTAGTGCTGGATAAGTGCACCACACAGCTAGGGTTGACCTTAAACTACAGGCAGCCCATCTTGGTCCCAAAACTTTACCAATCTTTATAATTTCAATTCCAAGTTGTTTGGATATTTTGGAAAGTTCAAATTGGTTCTTATTGGATTATATTTAAAATGATTTACTTGCTTTATTTCCTTTATCGAATCATCTAAAACAAGGTGGAGGCGATGATTTAACCAGTGTCATATTATTATATTTGGAAACTCTTTTGCAATCCTAGTGCTCACTCCAGATTTTCTCCCAAGCATAACGGTGGCACCATTGGAGCAAAATCTTATCAAAATTTTTTCTAGGTAGTTCTTAGTAAGCCCAACATTATTTAAACTTTCCATAACTGAAGAACATATTGTCTCTGCATCTTGTTTTTCCAATTCAACTAGTTCAATGAAAACTGTTGGTGATGTAACTGAATCCTCAACTTTTAAGAAAAGTATAATAACTGGTTTGCAAGATATCGTTGAAGCTTTGTCAATAATCAAACATATTTTCAGATTATTTTCAATAATTTTATTAAATATTTCTTTTTTAATTTCCTTTGCAATGAAATCAACTACTTTCACAGCAGTTTTACGAGAATGCAATCCTATTCCCATATCTAATCCATTTTTAATTTGCACTTCTATCTCATCTTCTATGTCTGAAAATGGTTTACATCATTTTGCCAGGCTGTAAACTGTATTAAATACTCTACAAGAAGCACTTAAATATTTTTCATTCATCGTATCTATTATTTTTGTTATTGAATCCTGCTCACATTGTTTTAAGTTCTCTTTACAAATGTTATGAGCTTTTGATGAAAAATGCTTTTTTTCCGTAGAGAAGCTTGTTGTACCTCTATTTTTTTGTGATGCCTCAATCTGAAAACATTTCAATTCTTTTGACACATGAACACTTTTCCCTTTTATAAAGTCATATTTTGCACAATACTCGCAACCTAACTTTTTGTTAAAAATTACCAGTCTGTCATGTTTTCCTTTAAAATTGTTATACTGTCCAGCATTCAGGAAGATTATTTTCAATTTTGGAGTTATTGTTTTTTTATTTCAATAATTGATGTGCTGCTTCCTTCAAGTTGGAGTGGTTGTGCTTGTGACTGTTTTTTACCATCCAAGGCCAATTCTGATTTTGGTTTCTTATGGGAAAAAATCTGTCAAATTCTGTTGCCTTTTCATCTTTTTAAGGGCTACTGCAAAAAATTTTAAAAATGTTTTATTTTAATATATTATAGAGCGGGAGCAGATATGTGCCTATATATTTGAATATTTTTACTGGTTCTGTCCACTTGTGGTCATATCAAACTTTTATAAACAAAGCACTGTGCTTATACCATTGATAAACATCAGTCAGAACATACATTTTCTTCATTTTATCGATACTAAACGAAAATTTCTTGCTGAATTAATAAATGGTATAAACTATGCAGATTAAATACGATAGAATAATGTGTACAACAAACCTGTATGTCAAGGGGAAAGTTGTGATAAAAACGTCTTAATTACCACGTGCACACTGGCATAGGATTCCAACATGGAAGAACATTCTTCTACGGTTTCTGAAATGGGCGATAAGATAACCCTTGAAATCTATATTTCTATTGGTTCGTTGTGTCCTAGCTTCCTATTGTTTTTATTGATCGGGGAACACCAACGCACTCATATCTCATGGTGTGAATTTAGGGAGTAACACAAAGCTGAAACAAATGACAGTGTGTCACCCCCTGGTTGTTTGGCACTTTCTCTTTACGTTATATGTTTGTGTACTTAAGTAACAAACGCGAGGGAATGAAAATATAGTATTTCATCAAAGGTATAATGAGTTTTATGAAATGAATAAATAAATATTGCATGCATAGTTCTAATTTTTTTCACCTATGGACGGAATGAACATTACTAAGGGCACTTGGAATACGCTGTTGCGTAGATGAATGTTAAAAAAAGAGTAAGGAATGTAAATTTGTGATTTCCACATTGGGTGGCTGCCCAGGCACCCACCTTAGAGAGAACCCTGATTACAAGTGCAATTTTAACAACCGGTTCGCCGAACTCAACAAAAAATTAGGTATCGGTTCTGCTGAACCGGTGCGAACTGGCTGAATCCCACCACTGGACCTGACTGAGTTTTATAAGGCTTCTGTGAGGGGTAGTAATATGAGTGAAGGCAGAATTTTTACTGTTATAAAGGATTCCAGAACTAGAGCCATATTTAAATTACAGAGGAAGTGGTTTTAGGCTGTATTGCAGGAAGTTTTCTTTTAGCCAGTGAGTTGAACAAATTTGTCTATGCAGGTTGAAGCTGACAGTTTGAAGAAGGTCAACTGGATAGTTTCATATGTGAAGAGGGAGCACATGGTCTATTTTCTTATTTACTTTTTATATCCTTATTATTATTTTTTTATTCTTTTGCTATTATTGTTTATTATTATTATTATTTTTTTTTTTTTTGTCATTGCAGCAAAAAGGGCTAATACTTTGATCTTGTTGGTTTCTAAACTTTGCAACTGGAAATCACTTGCTGCACAGGAGAAAGGTTGTCTCAGCAGTTTTATTGATGATTTCAGATACAATTTCTTTCTATCCCAATGCAGCACAGTGTTATGTGAGCAGATTATATTTCATACAAATATTTGTTTCCTTCACTTGCTCATTGATAATAAGTGCTGAAAAATTTCTCACAAGGAGGTTCATGCACTCAGCATTAAGCCAACAGGCGCCTCCGTAGCCAGGTGGGAAGGAGCAGCAGTGCACAGCACATGCTTCTTGATTAGACTGGGGGTCGAGCCTGTCACCACCAAATACGGAGGATGCAGAAAAGGTCAGGGAATGACCACCGCATATTCCCGGAGCAATATGGCCTTAGTTGCTAATGCTCCTAAAAACCAAAACAAACAACAATTAAGCCAACATAATGCATATGTAAGATTGTTATGTTCATAACAACACTGTTATGAAAATATTGAAAAAGTAATGGTAAGGGTGTGATGCAATAAAAGAATATTTTGTGCAGCCATTTGTTATATACAGGAAATTGAATTTAGATAGATTTTGTAGGTTATTACTTAGTATCGGTAAGGGTATCAAATCCACGTGTGGACAGGTTTTGCAGCTCCCACGAACGAAAAGTTTTTAATTATACTTAGCCGCTTTATTGACTTAATTGTTACATTAAATTATTTTCTATAAGTAGCTTATAGACCTAGTCAAACTCCGTGGTTTATTTTGAATTTAGATAGCGCAATTTGGAAAGTAAATAATACCTTGTGTCCGTAGATTAACCGTTCATAACTTCCCGCCATTGTTATGCGATACAGCGTGTGCTAGCATAAGGTTTAACGGAAAACTAGATAGCAAGTATAGTAGTATCAATTAATCATATTAAATTTCATTGTCAATTGAATTGTATTTTTTTAACTAAATAAATATAGCGACCTAGTTATTACAAACGTAACATCATAAATTAATACATATAAGTTGACAGGGGATAAGAAAGTCATATAACATAACTCAGAGATAATATTCGATACTGAAATACACATATTATTATTAATAATAGCCACATGGTGCAAGGAAGCCCGAGGCTTATGCTGCACCAGGAAAAAAAAATTCCCAAGTTACCCTGAGAGAGAGAGAGAGAGAGAGAGAGAGTCAAAAGTCAGATGTGAGTCCCCGGGGTTGTATAGTGTTATATTTTGTATTGGAATTTTATTGAACTTGAATAGAAATCATGACTCAGACTGAGGGGGCAGTTGTCCTCTGAATCATAGTCTATTGAAATGCACTGCTTGTTAGATGTTTGTGGAGCAATTGGGAACGGGACATGATATCGCCAAGGGGAATGTCTTTGTGTGTGTGTGCGACGTAAGGAGTGCGAGGAAATCAGGCACCACTTCGGCATTGTTATGGGCTTATATGAGAGCTTGAAGGACAGGGTAGATGCCCTTGAAGGATTTAAATTGAGGGGGCCCATCAATCTCTCAGCTGCCCACATCAATGCCAGAGTTTGCACTTGAACATCATGCAACACAGTGGTAACCCCCAAGGCAGAATGCACTGGTCCCAAAGGAACTAGTTGCCGTAGGTGACTCTATTGTCAGGGAAACGGGGAACATATTGTGCAAAAAGGATAG
Source organism: Mastigoproctus giganteus (assembly GCF_048544385.1). Classification (NCBI taxonomy): domain Eukaryota; kingdom Metazoa; phylum Arthropoda; class Arachnida; order Uropygi; family Thelyphonidae; genus Mastigoproctus; species Mastigoproctus giganteus. Next base: position 139,866,020 of record NC_143581.1, read on the forward strand.
ATGGAACAGGACCGGGGTATGTCTACCAGGGGCAAAGGTTGATGATGTAGGACAGATATCATCCTTTAAGGGCACAAAGAGTAATATTGTTGTAAACACTGGCATTAATGATATTAAGAGTAGGAGACCGGCAGAATTACTTAACAAGTACAAGACAATGCCGAAAAAAAGCCGTGAGTTAGGGTTGAATTTGAAAGTGTCTGCAATTCTGCCCAGACATGATAGGAGGGAGTATATGATGAGAGCCTTGTCAATCAATTCTGCCCTGGAGAGACTGTGCAAGGCTCAAAGGGTAGAATTTTTCTCAGCCTGGTCTGTGCTTGTTAACAGGAAAGACTGCTTCTACAGGGATGGGATACACTTAAATAGAAAGGGTGCAAGAATATTTGCTGATGCTATCAAGGCAGAGTTAGGTGGGTCGGAAAACTGATAGCTTGGGGGGATACATGGACTAATAGATTAACAGTAGCCACTGGCAGAGAAAAAATTGATTCTTGCACTACTTCTATTGAAATGCAACCGAGCAGCAGCCTGGAAAGCAAGACAATGGAAATTTCCAGGACTGCTGGGAGTCTTAGTGGAACAAGTAAATCCATGGGCTGTGTTAGGGTAACTAAGAGTAGACACAGGTGCATGTCTACTTGCATGTACACCAATGCTAGGAGTATATATAGTTAATAAATTCGATGAGCTTGAAGTGCTAGTCTAGACATCAAAGGCAGATACTGTTGGGATATCAGAGCTATGGTGTCACACAGACATAAGCAGTGCAGAACTGGAATTTGAGGAATTTTTTTGTGTACAGAAAGGGGTTATGCTGTTAGTTAAGAAACACAAAATCTAAGGAAATGCATCCAACTGATGTGGGTGGACAATGGAATGTTGAGTCTGTTTGGTTTATTGTTTGTTATTTGGTTTTTAGGAGCATTAGCAACTAAGACCATATTGCTCCAGGGATATGCGTTGGTCATTCCCTGACCTTTCCACTTCCTCCGTATTTGGTGGTCACTGGCTCAAACCCCGGTGTAATCAAGAAGCGTGTGCTATGCACTGCTGCTCCTGTCCACCTGGTTATGGAGGCGCCTGTCTGTTTGGTGTGACATAAGCACTGGGAAAGGAAAAATGAGTAGGTGTGTGTTATAGGCCTAACGAATCTGATGAGTATAATGAGCAATTGTGCAGAGAAACAGAGTGGGCCAGTAAATTAGTGTCTTATAATGGGGGATATTAATTTCCTGGATATTGACTGGAATTTGTGGGTTGGTTACTCACATACACACTAGCAAGGCTTTTGTGGATTTATTGGATGATTGTTTAATACAGCAGCATGTTTGGGAGGCAACTAGAGAGTAATACTCTTGATCTGATTATCAGTAGTGATTCTTCATGCATCAAGAATTCACAGATAAAGGAACCACAATGGCAGTGATCACAGTGTGCTGAAGTGGGATTTACTCAAAGAGGTAACTACTATCAAGGGTAAAGGGAAGGGCCTTTGCTTTCGTAAAGGTGACTATGGTGGTCTGAGACCATATTTAAATTCTATACGGTGTAACCAACTGATGATTGCCAACAGTAAATTCAAAATGGGAAGTATTCAAAGAATTAATCTTGGAAGCTACTAGGCTTTTCATACCAACAAAGAAATATTGTTCAAGATTTAGCCCTCAATGGATGTCATATAAACTAATTAGACATGTGACAGAGAAGAAAAATGCATGGGATACATATAAATTAACATGTGACAGATATAAACTGGTCTGTAACCAATTTACAAAAGAGGTTAGGCAGGCAAAGGCAGATTACGAGAAATCTTTGGCAAAGGATGCAAAGAAAAACAGCAAAGAGTTCTTAACTTATGTAAACTCTTGAAGGAAGGGGATGAATCATCTTGATATTCCACTTGATATCGATGGTTCAACTGTTGATGAACCTGCTCAGGTAGCTAACAAACTAAATGAATATTTTGAATCGACATTCACACATGAGGATTTATTCAGGGAGGGGAATGCCAGAGGTGTATTCAACTCTGGCAGTAAGCTAGATAATCTTGTAATAACTGAGAGTAAAGTGGAGGAGAAATTGTTGAAGATAAACACAAGAAAGGCACCTGATTTGGATGGAATCTATCCAGTTATATTAAAGGAGGCAGCAAAGGAAGTAAGCCAACCCTTAGCCATAATTATGAGAGCTTCCCTGGACTCAGGGGATGTACCCATGGACTGGAGATGTGCAAATGTGACCCCAATCCACAAAGGAGGATCAAAGGGAGACAAGTAATTACAGACCTGTTAATTTAACTTCTGTTCCAAGAAAATTAATGGAGGCACTGGTTAAAGAAGCATTGCAGAATCATCTAGACAAGACTTCAGTTATAGCTCGAACACAGCATGGGTTTGTTACGTGGAAGTCTTGTCTGACTAATTTGATTGGATACTATGATGTAGTCACAAAGGAACTGGATGCAAAGAATAACTTTGAACAAAGAATATATTTGGATCGAAGAAAAGCCTTTGATACTGTTGCACATGGAAGACTGCTACAATGGATAAAGGGATGGTTGAGTGGGAGAAGATAGTGGTAATCAATGGACACTGCTCTTTGTGGACTAATGTTATTAGTTGAGTCCCTCAGTGTTGGGTCCATTGTTGTATTCGGTATTTATAAATGATACTGATGCTGGTATATCAGGCTTAATTTAGTAGTAGTAGTGGCATGTGATGCAAGAAAGCAAATGTATGAGCTTATGCAGCATCAGCCAAAAAAAAAAAAAAAAAAAAATCACACCATTCCCTCCAAATGCCTGTCCAGTTCCTCCTTAAATTTATTCGTCCTATCAACTTCCACAACAACAGATGGAAGTTTGTTCCAGCAATTATCCACCCGCTGGCTAAAGGCAAATTTCCGCACATCTATTCTACATCTGTCTTTTCTTAATTTGAATTTATGCCCCCTTAGGTTCGTAATCTGAACAAGCGGAAGGATCCATCAGAATTCAGCGTGCTCAACCCATTCAAGGCCTTATATATCAGATCAGATCACCGCGCAGGTGCCTAGTCTCCAGCCACTGCAATTTGCAGAACTTAAGTCTCTCTTGGTAAGAGGATCCTTTCATTCCCCTCATCAATCTTGTTGCCCTTCTCTGTACACGATCAAGTAAATCTACATCCTTCCTAAAACGAGGCCTCCAGACCTGTACGCAGTACTCAAGGCGTGACCTGACCATTGCCTTATACAGAGGGATAATCACCTCCTTTTCCCTGCTAGCAAAATTCGTATATATCATTGACAAAACCCCATGACCTGCCGTGGCAGCCTGTCTACATTGCTCAGAGAACTTCATATCTGACTGCACAATTACTCGCAGGTCTTTTTCATTTTCTACCACCTTAAGTGTAGTACCACACAGTTGGTACGTTTCTCTGGGGTTACTTCTACTCATATGCAGTACTTTGCATTTGTCAAGGTTAAACTTCAGTTGCCACTTCTTAGCCCATCTGCCCAAATTATGTAGATCCTGTTGCAGTAGCACACTGCTATACTGTCATTAACAACCCTGCGAACCTTTCTATCATCTGCAAACTTCAACATTAAGCCTGATATACCTTCATCAATATCATTGATAAATATACAAAACAACAGTGGACCTAACACCGAACCCTGTGGGACTCCACTAATAACATTAGTCCAAGAAGAGCAGCACCCATTGATTACCACCCTCTGTCTTCTCCCACTTAACCATCCTTTTATCCATTGTAGCAACTTACCCTTAATACCATTCTGCTCCAATTTGTACAATAGTCTTCCATGCGCAACAGTGTCAAAAGCTTTCCTGAAATCCAAATATATGATATCAAAATTATTTTTTGCATCCAGTTCCTTTGTAACCACATCATAATATGCTATCAAATTTGTCAGACAAGACTTTCCCTTAACAAACCCATGCTGTGTCCGAATTATTGCTGCAGTCTTGTCTAGATGATCCTGCAATGCATCTTTAACCAGCGACTCCATTATTTTACCCGGAACAGAAGTTAAACTAACTGGTCTGTAATTACTCGTGTCACCCTTCGATCCCCCTTTGTGAATTGGGGATACATTTGCACATCTCCAGTCTGTGGGAACCTCCCCTGAGTCCAAGGATGCTCTCATAATTATGGCTAAGGGTTTGCTTAGTTGCTTTGCCGCCTCCTTTAATATAACTGGATAGATCCCATCCACCCCAGGTGCTGTCCAAGTTTGCAGACAATACGAAGGTTGGCAGGGTTGTTAAGGCCACTAATGACAGTACACTGCTGCAACAGGATCTAGAAAAGTTAAGCAGATGGGCTGAGAGGTGGCAAATGAATTTTAACATTGACAAATGTAAATACAGTAATACCCCAAAGTTACGTGATAGTTGGGCCGACGAAAATCACTTAGGAAGTAAAGTCGAATTCGCGTAAGTCGGGGTACAACTTTGCATATACAAAAACACTAGTTTAAAAGAAAAATATTTAATAAAATTGCAGTTATTTATACATATTATGTATTAAAAAAATAAATGAGTTACGTAAAAAAGTTATTTCGATGTCGATGGCTTCATAAATTCTAACAAATTCGTCTGATGACACAGCACCTTCTTTTTTTCATGCAGAATTTCTTCGTAGCATCGTAGCAAGCTAATAATTTTTTATTCCTTGCTTTGTAGCTATAACGCGTTCTTCGTTGGAGTCTATGTTTTCTAAAATTTTTAAGCCCTTTTCAATTGGGCTGAGACCTTCTGTCAAGCTTGCAATTGTCATGTGCTTTTCTGGTGGAACTGGGTCTGAAGTGTCGGATAATTCAGTGACGTTTTGCTCACGCATCTCTATGAGCTCATTCATTGTCAGCTCCAACAGCTATGTGAATCCAACAGCTCGTTGACATCATCACCATTGATTTCCAAATCTAATTGCCTGGCAAGATTAACAACTTCTATCATATGAGCAACATGATCAGTTTCTGGCCGTTGTTTTCGTCTCATTCTTGAAAAATAATGGACAAAGTTTCTTCCAGACACCATTCAATGTTTTTTTTTGTGAATTTCATCCCAAGATTCTTCAATGATTCTTATGGCATCTAAAAAATTGAATTGTTTCCAAAAGTCTTTAACAGATATCTCACTATTTTGTCTCATAGCTTCATTCAGACGTGCAAACGAATGCCTCGTGTAGTAGGCCTTGAATGTCTTGATGACTCCCTGGTCCATCGGTTGAAGCAAGCTGGTTGTGTTTGGAGGCCAACACACAACTTTCACACGTCGGTCAAAATTCATTATGGTGGCAGGAGGGTGACCGGGTGCACTGTTAATAAGAAGGATCAATTTAAATGGAATCTGTTTAGACTTGCAATAGCGTTCGACTTCGGGTATGAAGTGGTGACCAAACCAGTCCTCAAAAATGGAAGCTGTCACCCAAGCTTTATGATTTGACTTCCAAATCACTGGTAAGCTAATTTTAGATATATTTTTTAAAACTCTTCGATTTTCGGAGCAATAAATTAAGAGAGGTTTTAACTTGCAGTCACCAGCTGCATTCCCACCGCCCATCATTGTCAATCGGTCTTTGGAAACCTTAAAGTCTGGAAAGTTTTTTATTCGTGAAAACGATGTAATTTCCGACAAAATTTGAGTATGAATTCGAACGCACACACATATAAATATGACAGTTGGAATGCAAATTCTTGTATATGAGTGCAGCTCATGCGGCAAAGTTGAATTTTGTTCATCTTTCACTCTCACTCTCCACCGTCGCACCGTATATCAATAGCATATGAAAAACGACATTGAAGATAGTGTGCGGCAGTGTTGCCAAACGAAAAAATCAAGAACCGTGTAACTCCAAGTTGGCGTAAGTCGGGGTATTACTGAACTACGTATGGGAAGCAGTAATCCCAGAGTAACGTATCAACTATGTGGTACCACACTGACAGTGGTAGAGAATGAAAAGGACCCCCAGGTCCTTTTCATTCTCTTTGTGAATTCCATTGTATGGAACTAAGCATTATTGAAGCTCTTTTTTCAAATTTGTGTTCCTTTCAGTAGAAGGTAATTGTAATTGTACAGGCAGATATGAAGTTTTCTAAGTAGTGCAGACGGTCTGCAAGAGTGTCTTGGTGTCTTGTCAATAATATACAGGAATTTTTCTAGCAGGGGTAAGGAGGTGATTATCCCATTGATTGGCAATGGTCAGGCCACACCTTCAGTACTGTATTCAGGTCTGGAGGCCTCATTTTAAGAAGGACATAGAGCTGTTGGAACGAGTACAGAGAAGGGCAACAAGATCAGTGAATGGAACAAAGAGTTGCTGTTACGAAGAAAGGCTTAAATTTTGCAAATTACAGTGTCTGGAGACTAAGCAGGTGGTAGATGACTTTCATCAACCGGTGAAATACCACCACTTTGCTTATTAGAGGCTTGAAGTGGTGAAACCCATGTTTAGTCTCTAGAGCAAAGTTTCCGGCATCCCCCTCTCCCCATACCTCTCCTTCAACCCATGCATGGTACCAAGTACTATAAGTTTTGATACCTTTAGTGTTTGGGGGTTTCATAAAAAAAAAAAAAAAAAAAAAAAAAAAAGGCACCTGCGAGGTTATCTAATTGAGGTGTATAAAGCCTTGAATGATTTGATAATGGTCAATGCAAATGGGATTCTTCCTCTTGCTGAGAATAATCGTCTGAGAGGGCATAAATTCAAATTGAGGAAAGACAGTTGTAGGATAGATGTTAGCCAGCGGGTGGTCAATTGGTGGAACAAACTTCCATCTGTCATTGTAGAAGTTGATAGCTTAAATAGATTTAAGGCAGAACTTGACAAACATTTGGAGCAAGTGGATGGGTGAAATAAGGGGTTTTCTTTTTTTGGCTGATGCTATATAAGCTTGCTTTCTTGCATCATGTTCCTTTGCTAATGCTGACCCTCATATAACATGGTAGTTAGGTTCCTGTAAAATGTCATGTTGTGCGAAACCATGTTATATGGGACTAAGAAAAAAGTACAAAAAGGGGGTTATGTTCCAAAAGCTAACAAAAATACACTATTTCATTAACAAAACTAACAAAAATACACCATTCTAGATTTCGTGTATCTTCTGCTCTCTTTAAAAAAATCAGTAATCTGGGTTTGTTTGCTTTTGCTTGTTAAATCTTTGTGAATTTCATCATATGGAACTAAGCATTATTGAAGCTCTCTTTTCAAATTTGTGTCCCTTTCAGTAGAAGGGCCTGCATTCAAAAAATAAGATTCTAATTGCTCAGCTAAGTTTATGCCTTCCCGTATGCTTTTTAGTGTAAAAATTTGGAAGTTTAGAATTTTCATCTGCGCTATCATCCTCTGAATTGATTTGGTTTGCCCCTTAATGCCATTTCCACCAAATCCACTTCGCCAGCCTCTTTTTCTAAGTAATCATATCTTGTTTTTAGGAGCATCGGCGACTAAGGCCATGTTACTCTGTGTGTATTGTCTATAAATTGCATGTATCCCATGGTCAATTTTCTGTTTGCTGGACAAAAAAATCAGAGTTTTCAGGAAAAAAGAACAATGCTACCCTCGCCTGACTAACTTAGCCATGTTGTGAAAAAGACCCATAAAAATTCCTCCCGTCATCGACGGGATTAAAACTCGCGTCTTTTCCACCCAGTGTGGAGAGGAGAGCGATTCTGTCAACTGTGCTTCACACCCATGAAGGCTTCAGTAGTCATATCATCAAAACCTTCCCCTCCTACTGACATAGCAAGTTCTACTTGCACCGATTCCGTTTTCGGCCGGTTCAACCATATTTCCTGAATGAACTGACTCTGACCATACATTTTTCCACATGCATTTAACTTTGATGGTTTTACTTCTTTCAGTGATAAAGCTATGATTCCAATACAGTCCACAATTGAGATATGTTTCCATACCTCCATTACTTCAATAGATTCGGAATCAATTTTTTCCAAAATCCGTTGTAACGATTTTCTGATGTAATGAGTTTTAAAGGTGGATATAATGCCTTGATCTAATGGCTGAATGAAAGAAGTTGTATTAACCTAGTACAACTGTGGTGGTAGGAACATAACTTCAAAGTTTGTAAGACTTAAATCTTTGAATGGCCTGGTGTTACTATTCAATAGCAATAAAGCTTTGAAATCTAGATTTTTCCACAAGTTCAATAGCACAGAATGTAACACGGGTATTTCCCAACAAAATAAAATACAGGGATTTCTCAATTTTTTTTTGACTAGCCAGTCAACAGTGGGGATTCAAATAGAGAGGAAATGTTGAAAAATTACATCCAACATAATAGCAGGGGTTTTCCCTGCACAAAAGCTCAAAAATACCCTGTAACGAGGTTTACCGAAATTCTCTAATCATGTTAGAGCGAAACCGTGTTATATAAGTACCGTGTTGAGCGAGGATTGCCACAATTTATCAATCGTGTTAGAGCAAAACCATGTTATACTGTACTGATGTTCATAACTGTGTGTGGCTGCACCTGCTCTATAGGCCCAATACCAGCTTTTCCTAAAATAACTTTTGCATCAAAACCACTGCTTCCATCATTCAGAATTGCCATATGTAAAGAAACTCATTTGATTGGAAAGTTTAGTGTTACCTGCTATTGTTCATAACATTTAATTAACGTTTGGTGAATCATACATTAAAGAAATCTGGGTAGAGTTTCCACCTTTTCAAAATCTCTCACTTAGAGATGATTTGGGGATGGTGGGTTAGTGATAGCAGAGTTTTAGATTACTTTCTAAGTAAAACTTTTGTTGGATCATATATTAGAAAAAAATTAAGAAGACTTGGACTTGTGTGAAAGCTAGTGTCTCAAAAAGAGTAACAGACATTTTCATCAAATATTTAATATTTTAGTTGAACTGTTTTTTTCTTTTTGCTGCTAATAAATGCCATTTATAGTTAAAAGAAAAATATACCCATAATGAAAAGCACAAATGTTGCAGCTGGATGTTTGACATTGAAACAATGCAAAGCAATTTTAAATGGTAGTTGAACCAAGTATCAGTATGAAGTTCCAAGACAGTGGAGATGTAAATTTGTTACAAAACCACCACCACCACCATACAAAGAACAAATTCAAAAATTTGTGATAAATTTGTGAAATCGTAGATTTGTGTAGATTTGCATAAGATTTGTGAAATCAAAGATCTGGGAGATCACACTGATCAAGGTGAGGAAAATTCTGATATATTGCAGCAATTTGCACAATCACCATAAAAATCTATGGGGAAAGCTGCTACAGCTACTTGTAGACGAGTCAGCACTGGTGACCACAACCACCAGTTTGTGTTATGAAATGGTTTAAATCAAAGATGGACAAGGATGCAAGATTTTTTGATTACATGAGACAATGTTCAAGCTAAGTGGTATAATGAAATGACATAACTGTATATAGTGGTCCCCTAAAAATCTAAACATTCCCGTAGATAAAGGCAGTGAACTTACTAGAGGTTTGTCTAGCCTGGTGTTTCATTCAGGGAAATTGTTGGACTGCATTTTTTTGAAGGACCAGTTACTGGTAATAAGTACCTCTACATGTTTAACATATCCATTGTGTCTGCCATTTATGAACTACATGGAGGGTGGAAGTGGTTCACTACCAACAGGATGGGGGGGGATACTCTCACATTATGAGACAAGCCAATAAGGAAACATCGAGAGGGGGGGGCATCAAGCCCTACATTCACCTAATTTAAACCACTAACTGAAAGATTCAGTGTACAGTAAAAAAAAAAAAAGCCACATTTCAACAATTAAAGGATAAAATTAAAAAAAGGACTTTAAACTGTACTATTGGAGAATGTTTGCCATTCAGCTGTTTGCTTTTTATGAACAGTGCCTAGATGCAGGTGGTGGAAAACTTGAACATCTGCACTAGTTCATGTGCCACAAATTATTGCTTCACATTTAAAAAAAATTTACAATGCCCACTAATAATGGTTTGAGATTTAATTTATTATGATACTCACCTTTTTATAATCTGCATTGATGTTGGAATAAATTGGATGATAATTTTAAATTTAAGTTAGCATGAATAAGTTAGGATTTAAAAACAGAATTAAAATGTGCGCAAGGAAGTAGAAGTGCACGTCTTCGTCCTTGGTTGTCAACGTTGAAATGATTTTAGTTATACGGTTGGAAACAGAAGGCCAATAGCCATAACAAGTGGCTTTCGTTTTACACGTCTTCAGTTGGCAATGGTAGAATGAGAGTAAACGCGTGTATTTAAGAAGACTAGGTTCCCGTGATGCTCCTGGATACACGTGTGAATCTCGGGTGCATGAGATTCCAGACCAGTGCTATGTTATAGGGTAGTTTGGAATTTAATACTTGAAGAGTGGAATGGCGGCGAAACCATTCTATAACTAGGGCTTCATATTGGAAAATTTTAAAACTGGATTTTAATTTGATAATATGAATGGCTGAATCCACTAAGGGGGTGTGATTGTGGGATTGAACATGTGTTGCTAATTCAGTATTGGACTGTCCCTTCGTAAAGCTATTGTAGTGGTAGTAAGCATGTGTGTTTGATGTTTTGGTAGAACCGTATTTTGTGGTGGTGCTACCAATGTAGCAAGCGTTACAGTTATCTTGACATTTTATTATTCATGTCACTAATGTGGTAATTTTGTGTATCTTTATATGAGTTGAATAATGAACCTAGTTTATTGTAAGATGAGAATGTAAGGGTGATATCAGTACTTTTGAATAAACGGCAGAATTGGTTGGCGATATTATTTTGGACTATGATAATGGTTTGTTTGATTAATTGGATAGGATATTTCCTAGATATGAATTTACTTGTAAGATATTGTAGTTCTTATTAAGGTCATAATGTGTGGAACTATATTTTATAGCATTGTAAATTTGATTATAAAGGACTGCTTTTTTTGTGTTGAGGGGGTGATGTGATTCAAAGTGTAAGTATTTGCCCGTGTGAGTATTTTTTCTGAAAATTCTTTTTCCTAGTTTTGTATCGCTTCTGTATATAGTGAGGTTTAGGAAATTAATTTGTCCCTTTTCTTCCAATTCCAGGGTATATTTTAATCTATTATGCATGGAATTAAATTTAATGAAAAGATCATTTATTGTGGATTTGTGCCCTATTAAGAGGATATCGTCAGCGTATCGTATAAATAATTTAATATCGGGGGGGGGGGGGGTAATATGATTTTCTGCGGAGGCTAGATAAATTTCAGATAGGGGGGCTGAGATTCCTAATCCCATAGGTAGGCCGTAGGTTTGCTGGTAAATCTGATTAAGAAATTGGAAGTATCTGGCATCTAATAGAAAAGGTTGTAAGCTCTAGTATGCTATTAATTGAAAGGGAAGTGCGATTCGATAAGGTTTTGTCGTCTGTTAAGAAATTACGTTAGTTTTGTAATGTGGACGGCAAATGTACATTAGTGTACAATGAGACTACATCAAAAGATGCTAGGATGTCATGATTGGTTATTGTGATAGAATTTATTTTTTCAAAGGTTTGGGAGGTATTGTTTACTTTAAATTTCGAAAATCTGGTGAGGGGGAGATAATTTTGATCAGGAAGGAAGATAAATTAGTGAAAGCTGATTTGCTGAAGGATATTATGCTAACTTAAATTTAAATCATCCAATTTATTCCAACATCAATGCAGATTATAAAAAGGTGAGTATCATAATAAATTAAATTAAGCTACGCTATTATATTGTGTCAGTTATAAATGGTACTTTAAGAGATCTACAATTTTCGAATTGGTTTGAGATTTGTAATTTAATTTTATTTTTTAAAATGTATGCACATCTTTTCAGACACTGTAGTTTTCAATATTTTTGATATCTATACAATATGAATAATGATTTACTTTTTACTATTCACTGTTTTATTAATTTCATGTTAATATATTTAGGTTGCTGAATGGAGGATAAAAGCTACACAAGTAAGGTGCCAAACAGAATCAGCAGTAGCACATTTCTTAAATACCACACTTCCAGCTCTCTCCAGCAACAAATGAAATCATGGATCGGATCCTGATGAGAAACTCTTCAGCAGTTGATCTCTTTAACTTCAGCCTGAACCAGGCAATTGTGATCCTTGAGGAACACTTGTTGCGTGACCATGTCTTTGACACAGCAACAGGGGGAGTGATAATGGCTTGCTATGTTACAGTCATGACTGTTGGGGTGTTCAGTAACCTTCTTGTGTCATGTGTCATTATCAGTAATGCTAAAATCCGAACCACAAGGAACTTATTTGTGATCAATCTCAACATTTCTGACCTTGCCTTGTGCATTTTCTGTATGCCTTTTACTCTTGTGGAACTTGTTCGACGTAGCTGGTCACTGGGACCACAGCTGTGTAAGCTTGTGCCTTTTGTTCAGGGTTCTACAATCTTTGTTTCTTCAGCCACAGCATCAGCCATTGCTGTAGATCGCTATAATACCATAGTCAGTTTCAACCCACAGAAGGCCCAGATGAGTAGGTGGAACATGGCACTGTACATTACTGCCATGTGGGTGGTATCTTTACTTCTCTCATTGCCTGTCTGTTTCTCTAGAGCAGTAACCTCAGTTGGCCTTCCAGGATTAGTGATTTATGAGAAATGTGTTGAGAGCTGGCCTACTGCATATAGCAAAGGTGTTTATACTGTTTTCATTCTAGCAACCCAGTTCATAATTCCAACAACAGTTCTACTAGCAACTCATTTCCGCATCAAGACCCATCTCAATTACAGTATCGTTCAACAAAACACACATGAGCATGAAAAAGCCTCAGAAAAATTAAAAAGGGAATTGAGACGTAACAGACGGGCAACTCTGGTGCTGTTGATAATTTCTGTTGTATTTGCTGTCAGTTGGTTGCCATGGAACACCTTGAATCTTGTTGCTGATTTTTTGCCTTCAAGTATGACTCCACAAAGTCTGTATCTCTCATTCGCCGTGTGTCACATCATAGCCATGACCTCTGCAATCAGCAATCCAATCTTATATGGATGGTTAAATAGCAACATCCGGAAAGAAATTGGACGTGTTGCCTCTGCAGTTGCTAAAGTGGGGACCGTGATTTTATCGTTTAAGAGTTCAAACAGTGAAAATCCTGCCGAAGAAGAAGGAGAATATGACAACCCTTGTTCCAACAACGCACTAGAAGAAAGAGCCACACAAAAAATGGAATGTCAACTTTAGTCACTTCATCTTTCATAACCAAACTTATGATTGCATGGAGTACTAATGTTCTGTTTTCCCATTAATTTTACTTATGTCCAGTGACAGTGCTGAATAAATGACACAAAAGTTGCATTTGGTCATAAGGATATACTGGGAATAAATTGCCAACTCCAAGAGGAAATTTTATTCAAAGGTGATGGTGACAAAGGACGCCTCATTAGATAAACTTGAAAAGATACTATTTTGCAACTTTCGTGAAAATTTGCTACCATAAAATGCTTTTGTTGCTACAAGAGGACAAAGTGTTAAAAAAAAAAAAAAGTAGTGTATACAACATTATCATTATTCCATTCTTAGCAAAAAGTTTATCTGCAAAGATCTTAAATACTTTCTTTCTTGACAAGCATAAACTCAGCTACAATCTTGTATATAATTTAAGATATATTAAAGAATGCCTATTTTAATCAAATTGAAATTTAGAATTGAACATATTTGGCAAATTGTATGTAAAAATACTATTTACAATCATCTTCCAAGCTTGTTAAAAATGGAAAAAATTGCATCAAACAAAATAAAATCTAATGAGTAACATGCTGGTTAATAAAAAAAAAGTATATGGAAAGATGGACCAACCCTTACTCTAGCTATTTTGTTCTCCTATATATGTGGATAATTCATTTGGTCAATCAGATATACAAATTTAGAGATCAATAGTAAGGGTTGGTCCATAAGAAATGTGTATTGACAAAAAAAAAAAATTTGTAACTGAGTTAACATCATTAAGTTTTATGTATTACTAGTAGAGATATTAGCATTAGTAGGGCATATGTGCAAGAAAGCAAGTTTATCTGGCATCAGCCAAAAAAGAAAAACCCAATTTCACCCATCCACTCCAAATGTTTATCTAGTTCTGCCTTAAACTTATTTAAGTTGCACACCTCCACTACAAACAATCAACCACCTGCTGGCTAAAGGCAAATTTCTGCACATCTAATCTAGTCTTTCCTCAATTTGAATTTATGCCCCCTCAGGTGAAGAATCCCATTAGCATTGAGCTTGCTCAATCTGTTCAAGACCTTTTACACCTCAATTAGGTGCCTAGTCTTCAGAAGCTGCAATTTGCAGAACTTAAACCTTTCTTGTTAACACCAACCCTTTCTTTCGCTCACCAATCTCATTGCCCTTCTCTGTACTCGTTCCAGTAGCTCTATATCTTTCCTAAAATGAGGCCTCCAGAGCTGTATACAGTATTCAAGGTGTGGCCTGACCATTGCCTCATGCTAAAGAATAATCACCTTTTCCCTACTAGAAAAATTCCTTTATATCATTGTCAATACCCCATAACTTGCTCAGGCAGCTTGTCTGCACTGCTCAGAAAACTTCATATCTGACTGCACAATAACCCCCAAATCTCTTTCATTCTCCATTAGCCTGAGTGTAATACCACCCATTTGATACATTACTCTGGGGTTACTGCTATCCATATGCAGTATTTTACATTTGTCAATGTTAAACTACTTCAGTTGCAACCTCTCAGCCCATCTGCTCAACTTTTCCAGATCCTGTTGCAGTAGTGTACTATCACTAACAACCCTGCCAACTTTCATATCGCCTGCAAACTTACTGTTAACCCTGATCATTATTCTCTTTCTTGGTGACTCTCCCTCTCTCACCCACTCACTCAGAGTAACTCGGTAATTTTTTTTGGCTGGTGCAGCATAAGCCTCAGGCTTCCTTGCTCAAGGCCTTATACACCTCAATTAGGTGCCTAGTCTCCAGAAGCTGCAATTTGCAGAACTTAAGCCCTTCTTGGTTCCATGTGTCTAAGTAGTAATAATAGTAATATACCTTCATCAATATCATTGATAAATACCAAAAACAACAATAGGCCCAACACTAATAACATTAGTCCATGAACAGCAGTGTCCATTGATAACCACTCTGTCTTCTCCCACACAATCATCCTTTTATCCATTGCAGCAACTTGCCCTTAATGCCATACTGCTCCAATTTGTACAGTAGCCTTCCATGTGCCCACAGTATCAAAAACTTTCCAAAAATCCAAGTATATGATATCAAAATTATTCTTTGCATCCAATTCCTTTGTGGCCCCATCATAGTATCCAATCAAATCTGTCAGAGAAGACTTCCCCTTAACAAACCCATGATGTGTCTGAATTATAACTGCAGTCTTGTTTAGATGATCTTGCATCGCTTCCTTAATGACACCATTATTTTTCCTGGAACAGAAGTTAGACTAACAGGTCTGTAATTACCCGTGTCACCTTCTGACCCCCCCCCCTTTGTGAATTGGGGGCACATTTCCAGTTCATGGGGACCTACCCTGAGTCCAAGGAAGCTTTCATAATTATGCTAAGGGTTTGTTTACTTCCTTTGCTGCCTCATTTAATATAACTGGATAGATTCCATCCACCCCAGGTGTTCCTTTTGTTTGACTTCAACAATTTCTCCTCCACTTTGTGCTCAGTTATTACAAAATCACATAGCTCCCTGTTAGTTTTATAAACATCTGGCCCTCTCCTCCTTGAATAACTCCTCATGTGTTAAATAATCATTTAGTTTGGCAACTATCTGAGAATGATCTACAGTCAAACCATTGATATGAAGTGGACCAATTCATCCCCCTTCCTTTTTGAGTTTATATAAGTAAAGAAGCCTTTGCTGTTTTTCTTTGCATTGTTTGCCAAGGATTTTTCGTAATCTGTCTTCGCCTGCGTAACCTCCTTTGTGAAATTGATTACAGACTAGCTTATAGCTGCCATAGGCTTCTGTGTCGCCTGATAATTTATATGCATCCCATGCATTTTTCTTCTCTGCCACTAGCTGCATTAATTCATCTGATATCCATTTAGGCCTAAACCTTGAACAGTATTTCATAGTTGGTATGAAAAGCCTAGTACCCTCCAAGATTAAGTTCCCATTTAGAATTCAACATTGGTAACATCATCAGTTGATCCCACTGTATAGAATTTTAAAACACAGACCACTGTAGTCACCTTTATAAAAGCAAAAACCCTTACTCCTGATGGTAGTTATATCTTTAAGTAAATCCCACATCAGTACACTGTGATCACTGCCACCTAGTGGTTCCATTATCTGCAGATGCTTAATGAATGAAGAATCACTGCTGATAATCAGATCAAGTTTATTACTCCCTCTGGTTGCCTCTCGAACATGTTGATATAGAAAAGAGTCATCCAATAAATCCACAAAAGTCTTGCTAGTGTGCGAATGACCAATCCACAAGTTCTAGTCAATATCCGGAAAGTTAAAATCCCCCATTATACTCATCAGATTCATTATGCCTATAACACACTTACACTCATTTTCCCTTTCCCAGTGCTTATGTCACACCACATTGACTAAAAATTGCATTGTCCAATGTCAATTGGATACACTTCCTTAGATTTTGTGTTTCTTAATTAACATCATAACCCCTCCTCCCTTCCTGTCCATACTCCCTACATTGCAATTAAGACAAACATTCAACAATAAAAGTTTCTATTAGAGATCTGAAGTTGTGAACAAACAGCTGTTCATTTCTGCCAGTAGTCAGTGATAGTTTCTTTTATAGTCAGGAGACTAGAAAATTAACTCTTCACCAATCTCAAACTCAGCTGTTTATATTCATGAATTATTGAGGAAAGTATATGCACCAAGACACTACTGAGATTATAGATGGCTTGCAAATTTTAAATGATGGGTCAATGACATTTGTGACCAGTCAAGGAGTAGAAAACTAAAGTTTGTGTGCATTAAATAAAATACTAAGATTATGGATGAAATTATTAGTCACAACAACAGGACAATAACCATATAGCATTAGTACAGGCATATTATGCAAGAAAGCAAGCTTATACAGCATCAGCCAAAAAAAAAAAAAAAAACCCATTTCACCCATCCATTCACTCTGTGTTTGTCTAGTTCTGCCTTGAATTTATTTAAGTTGTCAACTTCCACAACAACAGATGGATGTTTGTTCCAGCAATCACCCACCCTCTGGCTAAAGGCAAATTTCCACAGATCTATTCTACAATTATCTTTCCTCAATTTGAATTTATATCCCCTCAGGCGATTAATCTGAGCAAGAAAAAGAATCCCATAAGCATTGAGCTTGTTCAAAAGATTCAAGGCCTTATACACCTCAATTAGATCACCTCGCAGGTGCCTAGTCTCTAGAAGGTTAGCAGGACTTAAATTTTTGCAGAACTTAAGCCTTTCTTCGTAACAGCAACTCTTTGTTCCACTCAATCTTGTTTCCCTTCTCTGTCCTCGTTCCAGCAGCTTCTAAAATGAAGCCTCCAGACCTCAAGTATACAGTACTCAAGGTGTGGAATGACCATTGCCTTATACATGAGGATAATCACCTCCTTATCCCTGCTAGAAAAATTCCTGTACATTATTGACAAGACACCATGAGCTACTCTTGCAGACTCTCTGCACTACCAGAAAACATCATATCTGACTGCACAATTACCCCCAGGTCTTTTTCATTCTCCATTACCCTGAGTGTAGTACCGCACAGTTGGCACTTTACTCTGGGATTACTGCTACCCATGTGCAGTACTTTACATTTGTCAATGTAAAAAACTTAAGTTGCCATCTGCTCAATTTTTCTAGATCCTGTTGCAATAGCATCCTCTCGTTAGTGTCATTAACAACTCTGCCAACCTTTGTATCATCTGCAAACTTGGACATTAAACCTGATATACCTTCATCAATATCATTAATAAATACAGAAAACAACAATGGGCCCAACATTTAACCCTGGGGAACTCCACTAATAACATTTGTCCATGAAGAGCAGTGTCCATTGATTACCTCTCTCTGTCTTCTCCCTCTCAACCATCCCTTTATCCATAGCAGCAATTTGCCCTTAATGCCATACTGCTCCAATTTGTACAATAGTGTTAGAGGTGTAACAGTATAAAAAAGCTTTAATAAAATCGAAGTAGAGTAAGCCCTCAAGTTACGTAAATTCAAACTTGCATAAATTTTTTTTTTAGGATTGTAAAAGTTAAAACAGTAAAACAGATATAAGCAATCAATAACAACGAACATGGTAAGTACAAATTGCACACAAATTACCCTGGTCCTGTTCCATATTCATTTCACTTAAATGAATTTGTCTAATTCAGAAGTTTTTACTTAAACTGAAATATACCTCTTTTGCATTAAAAAAAAAAAATAATAAATAAATAAAATGTTTGCTTATACTCAGCATGACTACAGTCAGAGAAGTTGGCAACTAATCATCGTAACAAGAATGCATTTACCGCTCAAACCACAAAACTCAAAAGCTAGTCCACCACAATTTGTTTTCTTTGTTCTTCAGCCCTATGCATATTATGTTCTTCAGTATGGTTACCACCATTTTTTTTTTTTTTTTTTCATTTTCAGTTTATTTGCATTATGTTAGGCTCATTGATTGGTTCCACTTGACAATAAATTTTACATTTCACTTTTTAGTTTGAGCTTTGTTTAACTTGGCAGTAATGACACTCCCAATCATAACAAAGATGGGTGGCACATGACCTGACAGATTCAGCTTTTTTTTTTTAAAAAACTGATACTTGACTTTTTTTTTCTAACAAATTCCAATACTTATTAAATGCAGTTAGTTCTTTTTAATGAAAATTTTAAATTTAATCAGACAGATGCCACATTTTTTAAATGTTTATTTTTATAAATTTGTAATTAAATTGAATCCCCTCCCCCATGTATGTACCTTTGCCCACTAATATTCTCTTATTCATTTCAAACTACAGGGCATTAAATTTTTGTTTGGCATTAAACATATACCAGACAAGAAAAGCATGTGAGAGCAATTTCTGCTCCCAAATGGTGTCTGTGAGATGCCAGTGATAGGTGTTTAATCTTGCCATAAAGCTTTCCTTTCACCAGCTAAATGCGAGCAGCTCACAAAAAATTCATTACACCTGGAGACACCATGCGAGCATTTGTTTCAATCTGAGGAATGAGTAACCTTAATGATTCTAAAAAACACAAAAGTTTTATTATTACTGGTTTTTCTCATTTATTTTCATTGTTTAGCAGATCATAATTAGTAGATCAGTTTAAATTCAGTAAAAAACTAACTTTTTTATAAAAACAAAAGGAGTCTCACAGATACCACGTGATCATCTTTGTTAAATTAAGGGTGCAGGTGACAGAAGGTTAATTTTTTTTTTTTTTTTTCCCACACTGATTTTTAGTATATAGCAAAATTTTATTCT
Organism: Mastigoproctus giganteus; assembly: GCF_048544385.1. Lineage (NCBI taxonomy): Eukaryota > Metazoa > Arthropoda > Arachnida > Uropygi > Thelyphonidae > Mastigoproctus > Mastigoproctus giganteus. Next base: position 139,885,448 of record NC_143581.1, read on the forward strand.
GTTTTAAAAAAAAAATACACACACTATAAACAAATCTACTAGCTATTTTCTAGTTCATAAAACTGTTAAGCACAAATATAAAATTCACACTAATGCATGACCAGATATTACTGGCTTTTTTTTAAATTTCGCTAAATGACTACATAAATATGTATCACTTCCAAAATCACAGTATATTTAGGAAGACAGGATTACTAGTTTCAAAATAGGAATTAATGTACAACAGATTTTTTTTTTTTTTTTTCAGGTGAACCTGTAAAGGTGTTGGCATAGGGTTTTACTGCATACTTAAGAGGTGCTACCTGTAACCAAGCAATTAAATATATAAATTAAAAAAACTAAGGAACTGCAAAATAAAAACTATAATCAATAAACAAGAGGCCAGGGAAGTGGCACTGGCATTGGACTCACAAAGATAAGGCACAACTGCTGCCCAGAACGCTTACATACCCCAATTCTGTACACAGATGCCTACTGAAGAAAAATAACAGTTTTGAGGAACCCGAGACAACTTGATCATGGGATATCTGCACATTAAGGAATTTTCATAGAGAGAGAGATTTCCCACAATCAATTTGTCTCTATGGTTCCCCAAAACTTTCTTTTGTGTTTTCTCTCATTAGCATTTGTTTAAATGGCAGCAGCTACCTTAACCTTGCAGTATCCCGTGCCACTGTCTCTCTCTGGATGAGCACTGGCTTTTGATTGTTAATTTAAGTTTTGTTTTTTGTTTTTTTTACCTTGTAGTTGACTGCAACAAGACAGCAGCAACCTTCACGCATGCTATTAAAGTGTTATTTTGAAACATCATTATTGCAACCTGGTATTTCTTACTGGCGATTGCTTTGGTTCGAAAAGGAATGTGGGCTCTGTGCAATATGGAATGTGGGCTCTGTGCAGTATAGACTATCTTTTGTTATTTTCTTATATTGTAACAAACTGGAAGTAAGTGACTGTTGTGGGACCAATCCTATTGCCTTAGAATTGCTGTCTGTGGAGACAAAATAGGATCACTCAATCTGCTATATTGTAACTGTTTGCTACCTGTCATCTGCTGTTGGGGGAATAGTCCAGAATATTTCCAAAATCACCTTATTCTACCATACAGCAGCACAGAAAAGGATAAACAGGATCAAGGTGTATTATATGTGAAGAGCAACCAAATCCTTTAAAGCCCCCCACCCCCAAGCAGTCCAGATTCAAGTCTATCAAGTCAGCTGTTAATGCAGAAAATATTAGCTAGGGCAGTTGTTAATGAAGCCTGAAAACATAGCATCATGAATATGGTAGGCCACATCACTTTGAACCAGGTTCCTCCTCCCTGTGATTCAATCTTAACCAAAGCATCACTGAGAATAATGGATTTCAAGGCAAACACCGTCACCAGTACCAGAGCCTCCCAGAATAAAAAAACCCAAAACACTACACAGTTTAGGATGGCTTCTATAATAAACAGCAATAATAACCAATCACAATACAGTAAGACATGGAACTTCCCTTGACCTTCATAATTTACAACACTAGAAGCCGTGAATTAGGGTTGAATTTAAAAGTGTCTGCAGTTCTGCCCAGACACGATAGGAGGAGTATATGATGACAGCTTTGTTGATCAATTCGGCCCTAGAGAGACTGTGCAAGGGTCAAGGGGTAGAATTTTTCTCAGCCTGGTCTGTGCTTGTTAACAGGAGAGACTGCTTCTACAGGGATGGGATACACTTAAATAGAAAGAGTGCAAGAATATTTGCTGATGCTATTGAGGCAAGGTTAGGAAAACTGCAAACTTAAGGGGGGGGGATACCCGGGCTAACAGATTAAAAGTAGCCACTGGCAGAGGTGAAAGTAATTCTTGCACTGCTTCTATTGGAATGAGCAGCAGCCTGAAAAACAAGATGCAGGAGATTTCAGAGATTGCTGGGAGTCATTGCAGTACAAGGAAACACATGGGTTGTGTTAGGGTAGCTAAGAATAGGAACAGGTGCATGTATACTTGCGTGTACACCAATGCTAGGAGTTTAGTAAATAAATTTGATGAGCTTGAAGTGCTAGTCAAGACATCAAAGGGAGATATTGTTGGGATATCAGAAACATGGTGTCACACAGACATAAGAAGTGCAGAACTGGAATTTGGGGAGTACAATATGTACAGACAGGGGAGGAGGGATTATGCTGTTAGTTAAGAAAAAATCTAAGGAGGTGCATTCAATTGAAGTTGGTGGACAGTGCAGTGTCGAGTCAGTTTGGTGTGACATAAGCACTGGGAAATCAAAATTGAGAGGAGGAGTGTATTATAGGCCTCATGACTCTGATGAGTATAATAAAAAACTGTACAGGGAATTAAGAGTGGGCCAGTAAATCAGAGAGTCTTTATAATGGGGGATTTTAATTTCCTGGATATTGACTGGAATTTGTGGGTTGGTCACTCACACACTAGCAAGGCTTGTTGATTTATTGGATGACTATTTTCTACATCAGCATGTTCGGGAGGCAACTAGAGGGAGTAATACTCGATCTGATTATCAGTAGTGATTCTTCATGCATTAAGAATCTGCAGATAAAGGAACCACTAGGTGGCAGTGATTGCAGTGTGCTGAAGCGGGATTTACTCAGAGAGGTAACTACCATCAAGGGTAACGGGAAGGGTTTTTGCTTTCGTAAAGGTGACTACAGAAGTCTGAGACAGTATTTAAATTCTATATGGTAGTACTAACTGATGTCACCACCAGCAAATTCAAAATGGTAAGCATTCAAATAATTAATCTTGGTAGCAACTAGGCTCTACATACAAACTAAGAAATATTGTTCAAGATTTAGGCCTAAATGGTTGTCAGATGAACTAATGAGACTTGTGGCAGAGAAGAAAAATGCATGAGATACATATAATTTAATGAGTGATATGGAAGCCTATGATAGATACAAAGGGTACTAGGAAAGTTTTGCAATACGACGCAACAATGAATCACAGGAAGCTGCTTGTTGCTGCATGTTGAGACATGTTCATACGTGCATAGTAGCCGCCGCACCAAGTCGATGGGCTCAGTTATTCATTAGTAGTGAGAGTGTAAAGTGCTTGCGATGGCATCGTGGTCACGAAATGAGATAAGGACAGTTTTGCGGTATAATTTCGTGTGTGGTTTAACCATAGACCAGTGCTTAGAAGAAATGACTCTTGCACTAGATGATGATGGTCCACATCATACAACGATATTCAGGTGGTATAGAGAATTCCAAAGGGGAAATTTCACTCTGGAGGATTCTGAGAGGCCGGGAAGGCCAGTTACAGAGGAAAACGTTACTGCTGTGAGGAAAATGCTTGACGAAAACAGGCGAGTGACCTACCAACAGATAGAGGATACTTTGGGCCTAAATGCACCAGCAATTCATTCGATTCTGCAAGATCATTTGCACGTGAAGAAACTTTGTTCTCTCTGGGTGCCGCATCAACTGACTGAAGAGCAGATGACACGACATGTAATTTGGTGCCGGGAGATGTTAAAAAAGTTTGATAAGGGACAATCTCGGTATGTGAACAACATCGTGACAGGTGACGAGACTTGGCTGTACTATTACGATCTGCCGACCAAGGCTCAAAACAAAGTTTGGGTCTTTGATGATGACGACACACCCGTAATTCTCAGAAAATCCCCATCTGTAAAGAAGAATACGATAGCTGTATTTTTCAAATCGAGTGGAATTGTGGAACGTTTCGTTTTGGACACGCAGAAGACAGTCACAGCTAAGTGGTATACTGAACAATGCCTGCCTAAAGTCATTGGATCTATGAAGAACCTGCGGCCTCCATCACGATAATGCTCCAGCTCACCGCGCCAAAGCCTGCACCGAATATTTGACCACGACAGGACTGAAACTTCTCGAGCACCCTCCCTACAGTCCAGACCTTACTCCCTGCGACTTTGCACTGTTCCCGCATGTGAAAATGAAGCTAAAAGAGAGGCGGTTTTCCAGTGATGAGGACCTTCTACGGGCTTGGGACAACGAGTGTGCTTTACTCCCTAGTGAAACTTGGCAGAACTGGTTTAAAGATTGGTTTCGGAGGATGGAGAGGTGTATTGAATGTAGAGGAAATTACTTTGAAAAAATTAAATAAACAAAGCTGTATTGCAAAACTTTCCTAGTACCCTTTGTATAAGCTGGTCTGTAACCAAGTCACAAAGGAGGGTAGACAGGCGAAGGCAGATTATGAGAAATCTTTGGCAAAGGATGCAAAGAAAAACAGCAAACAGTTCTTTAGGTATGTAAACTCTAGAAGGAAGGAAATTAATCAGATTGGACCACTGGATATCGATGGGTCAACTGTTGATGATCCAGCTCAGGTGGCTAACGAACTAAATGTGTATTTTGCATCTATATTCACATGAGGAGTTATTCAGGGAGGGGAATGCCAGAGGTAAACTAAACTCTGGCAGTGAACTAGATGATTTTGTAATAGATGAGAGAAAAGTGGAGGAGAAATTGTTAAAGATAAACATTAAAAAGGCACCCGGGGTGGATGGGATCTCTCCAGTTATATTAAAGGAGGCAGCAAAGGAAGTAAGCAAACCCTTAGCCATAATTATGAGAGCTTCCTTGGACTCGAGGGAGGTAACCATGGACTGGAGATGTGCAAATACACAAAGGACCCCAATTCACAAAGGAGGATCAAAAGGTGACACAAGTAATTATACACCTGTTAGTTTAACTTTTGTTCCAAGGAAATTAATGGAGGCACTCGTAAAAGAAGCACTGCAGGATCATCTAGAAAATACTTCAGTTATAGCTCGGACACAGCATGGTTTTGTTAAGGTTTTTTGTTTGTTTTGTTGTTTGGTTTTTAGGAGCATTAGCAACTAAGGCCATATTGCTCTGGGAATATGTGGTGGTCATTCCCTGACCTTTCCGCATCGTCTGTATTTGGTGGTGACGGGCTCGAACCCCGGTCTAATCAAGAAGCGTGTGCTATGCACTGCTGCTCCTTCCCACCTGGCTACAGAGGCGTCCTGTAGCCAGGTGGAAAGATGCAGGGAATAACTTGGATATATATTTGTATCTTAGAAAGGCTTTTGCTACTGTTGCACATGGAAGACTGCTACACAAATTGGAGCAGTGCGGCTATGGATAAAGGGATGGTTGAGTGGGAGAAGACAGAGTGGTAATCAATGGACACTGCTCTTCGTGGACTAATGTTATTAGTGGAGTCCCTCATGGTTCAGTGTTGGGTCTATTGTTGTTTTCTGTATTTATAAATGATACTGATAATGGTATATCAGGCTTAATGTCCAAGTTTGCAGATGATATGAAGGTTGGCAGGGTTGTTAATGACACTACACTGCTGCAACAGGATCTAGAAAAGTTGGGCCGAGAGGTGACAAATGTAAATTACTACATATGGGAAGCAGTAACTCCAGAGTAACGTATCAACTCTGTGGTACTACACTGACAGTGGTAGGAAATGAAAAGGTCCTGGGGGTAATTGTGCATGCAGTCTGCAAGAATAGCTCGTGGTCAAGCCACACCTTGAGTACTGTATACAGGTCTGGAGGCCTCATTTTAAGAAGGTTGTAGAGCTTTTGGAAGAGTACAGAGAAGGGCAACAAGATTAGTGAATGGAACAAAGGGTTGCTCTTACGAACAAAGGCTTAAGTTTTGCAGATTACAGTGTTTGGAGGCTAAACACTTGTGAGGTGTATAAAGCTTCAAATGGTTTGAGCATGTTCAATGCTGATGGGATTCAAATTGAGGAAAGACAGTTATAGGATAGTAGGCTGCCTCTAGCCAGCAGGTAGTTGATTGGTGGAACAGGTTTCCATCTTTGGCTGTGGAAGTTGATAGCCTAAATAAATTTAAGGCTGAGCTGGACAGGTATTTGGAACGAACGGAGGCGTGAAATTGGAGTGGTTTTTTTTTTTTTTTTTTTTGGCTGATACTGCGTAAGCTTGCTTTCTTGCATCATATGCCTCTACTAATGCTAATCTCAACCATTTTGTCATCCACCAATATGGTGCCAAAAACCCTACATAACATCCTAGCAGAAATAGATCTCCCAGAAACACCTAGAGCGAATGCCAGGAAGTTGTAATCCTGAACACCTGTAGGATAGTCAGAGAGTTCCTCGACCACACAACCACCATGTGTACTTGGTAGCAATACCAAATACACAGGGTAGAAACTCGCAATCAGAGAGAAATAATATAAGAGTAATAATGATGAAATAAAAACCAATGTTATTTAACAAAATGTTGATAAACATGAAAAAACAATCCTGCTTCCCCCCCCCCCAAAAGTAATCCTATTTATAGTGATCTTTAGTGATAAGCACTATAATCAAATGTATACAATTCCCTGTATCCCATATTTTAAAAATTGTCTACTACAATTGCCATGTTTAAGCATCAATTGATTTATTAATGTTTAACCAAATTAAAAGTAAAAGACATGATAAAGTAATAAGAGTTTAAACATAAGAATTTTAATTTTTCACAGTAGAAAAAATTTCTCCAAAAAAAAAAAGTTTTAAAGTTTAAATTTTATTCTAAGATTTCACTACACTACATTTACAGAAAATAAATTATCTTACCTTCTGCAATATGTTCTTCATGATACTGGCCTTGCATAATATATGAATAATGTTACTTTTATTTAAAGTTCCTTTCTTCTCCCCCTTAACTTGTGAACATGGTACCTCTAATTTCACAGAAATAGTAGCATCTAATCAAGTTGAACATATATTGCTTATCACTGGCTAGTCTTACCTGCTTCACAAGGCAAGTGATCCTTTAAATTATGTAATAATCGCGCAATTTGCAGAAGCTGCTCGTCCATAGGCACTGTGGCACCACCAGCTATTTAAATCAAGATATACAGGTAAATGAGCTATATGAAATTTTGTAAAGAACAATGCAATGAATATATTTATTAACAGGACCCACATACAGTATGCACATCCTCTATTTTCAGTAATCATTTCAATAATAAACAAAAAAACACAAAATTGTTTCCGACTTTTAAGTTTAATTAACCATAGGCCTCAATGTGCGCCAGACAGTGACACATTTTAAATTCCAGTGAATATCTCTTAGTTGGTTGCCATTGGCAACCCAGTATACATTTTTTTTTATGGGTGAAATGAATCAAAGTCACTGTAAAGCGCACAGCGTAGATTTCATCTTTGACCATGATGGGTGTATAGCCACAATGTCGATGTCTTTTTGTTATTTGCCCGAATTCCCATTAAGTAACTAAATAATATCAGTGTTAAGTCAATACTCAACATTCAGCAGTGTATGTGATTACAGCTTAATTGCAAATTGAGCTTGAAGTTGGTAAGTTGAAGTTATATGAGGTGAAGCGTAAGTAAAACATTATTTCTATGACACAATTTTGTGAAATTTGATTTGATCATGGCCTCCATGCTTCCCCATGAAGTAAATTGCGTGACAGTGAATAAACTTCAGCAACTTAGTTTTTCACAATTATCTCTCCAAGAAAAAAATGCGATTAAAAAAGGTCACCCCACACCAAAGATTCAAATTTCTCAGCAAGGAATAAGTAATAATAATAAATATATTTGCAGTTTTAAAACTGAATGGTACCAAAAGAAAAGTTGGCTTTGTGATTGTGAAGTTAAAAATGCATTGTTTTGCTTTCCATGTTTACTGTTTGGAGGTGACTTAACATGGACAAAAAGTGGCTTTACAAACATAAACAGAACGAAATAAAAAAACTGTAAAACATGAGAGTTCGAAGAAACATATTGATAATGTGATTTCACTATTGCTTTAGGAAGCGTAAATATTAAAGAACAGAACAGTTACCAAGACATTTTTGAACGTTTCTGGGGTTCTTTCACTCCGGAAAACCAAATGGCAGATGGAATATCGAAGTGCACTCTAGATCAATTGACATAATCCCCAAAGGAAATATTCAAAAACTGGTTGCTCAGACATTTGATGGTGCAAGTGTGATGAAAGGGAGAGTTCAGGCTAAAATATGCACATTTTATTCACTGCTATGCACACCAACTGAATCTGATGATGAGAAATGCAGCAAGTAGTACCCGAGGTTCAAGAATATTCTTTTCAAACCTCATGTCGATGCCAACATTTTTTTCAAGATAACCACAGCATCTCTGTGTTCTCAGAAAGCATATGGACAGCCGTGTTGCCCAACCTTCTCCTATAAAACGGAACTATAATATACGCACTGTGAACAGCGTTTATGAAAATTGTGAATCCTTAAAAAAAGTGCATGGAGGAACTACAAGCGACAGCAAATGCAGATAAGATGATTTCAGAAGCAATAGAATTTTGCACACCTTCAGTAATGAAAAATTTGAGTTCTGGTTAGAACTTTTCCATCAGATAATGCCTCACGTGGAAGTTATTTATAATCAAATGCAACTTTGAGAAATTGAGGCAGTTAAAATACATGAATATATAGGAAACTTTAAGAATGCCATTCTAAAAATCAGGAATTTAATGTACTGTAAAAATCCTTCAAAAATACTCATGATTGAAGCAAAGGCAGTATGCGACTATATAAGTGTTGACGTAGGTGAGAGATATTCTTTTACAAAGCAATTAATTCCTGCTAAATTGTTTAACAAGAACTTTATTTTTTATACGAAAATGCCCATGGAAGAGGTATGGGAGACTACTGAGGTATAATCCCATGATTGAAAGAGAAAAACTTCTTAAGGAATTACAAGTTTTGTATAGCAGACATGATCTACACAATTATTGCAAATTAACTGACTTGCTGAAATTTATCTCAGATTCCAGCTGAAGTTCTTGGTGAACTTACAAAATTCAAAAGTTCTTTTGACCATTCCGATGACTACTTCAGAGCCTGAACGCTGCCATTCAACATTAAAAAGAATAAAAACATTTTTGAGGAGCACTATGAATCAGGAAAGGCTAAATGCCCAAGCAATGCTTTCAATAAAGAAAAGCTTGGTCAACAGTGCACCAAACTTGAATGAAAAAGATATTAATCTATTTTCAACAAATAAAAACGAAATAATGAATTTTGTTTTTAAATAAAAGTTCAAGTAAATGTCTAGTTAATGTTTTGTGGTTTTTTTTTTTTTTTTTTTGATTTGGTAGTTGTTGGCGCATCGGCTTCTGTGGCCATATTGCACCTCCCAAGGTTTTTTGCAGTACTTTGATCCAAGCCCGAGGCGGGAATCGAACCCGCGAGCTTTGGGTTGCCGGGCAGGTACTTTACCCACTCGGCTAGCCCGGTCGGCTTTGTGGTATTTTTAACTTGCTTATTTTTATTACTGTGTATGTCTACATGTTTTAATACCAAGGCAATTTAATGTAACTAAGACGCAGCACCCCCAAACATCAGAGTTACGAGCCACCACTGACAATTTGTATCACATAAACTACTTAGTTCATGTGTTCACAAAACTGGACAGATATATCCATGAGGATCTACCCATTTCTATTTTTAAAAAAGTAATACTAACAAAACGTGTACAGTATTTCCATTTTTGCTTCTGCCTCAGCAACTTTGTGGCGAATTAAAATAAGGCATACAGCAACCTTTTGCAAAAAAATATACCCTTTATCTCCTTCCTGTGCAAAATACTCCAGTCAATAATTTTAAAAACACCACCTCTGTTCTCTTCTTGCTCTAAAAGCTCCAAGTTTCCAGCTATCAATGAACATTTCTCATCCTGTTTCTAACTCTTGTCAAATGCACCTAATTTAAGTCGCTACGTACTTCACTGAAATTAGGTAAGGTTCACATGTGCTCCTACACTGCTGAGCTGTGTCATAGGAATGCCTTGGCATTGGGGCAGGTGCCAAGGGCACCACTGACAGGCCACATCAGTACAGTGCCAAGCTATTTCGACACCCGAGGCTAGCTGACGAAATTGCACCCCTCTATGATGACAAATCAAGATGACAGCACAAGGAGGGTGAAAACTAATTTTCACATGGCAATTCAAGGCTGCAATGCATCCTTACATCTGAGTACATACTGCATAGCATCATATATATCTATTTGCTGTCCACAATGTAACTTTGAAGGAACCAGTCAGGCGATCGCTTCATCAGCATATGCTGAAATGCATAGTAGTTCGCAATTCATGCATTGTGTACAAACTGAATAAGTTAAGTTATAGTGTTTTTGTGATTGTTATATAAACAGATAATTGTGGATATTGTGATTTATAATTTAAATAAAACAATAAAGGCCAAATTAATTTTAGACATGCCACCAAAGAAAAAAAAAGTGGACATCAGTACTGCGTAGAAAGACTGCATAAAGAGGAAATTAGAAAAAAAACATTTCGCTAGTTTACAAAACTGGCTTACAATAAGCTACTCTAAACCTGAAAGTGACAAAGAAAGTGATTCGAATGAAGATGAAACAAATGATGATGCCACTGAAATGGAAGTCCAAGAAAAAGCTCAAACAGTTGAAGTTATTTTAAAAGAATTAGTAAGTGTGGACAATAACCAACAACAGTTGGCAGAAGAAAATGATGGTAGCAATAATATTAACATGGAACATGGAAGTCTGAATTTTAATGATCCGACCACGTGGAACTTTAATACCCACAAAAACAGATCTCTTGTGGTGCAACACAGTCCCGAACATATAGTCTTAAATGCATATCCTGTCACTAATAGCCGATGTGTCAATAATTCGTGGAAATACAAAAATGAAGGTATCGAAAAAAAAAAAAAAAAAAAAAAAAAGAGAGAGAGAGAGAGGGGGGGGGAAATGGTTATTTTATTGCAAAAACAAAGATGCAATATATTGTTTTCTGTGCCTCTTATTTGTATACAGTGGTACCTTGGTTTGCGAGCATAATTCGTTCCGGAAACTTGCTCGTAATCCAAAGCACTCGTATATCAAAGCGAATTTTCCCATAAGAAATCATGGAAACCCAGATGATTTGTTCCAAAACTCAAAAATATTCATATACTGTAAAAATGATTAATACAAAATACATACATGCAGGCAGATATGAAGTTCTCTGAGCAGTGCAGACGGGCTGCAAGAGTAGCTCATGGAGTATTGTCAATGATATACAGGAATTTTTCCAGCAGGGATAAGGAGGTGATTATTCCCTTGTATAAGGCAATGGTCAGGCCACACCTAGAGTACTGTATACAGGTCTGGAGGCCTCATTTCAAGAAGGATGTAGAGCTGCTGGAACGAGTACAGAGAAGGGCAACAAGATTAGTGAATGGAACAAAGGGGTGCTCTTACAAAGAAAGGCTTAAGTTTTGCAAATTACAGTGTCTGGAGACTAGGCACCAGCGAGGTTGGTTGGTTGATAGGGTTTTATTGGCGCATCAGCAACTAAGGCTATAATGCGCCAAAAACTTGTATAAAAAGTAAAACTTTCAGTGACCTAAAGAATTAGGTTGCTAAGTCCGGGTAAAAAAAAAAAAAAAAGTATAAATTGTAAAAGACAAATATCAGTAAATAACAATAAGATTTTTTTTTTTTTTTTTTTTTTAAAATGTTAGTAAAAAGGTTTACTGATTTTAGAAAATTAAAAATAGCAGACACATGGTCATTGTCAGATAAAATCTGACTGAGTGTATACGGCTCAGTCAGATGATTGAAAGCGGTAAAACGAGCATTTCTAAAACTGGTACAATCACATAAAATGTGTTCAATGGATAAAATGGTGTCGCACTGCTCGCACATAGGGCAGTCATCTGCCCTCAGCAGAAAAGAATGTGTAAGATGGCTGTGTCCTATGCGGAGACGAGCTAGAACAACTTCCTCCTTGCGATTCCTGCGCAGACTAGACTGCCACGGTTCAATTACAAGCTTTATACGATATAATTTATTCACTGTCTGTCTATTCCTCAAATCTTGCCATTGGGAATGTACCTTTTGATGTATTATTTGCCTGTAGTCTGTATAGGGGACTAACAGGCAGCGGTTATTATTGGAAATTGCTGATTTGGCTGCGACGTCAGCCAAATCATTTCCCCTAATCCCAATGTGGCTGGGAATCCAGCAGAAGCGGATATCATATTCACGTTCATGGAGAACGTGAATCTTCTGCTGAATGCTAGACAGAACTGGATGAGGATTATATCTCACAGATATTAAAGCCTGTAACATGCTAAGAGAGTCGGAATATAAAATGAACCGTTGGTATTGGCATTTACTAATGTGATCCAAGGCTAACTCTACGGCGTGCAGCTCTGCAGTAAATATGCTGCATTCAGAGGGAATCTGCTCTGATATAGTGCTGCCTGTAAAGACAGCAGCAGATCCCACATATGATTCTGACTTCGAACCGTCTGTGTAGACTGGCGCGAAGTCGGAATATTCAGTTCGGTGTGCTGAATGAAGCTGCAGGTAGACACATGATGGAGTGTCCGACTTTCCTCAGTTTCTAAGCAACAAGTCGCATGTCGGGACACGAGCATGCCAGGGTGGAAAGGGTTGCTTTGATGTTTGGGCAACCTTGTCTACCTTGATATTAAGTTCTTTGAGTAGCTCTTGGAGACGAATACCAAAAGGATGATTGGCAGTCTTATGGGTATTGTATAAATTTTCCAATCGTGGCTCAAAAACGGATGGCCACGTTGGATGGTCTGGCAGGGATTTCAGTTTTAAAGCGTACTTTAAAGACAACTGCATACGTCGAAGCGATAACGGTGGTTCGTTTGCTTCGACGTATAAGCTCTGGACGGGAGATGTGCAATATGCTCCAGTAGCAATACGTAGGGCCTGATGATGGACGGGGTCCAGCCACCGCAGGACACTCTCTAGCTGAGGAATATGCCTGGGACCCATATTCTAGTTTGGATCGCACAAGTGCACGGTAAAGCCGAAGAAGGGTACATCAGTCTGCTCCCCAAGATGTAGAGGAGAGCGAGCGGAGAATATTAAGCCCACGTGTGCACTTTGTGCGGAGTTGACGAATATGATCCAAAAAGGTTAGTTTTTTATCGAATATGAGTCCCAAGAATTTTGTGTTCGCTGCTACTGGAATAGCATTTTGTCCGAGCATTAATTCAGGTTCAGGATGAAGATTACGCTTGCGACAAAAGTGTACGCAAACGGTCTTCTCCGGCGAGAACCTGAAGCCATTAGCTAGTGCCCAGTAATTCAGACTATCTATGGCTTTCTGCAGTTGTCTTTCAATAACCCTCATGTTGCATGACTGACAAAAAATGCTAAAGTCATCAACATAGAGGGCACTGTTTACAGTCGGAGGAAGTTGTTCTGTGATGGAATTTATTTTTATGGAAAAAAGCGTGACACTTAATACTGATCCTTGTGGTACTCCCTCCTCTTGGCTAAAGGAGCGAGAGAGTGAGGATCCCACACGAACTTGGAACAATCGATTGGCTAAAAAGGTTTGAATAAAAAGGGGGAGATGCCCTCTAAGGCCTAGGCTATGTAAATCTTTTAAAATGCTAAATCTCCAAGTTGTGTCATACGCTTTTTCCATGTCGAAGAACACCGATACCAAGTGTTCGCGTTTTAGGAAAGCATCCCGGATGGATGCTTCCAATCTACTAAGATGGTCCAAAGTGGACCGGTTCCTTCGGAAGCCGCACTGGATGTTGGAGAGAAGGTCATTTGATTCGAGATACCATATTAAACGAGAATTAACCATTCTCTCCAGGATTTTGCACAGACAGCTAGTCAGAGCAACAGGACGATAATTGGTGGTGACTTTTGGATCCTTTCCTGGCTTAGGGAAGGCAAGAACGATTGCCTTTCGCCAGGAGTCCGGAAACTGCCCTTCAGTAAAGATTCTGTTATACAGAAAGAGCAGACAGTCCATAGATTTTGGTGAAAGATGTTTAATCATTTCATAATGGATGCCATCTGGTCCAACAGCACTTGCTTTGGGAAGAGTGAGGGCTCTTTTCAGTTCCTCTATAGCGAATGCCCCATTGTAGGGATAGAGGCCCTTGGTCTTAAAATTAAGTGCTTGTTTTTCCAGTTTATGTTTCAGGTCCAGGAACTCTGGGGAATACGAAAATGTTGCAGAGATGTTAGAGAATGTTTCCCCAGGAGAATTAGCTATTGCAGTTGGATCTGCAATAGCACATCCATTATAATCTAGGATTGAAGAAGGGTGGGATGTATATTTTCCCTTCATTTTCCCAGACTACCTTAGAGTTGGTAGACTGGGTAATAGATGATGTAAAACAGATCCACAATTCCTTTTGACTCTGACGATGGATATATCGTGCTTTGGCTCGTGCACGTTTAAAGGCTATAAGGTTGGTCGTGGTAGGATATCGGCGGAATATCCCCCACGCTTTGTTTTGAGCCTTTTTTTGCTGCTGTGCATTGTGAATTCCACCAAGGTTTAGGAAATGGTGGAAACCGGGCAGATGTTTTTGGAACAGCATTCGCAGCTGCTTGGACAATATTTTCTGTGATGTACTTAACTGCATCATTGATAGGCTCTTGACTGACTGTGCTAAGATCAAAATTTGCCTGATGTTGGAAGGCAGTCCAGTCAGCTTGATCAATCATCCACCGTGGTAACCTAAAAGGAAGACATGGTCTCCCACTGTGTAACAAGGTTATCACGGGGAAGTGGTCGCTTCCGTATGGATTCTTCTCCACTTCCCAAGTGAGTGAAGGGAGTAGAGAAGGGGAGCAGATAGAGAGATCAATGGCAGAAAAAGTACGGGTAGGCATGTGAAAGAAGGTGTTTGTTCCAGTATTTAGAAGGGAAAGGTCATTGTCATTGAGCATACGCTCTATGACTCGTCACCTTCCGTTGAAGTTAGCACTACCCCACAGGGTGTTATGTCCGTTAAAATCCCCGAGAAGTAAGAGAGGGGGAGGCAGCTGCGTTACAAGATCATCAATGTCTGTCTGGGTGATGTCAGTCCCAGGTAGCAAATAAATGGAGCACACAGTTAATAAAAATCCCACCGAAAGGCGAATTGCAACAGCCTCTATGCTGGTTGTAATTAGCAAAGGCTGCACTGGGGTGTGGTTACCCACAAGGATAGCCACTCCCCCATGTACAGAGCCTTCCGCAATTCTATCCTTTCGAAAAAAATGTGATGTTGTGCATGGTGGGATCATCATTTGCCTTCAGATATGTCTCCTGCAAGCAAAAGCAGACTGGCTCGTGCTTTTGCAGGAGGGCCTTGATGTCATCAATATTTCGCCGGAATCCACGACAATTCCATTGTAGGAATTTAGCCATTATTTTGGATTGGTGGGTCCATCAGGCGGCTTCCGAGGTGCTGAGGGCTTAATTTTATCAGTCTTGGATTTATCTTTTTTGGGGAAGAATGGACGCTGTCCCGTGTCCATTTCTTCCTCCGCAAAGAGTTCCAAGACTGAATCTTCGGGTACCTCCTTCTGCTCCACATCCATCTTTTCTTGGGTAGTAGGGGGGGACTTCCCCTTTCTTATTCTTTTCTTTCATAATTACCTTTGTTACTTGTGGAGCGTTAGGAGGTACCGATATAGGAGTGGCAGCTGATTGATCCTTCTGTGCAGGTTTTTGAGAACTTAAGAGATAACGCGCGATGGGAGTGAAAGACTCCTTTGGAGGAATGGTCATGTCCGTCTGAGTTCCGACAGAACATCTCCCTACTACCTTCTGGGCGTAGGTAGGTCTGTTGATATTCAGGGGTTTGACCGATTTCCTTGCCTCCTGGTATGATATGTTTAGCTCTGCCTTCAGCCGTTGAATTTCTTTTTCTTCTTTCCACCTCTGGCATGCTCGTGAATAGACCAGGTGTTCGCCTTCACAGTTAATACAGGTGGGTTTTACGGCTGAACATGCTGTTGTTTCGTGGTCCTTTGCACCGCATCGAGCGCATGCTCGGACTCCACGGCAGGCCATTTGAGAATGTCCATACTTCTGGCATTTAAAACACCGTAAAGGGTTCGGAAAGTATGGACGCACTGAACAGTTGATGTATCCAGCTTTAATCTCATCAGGAGGTTTAGGAGAGTTAAAAGTCAGGATAACGCTCCTGGTTTTAACAATTTTTCCATCCCTTCGCGCAGTGATTCTCTTGACGGCAATGACTCCCTGTGGTTTTAATTCGGAGCAGATTTCCTCCTCGGTTACATCGAGAAGGTCCCACTCCGAAATGACACCTCTCGACGAATTGAGTGTTCTGTGTGGTGTCACTGTTATAGGGATTCCTCCAATTGATGTTGTTCGGAGATGTTCAGATTGCCTGTCATTTTTAGTTTCAATTAAAAGGTCTCCAGAATAGAGCCTCTTAACTGATTTGGGAGAACCTGCTAACCCATCTAACCCTTTTTGAATAAAAAAGGGCGACATTTTACCAATCGGTGTCTCATTGGTAGAATGCATGGTTAAGAACCTTGGGACTGGCCCTGATGGTAATTCGGTTCGCTGCCTCTTTTTAGCAATAATGCTATCTGCTTCACTGTCTAAATTTTCAGATAGGGACCGGGTTGGGGCCCCTGAAGGAGTAAGTTTATCAGGATTCATAGAGATTTTTTATTTGTTCAGTGCCCGGGCTCCCCACCCACCACGGAGCCCAAAGGGACGCCCACTACCCGGCATGCAATAAATGCGCTCGGGAGTGGGACGCCAGGGCTACCCAGACACTATACCTGCACCGCCGCCAGCCTGAATCCTGTCCCTCGGACCATGAGGGTAAGGGCATGGCATTGACACGGTTGACCCTAGCAGGCGAGCCTACTAGCCGATTGATCCTAGCCGGGCCTTCCAGGACCACCCGTCTTGTCGAAGCAGGGGCCAAAGTGGTGTATTGAAGCTGGGCCCCTCAACCACCAGGATCCCCCTTTCCGAATTTCCACGGGTCGCAGCGCACGGCAAACACGCCGGATTCCATTGATGTAAGCCTGGAACCTGGGCTGTGGGCATTGGATCCCAGTGATGCTAGTCTGGAAGTCCAGCAGCGTCACTGGGAGGTTCCCTCACCACGTACAGGTGCCCACGTCGAGGGGCACCAGCGAGGTGATCTGATAGAGGTGTATAAAGCCTTGAATGGTTTGAGCATGCTCAATGCTGATGGGATTCTTCCTCTAGCTCAGAATAATCACCTGAGAGGGCATAAATTCAAATTGAGGAAAGACAGATGTAGGATAGACGTGCGGAAATTTGCCTTTAGCCAGCGGGTGGTTGGTTGGTGGAACAGACTTCCATCCCTTGTCGTGGAGGTTGATAGCCTAAATAAGTTTAAGGCTCAGCTGGACAGGTATTTTGAACGAACAGAGGGGTGAAGTGGAAGTGGGTTTTTTTTTTTTTTTTTTTTTGGCTGATGCTGCATAAGCTTGCTTTCTTGCATCAAATGCCTCTACTAATGCTAATGCTAATACATACCTTTTCATATTTTTAATATTTAAATTTAATATACATAAAGCAATCGAATTTATGGTAGGAGACTTTCACTGTCACTAACGGAATCACTGCTATCTGTTGACTCTTTCTTTTTGTGCGACTTTAACAAGGAACCTCTCCAATGACACTTGCCTCCTGAGGATTTCACAGAAATATGACATTGCATTGTCATTAAACAGATTCATCGCTCACACTATTACAAAATGAGGAGGCACGCTTGATACACATAAACAAAGCTGTGCGCGTGTAGCAATTGAATAAACAACACCGTAAAGGCAGAGATACACTATTAACACCTCACATTTTACTAAAGCACATTTCTAGGGGTTACTACCATAAAACAATTTCCAGTTACGTTCCTGCTAGTGGAATCTGTTATAAACTGGTAGTAAACTCAATCTAATTGCATTTGCGATTATACTGATAGCTGAAATTGTGTTGGTTTTTACGTTATTATGGTGAAATGTTTTACCCCTTCACTGATATAAAAAAAAAAATACATTTTCAGAATCTTCTCTTCATTCCTATCGTGTTGTGTTTAGTTGGGGTGATTCTGCGTTCGACTGCCATTTCTTGTAAACACAAAGGCGAATCATGCATAAGCGAATTCGGTTCGTGTTATATAAGCTATCATTCGCGTATTTATAAATAGTGTATGATCAAATTCGTGTAGTGTAAACACATGTTATACGAGGACTGACTGTACTCGTATTGCAAGACCTCGCTCGTTTATCAAGTTAAAATTTAAAAGTTAAAAGTTACTTGCAATCCAAGGTACCACTATATGCAGCTCAGATGGATTTAAGGATTGGAAACATCTAAATCCAAATGTTCTTTTTCACGAGAATTCATTACAACACAAACAATTTCACAAAGTGGAAATTATTAGAAAAGGGTCTTCAAAAAGGTGGACTAATTGACGACGCTGCACAAGCAGCACTAAGAAGCGAAATTTCGAAATGGCATCATATATTGAAATGCATATTGTTCTGTGCTGAAAATAATTTGGTATTTCGTGGACATGCTAGTAATATCGATACTGAAGAAAAAAAATTGTGGCGTATTTTTAAACTTGATAAAATTTGTCAGTCAATTTGACTTTGGCTGACAAATTGGTATGAAAAATGCTTTGGAATTGCATATTAAACACCACACTAATTATTTATCTCCAGAAAGTCAGAATGAATTTATTAATTTGTTCACAACAAAAGTACAAAGTGAAATAACTTAAAATAACTAAATGCAACAAGGCATAATATGTTAAGAGTAAGAGTTTTATATCTATATAATATCGGTGTGGATACACCACAGATAACTCCTAAGAAAACACTATAGTAGTGTGGGAGGCATTTCCTCTGTATCTCATATTGTACTCTATGATAGGCCAATAGCTTTGAATGGTGCCGTTTCACTTCCATGAAACAACAGATGACCACTTGTTGGGATAAAGGAAAATCACTCTCTTCTAAATCTCTAACAGGGTGCTTACAATAGAAGGTTGACCAGAGTCTAATGTCCGAATGTTTAATACACCTTGGTCTGTCCACTGGCTATGAATACACAAAGTAATTGACCAGCTTGACTTCTTGTTATGTAGGACAAGTAGAAGGATAGATTTTATGGGTCCCACTGAGTTGCAGATGGTAATCTCTTTATCTTTTAATCCGAGTGTAACAATAGCACTGGCTTGTAGCCATGAAGGGTAGTGTGTATGGCGTGTGCCTTTTGTATGCTATAAAGAGTTCTTCTTCATTATTGCTTGTTGAAGGCCATGGGTGCGAATGATGTGTAGCCAGTTAAGTCTCATAATGCAGTCGTTATATGTAAAATTTTCTGCTTTCTACGAACAAAGAAAATTTTCGTTTCCATAAAATGAAAAAATAAAAAAAAAATAAAAAAATTCGGTAAAGAATAAAATTCTATTTAGCTAATTCTAAAAAAAAAAAAAAAAAACGGTAAAAAGAAAACATTTATCTCTAAATAGAAAAATTCGCTATAAAGAAGTTTGTTAAACAGAGGTCCGACTGTACTTATTATTTATTATGATTTTACGAATTTTCGAAAAAAGGCGTGTAGCCACAAATTTGCCAAGGGTGCTGAAAACCTAGCTACGCCTATGCTGCCGAGCACTGTAAAAGCAGTAACATAGAGTAGCATGCTACTACTGTGAGCAGCAATATAGAGTGAACAGTTGTTGATGATAATGTTAACTACGCTTAGCCCACAGTACAATACTCTGTGGCTTAACCGTTAAAGTGCACAGAAAGTAGAGCTATCAATGTGAGCTGGGAAACCACCCCATGCATTGGAAAACTTTTTTCAGAGTTTTTCTGTGTTGCTATATTGTGATGTAGGTTATATCAATTCCCTGATTGAAACTATAAAATAAACAAGAATACCATTGCTGTAGAAGACAAATTATTCAAAAAAAAAAAAATAAACAGAATGGTAACATTATTTTAATATTAGCCTTTTGGACTAAGGTAAAGAAAGCCAACACGAGAACCACGGGGAAACTTCAGAAACTTTACCAGGCAAACTCGTTTCCCACTACCACAGTTTCTCCCTGCATTTTCGGTAAACAGATGGTGTGTGTTATTGGTAGTGGCAGTATAAGTCAATAACGATATATTGATTAGTTTTTTCTCATTATTAAAAGCAGAATATTAGAGTTCTTGAGTAGACTGAAATTAACTTACAGGTACACCCTTCAGTCTGCCTCCTCAGAAAGTCTTAAGAGTATTTATCTCCCCCTTCCTGCTGTTTTAAAATAGGAAAATGACTTCTACTGCCACTACCAATAATACGCACCAGCTGTAGAAGTCGTTTTCCTATTTTAAAACAACGGGAAGGGGGAATAAACACCCTAACACTGAGGCAGTCTGGAGGGTGTACCCATATGTAAATTTCTGCCATGAAGGCATTACACTCATAAACTCCAATAATCTGCTTTTAATAATGAGAAAAAAAACTAATCAATACATTGTTACCGACTTCTACTGCCACTACCAATAACAAGCACCAAGAATGCAGAGAAAAATTGCGGTAGGTGCTAAACGAGTTTGGCCGGTAAGTTTTTCAGAAGTTTGCCCATGGTTCTCGTGTTGGCTTTCTTTACCTTTGCCAAATTTTGTAGTAAATTCAGAGCAGACTTTCATAGCCAGATAATAATGACACTAGTTTCAAAACCCGCTTTTGTTGTTTTATTCATGAATTTTCTTTATACAGTAATTTATTTATTTGACCTTAAATATATATTTTTACTGCAAAAAAAAAAAATTTAGAACTGTATGTGGCTGAATCCAGATTGTGAGTACACCTTGTTACCGCATTGCAAGGCATGGCCAAATTTGGGACAGATTCAAGCAAAAGAAGCCACTTCCTCCGGAGGTGAACACAATCTGGAGTATAACCCTATATGTAACAGAAAAGACTGTTTAGTATGCAAAATGTGTTTAGTATCCAATTTCCAAATTGCATTTAAAATATAATGTAAACCATAAACGATACAAAAAGAAAGTAACAAAAGCAGTATTTAATAAAAGAATTAAAACTACTTAACAAATTAAGTTATAAATTAACTAATTTTTATAAGTTTTGCAGATCCGGCGAATGGGAAGTTTTTTAGATATATTTAGCCGCTTTATTGACTAATTGTTATAATAAATTATTTTCTATAAGTAGCGTATAGGCCTGGTCAAGTTCCTTGGTTTATTCTGAATTGAGACAAGATTTTGGAAGTTAATTAATACTTAAGTGTCCGTAGATTTACCGTTCATAACTTGCCACCTTTGTTATACTATATGTTATATTCCCGAACTAGATAGTGTTAGCTTAGTATAGTTTATAATGTTATCAATTAATCAATAAAATTTATTAATCTTGTTAAACTTCATGTCAATTAAATTGTACTGTTTAACTAAATACATATAACGACTTGGATTTTAAAAACGTAACATAATTAATTAATACATAACTTGATACGGAAGTTACATAACGGAACTTGATAAAAAAATATATATAGATATTAGTGTTTTAACTGCATTGGGATACAAGATCAGGGTTATAATTTTGTACTGAAATTGAAATTTTATTGAAATTGAATCAAAATCATGACTCAGACCAGAGCAGCAAAGCAAAAGGCTCAAGCTAAATGGAGTGCTGTGGCTCAGGGAAGAACTGAGGGGGAAGGAAGAGTTGCCCTCTGAATCACAGCCTTTTAAAATGCCCTGCTTGCTTGCTTGATGTTTGTGGAGCAATCACGTACGGGACATGATATTGCCAAGGGGATGTCTCTGTGTGTATGCGATGTAAGCAGTGTGAGGAAATCAGGCGACAACTCAACATTGTTATCAGCCTATATGAGAGCTTGAAGGATAGGGTGGATGCCTCGTAAATTGAGGGGCCTGTCAAGCTCTCAGCTGCCCACATCAACGCCAGAGTTTTCACTTGATCATCACACAACACAGCAGCAACCCATAAGGCAGAATGCACTGGTCCCACAGGAACTAGTAGTTGTTGGTGGCTCTATTGTCAGGAAAATGGGGAACATGGTATGTAAAAAGGATAGGTGGAACAGGACCAGGGTATGTCTGCCAGGGGCAAAGGTTGATGATGTTGTAGAGCGGATATCATCTTTTAAGGGCACAAAAGGTGATATTGTTGTACAAGTTGGAACTAATGATATTAAGAGTAGGAGACGGGTGGAATTACTTAACAAGTACAGGTCACTGTTGAAAAAAAAAACGTGAATTAGGGTTGAATTTGAAAGTGTCTGCAATTCTGCCCAGACACGATAGGAGGGAGTATAACATGAGAGCCTTGTCGATCAATTCGACCGTGGAAAGAATGTGCAAGCCTCAAGGGATGGAATTTTTTTCAGCCTGGTCTGTACTTGTTAACAGGAGCGACTGCTTCTACAGGGATGAGATACACTTAAATAGAAAGGGGGCAAGAATATTTGCTGATGCTATCGAGGAAGAGTTAAGTGGATCGGAAAACTGATAGCTTGGGGGAATGCACGGACTAATAGATTAACAGCAACTGCTGGCAGAGGTGAAAGTGATTCTTGCTTTGCTTCTATTGGAAAGATCAGTAGCCTGGAAAACAGATGCAGGGTATTTCAGATACTCCTGGGAGTCATTGCGGTAAAAGTGAACACATGGACTGTGTTAGGTTAACTAAGAATAGGAACAGGTGCATGTATACTTGCATGTACAATGCTAGGAGTTTGGTAAATAAATTAGATGAATTTGAGGTATTGCTCAAAACATCAAAGACAGGTATTGTTGGGATATCTCAGAGATGTGGTGTCACACAGATATAAGGAATGCAGAACTGGAATTTGGGGAGTACAATGTGTACAGGAAGGATAGACAGTATAGGAAGGGAGGAGGGGTTATGCTATTAGTTAAGAAACAAAATTCAAGGAAATGAAGCCAGTCGACATCGCTGGACAGTGCAGTGTCGAGTCAGTTTAGTGTGAAGCTTTGGGAGATCAAAATTGAGAGTAGGAGTGTGTTATAGGCCTAATGACTCTGATGAGTATAATAAGAAACTGTACAGGGAAATAGAGTGAGTCAGTAATTCAGAGTCTTATAATGGGGGATTTTGATTTCCCAGATATTGACTGGAATTTTTGAGTTGGTCACTTACACACTTCCAAAGTGTTTGTGGATTTATTAGATGATTGTTTCCTACATCAGCATGTTCAGGAGGCAACTAGAGGGAGTACTACTCTTGATCTGATTATCAGTAGTGATTCTTCATGCATTAAGAATCTGCCGATAAAGGAACCACTAGGCGGCAGTGATCACACTCTGCTGAAGTGGGATTTACTCAGAGGTAACTACCATCAGGGGTAAAGGGAAGGATTTTTGCTTTTGTAAAGGCAACTATGGTGGTCTGAGACAGTATTTAAATTCTATACGGTGGGACCACCAGAAAATTCAAAAAAGGAACCATTCAAAGAATTTCTCTTGGAAGCTACTAGGCTTTACATACCAACTAAGAAATATTGTTCAACGTTTAGGCCTAAATGGTTGTCAGATGAACTAATGAGACATATGGCAGAGAAGAAAAATGCATGGGATACATATAAATTAATGGGTGACATGGAAACCTATGATAGATAACCAAGTCACAAAGAAGATTAGGCAGGCACAGGATGCAAAGGAAAACAGCAAACAGTTCTTTACATATGTAAACTCTAGAAGGAAGGGAATTAATCAGATTGGACCACTGGATATCGATGGTTCAACTGTTGATGATCCAGCTCAGGTGGCTAACAAACTAAATGTGAATTTTGAATCTACATTTACATGAGGAGTTATTCAGGAAGGGGAATGCCAGAGGTAAACTAAACTCTGGCAGTGAGCTAGATGATTTTGTAATAACTGAGAAGAAAATGGAGGAGAAATTGTTGAAGATAAACATAAACAAGTCACCTGGGGTGAATGGGATCTATCCAGTTATATTAAAGGAGACAAGCAAAGGAAGTAAGCACACCCTTAGCCATAATTATGAGAGCTTCTTTGGACTCAGGGGAGGTACCCATGGACTGGAGATGTGCAAATGTGATCCCAATTCACAAAGGAGGATCAAAGGGTGACAAGTAATTATAGACCTGTTAGTTTAACTTCTGTTCCAGGGAAATTAATGGAGGCACTGGTTAAAGAAGCACCGCAGGATCATCTAGACAAGACTTCAGTTATAGCTCGGACACAGCACGGTTTTGTTAAGAGGAAAGTCTTGCCTGACCAATTTGATTGGATACTATAATGTGGTCACAAAGGAACTGGATGCAAGGAATAACTTTGATATCATATATTTGAATCTTAGAAAGGTTTTTGATACCGTTGCGCAGGGAAAACTGCTGAACAAACTGGAGCAACGTGGTATTAGGGGCAAATTCCTGCTATGGATAAAGGGATGGTTGAATGGGAGAAGACAGAGTGGTAATCAATGGACACTGCTCATCGTGGACTAATATTATTAGTGGAGTCCCTCAAGGTTCAGTGTTGGGTTCATTGATGTTTTCTATATTTATAAATGATATTGATGATGGTATATATGAAGCTTAATTTCCAAGTTTGCAGACGATACAAAGGTTGGCAGGGTTGTTAAGGACACTAATGACAGTATGCTGCTGCAACAAGATCTAGAAAAGTTGAGCAGCCCAGGTGGCAAAAATTTGACACCTGGGTTGAGAGGTGGCAAATGAAGTTTAACATTGACAACTGTAAAGTACTACCATATGGGAAGCATTAACCCCAAGTAACGTATTAACTCTGTACTACAGACAGTGGTAGAGAACTAAAAGGACCTGGGGGTAATTGTACAGGCAGATATGAAGTTTTCTGAGCAGTGCAGACAGTCTGCAAGAGTAACTCATGGTGTCTTGTCAATGATATACAGGAATTTTTTCAGCAGAGATAAGGAGGTGATTATCCCCTTGTATAAGGCAATGGTCAGGCCACACCTTGAGTACTGTATACAGATCTGGAGGCCT
The DNA here is from genome assembly GCF_048544385.1 of Mastigoproctus giganteus. Taxonomy (NCBI): domain Eukaryota; kingdom Metazoa; phylum Arthropoda; class Arachnida; order Uropygi; family Thelyphonidae; genus Mastigoproctus; species Mastigoproctus giganteus. The sequence goes on from NC_143581.1 coordinate 139,910,278, forward strand.
CATTTTAAGAAGGCTGTTGGAATGAGTACAGAGAAGGACAACAAGATTAGTGAGTGGAATGAAGGGTTGCTTGCTCGTAAGAAGAAAGGCTTAAAGTTTTGCAAATTACAGTGTCTAGAGGCTAGACACCTGCAAAGTGATCTGATTGAGATGTAGTAGTAGTAGTGGCATGTGATGCAAGAAAGCAAATGTATGAGCTTATGCAGCATCAGCAAAAAAAAAAAAAAAATCACACCATTCCCTCCAAATGCCTGTCCAGTTCCTCCTTAAATTTATTCAACCTATCAACTTCCACAACGACAGATGGAAACTTGTTCCAGCAATTAACCACCCGCTGGCTAAAGGCAAATTTCCGCACATCTATTCTACATCTGTCCTTTCTTAATTTGAATTTATGCCACCTTAGGTTCGTAATCTGAACAAGTGGAAGGATACCATCAGAATTCAGCATGCTCAACCCATTCAAGGCCTTATACACCTCAATCAGATCACCACGCAGGTGCCTAGTCTCCAGCCACTGCAATTTGCAGAACTTAAGCCTCTCTTGGTAAGAGGATCCCTTCATTCCCCTCACAAATCTTGTCGCTCTTCTCTGTACACACTCAAGTAAATCTACATCCTTCCTAAAATGAGGCCTCCAGACCTGTAACGCAATACTCAAGCCGTGGCCTGACCATTGCCTTATACAGAGGGATAATCACCTCCGGCAGTTTTTAAATTCTGTACAGTGGGATAAACTGACGATGTTACCAACAGTAAATTCTAAGTAGGAAGCATTCAAGGAATTAATCATGGAAGCTACTAAAAGGTTCATACCTATTAAGAAATATTGTTCAAGGTTTAGGCCTAAATGGTTGTCAAATGAACTAATGAGACTCGTAACAGAGAAGAAAAATGCATGGGATGCATATAAATTATAAAGCGACTCAGAAGCCTATGGCAGATATAAGTTAATCTGTAATCAGGTCACAAAGGAGGTTCGGCAGACGAAGGCAGATTACGAGAAATCCTTGGCAAAAGATGCTAAGAAAAACAGCAAGGATTTCCTTACTTATATAAACTCTAAAAGGAAGGGGATGAATCTGATTGGTCCACTTGACATCGATGGTTTGACTGTTGATGATCCTGCTCAGGTAACAAACAAACTGAATGAGTATTTTGCATCTACATTCACACGTGAGGAATTATTAAGGTTTGAAAATGGCAGAAGGTTATCAAATTGTAGCAAGATACTTAATGATTTTGTAATAACTGAGAGCAAAGTGGAAGAGAAATTGTTGAAGTTAAACTTAAGAAAAGCACCTGGGGTGGATGGGATCTATCCAGTTATATTAAAGGAAGCGGCAAAGCAACTAAGCAAACCCTTAGCCATAATTATGAGAGCATCCTTGGACTCAGGGGAGGTTCCCACAGACTGGAGATGTGCAAATGTATTGCCAATTCACAAAGGGGGATCGAAGGGTGACACGAGTAATTACAGACCAGTTAGTTTAACTTCTGTTCTGGGTAAAATAATGGAGTCACTGGTTAAAGATGCATTGCAGGATCATCTAGACAAGACTGCAGCAATAATTCAGACACAGCATGGGTTTGTTAAGGGAAAGTCTTGTCTGACAAATTTGATAGAATATTATGATGTGTTTACAAAGGAACTGGATGCGAAAAATAATTTTGATATCATATATTTGGATTTCAGGAAAGCTTTTGACACTGTTGCGCATGGAAGACTATTGTACAAATTGGAGCAGAATGGTATTAAGGGTAAGTTGCTACAATGGATAAAAGGATGGTTAAGTGCTAGAAGACAGAGGGTGGTAATCAATGGGTGCTGCTCTTCTTGGACTAATGTTATTAGTGGCGTCCCACAGGGTTCAGTGTTAGGTCCACTGTTGTTTTGTATATTTATCAATGATATTGATAAATATCAATATCATGATAAATTATCAAATTGATGTATAAAGCCTTGAATGGTTTGAGCATGCTCAATGCTGATGGGATTCTTCCTCTTTCTCAGAATAATCACCTGAGAGGTCATAAATTCAAATTGATGAAAGACAGGTGTAGGATCAATGTATGGAAGTTAATAGCCTAAATAAATTTAAGGCTGAGCTGGGCAGATATTTGGAATGAATGGAGGGAAGAAATGGGAGTGTTTTTTTTGTTTTTTTTTTGGCTAATGCTGCATAAGCTTGCTTTCTTGCATCATATGGCTCTTCTAATGCTAATGCTAATTACAGTACATTAATTATTATTATCTGCACTGATATTAATCACAATTAGTAATAGTAAAAATTATAGAATTTTAGTTGAAACTGGTTAAAATTACCCAAGTATCCCAAAATATAGTTACAGTGAAACAATTAAATCAATTTAACTTGACATGTAATCTTTGAGGATGCAATCTCTGATGGTGTTGCCAAGTTGGTTATTCACTGCCCTTTCTCCAAAAGTTGCAGTTAGTTAAATATATCATGCCAGTAATTCCTACATACATTATTTTTTTAATTTAAATAGAATCATATCTGGAATTTTTTTTTAATGCAGACTGGTTAAAAACAATCAGCAAGTATGGTATTATGCAGAATTATGATTATTTTTCACTAATATATAATAATCATACACTATGTGCTGCTTATTTCCAATCATGAAAATAAGCATCACAAGCAAAGAAAAAAAAAAAAATACTGATCAAATTTTCTGAACCCAGTACTGAATTTTCTTTCGCAATTGATTAACAAGTGCATAGCCAGAGTTGGCCTGTCCATTAGGGAAACATAGGCAATCACCTTGGGCACATAAGTCCTAGGGGCGCATTCCAACAAAATATAATTTTTACATTTTGTTGAAATACAAAATGTAATCCATACAATAAATCATAATATATAGCAAGCAGATAAATATTATAGATGAATGAATAGACAGATGAATGGATGGGAATAGGTAAGCTTATCCGTAGGCAGGGTGATGGACAGACAGGTGGATGGATGGTACAGAATATAACTGGGGTACAAATTTTAAGTCTTGCCTAGGGCACATGAAACCCTTGTGCTGGCTCTGTGCACAGCTCATGTTTTTCAGCTGTAAATAAAACTTCCACGAGGACATCCACAAATTTAAATTTGAGTTGTACCAAGCCAAGAGATATCAGCATGCACCATGTTTGACCAACAGGCATTTAATGATAAATAGGACAGAAAACTTATTAAATTAAAATTTCAGATACTTAGCCATTCTATGGCTGCTGGCCTTGTTGTTTATTGGTAGCTCACCTGCAGATGATGCAATTACAGCAAACTATATAGAGGAGATGAACATTTTGTTTGACTCATTAAATTACAGAACTTTACTCTGTCACTGCTGGAATTTCTGACAATGGTTTTGACCAAGAATTGAAAACTTAGGTCAAAACTGTCCCCATCAGTAAGTAAAAACCAGACATTTTGGGCCTTCTTCTCACTATGACTGAATTAATCAGCCTCCACTGGGTGCCTCCGTAGCCAGGTGGGCAGGAGCAGTAGTGCATAGCACACACTTCTTGATTAGACCGGGGTTCGAGCCAGTGACCACCAAATATGGAAGATGCGGAAAGATCAGAGAATGACCACCGCATATCCCCGGAGCAATATGGCCTTAGTTGCTAATGCTCCTAAAAACCAAACAACAACAACAGCCTCCAGTGAGGAGTGCTTTACAAAAATATCTGCTTTTTCTTATGTCAAAGTATAAGAAAAAGTTCTAAAAGTAGGGTGATTTTCCCTCCAAGTGAATTAAAATAGAAAACTGCATATCTGCATTCAGGGACAGAGTATAACTCAACTTCAAAAACTATGCACTAGCATGCAAAAGCTATGTGGAAGAAAATATTAGTTTCATTAAGTCATGATACACTGTTACTAAAAAAGTCAGAAGGTATTAGTTTTCCAATGATAATCTTAACAATCAAGTGTCATGGAAATATGGGATTACATATCTTTTAAATATTTTTTTTTTTTTATTAACAAACAGACGCAACAAAAACTGATCAGAAAATGCATTCTCTATCCTTTAAAGATAGTAGTAGAGATGAATTTTGGATTAATGCAAGCCATTACCAGAGTAACATATACTCACAAATAGTGCACACAATAATTAAAGTTCATTATCTAATTGTAATTAGATAATGAACTTCATTCAATCAGTCACAAACAATTGAATTTTTTTTTTTTAATTCTCACACTTTTGAACAAAGGTTGCATTATATAATGTAATTTCTTTTCATTAATAAAAAATGCATGGCTTTTCTTCTGTCACTTAAAAACCTCAAAATAGTCCTTGGTTAATGGATGCTCAATGAAACTATCTACACAACATTCAGCCTAATTGCTTCTATAGCTGAACAAAGCATACAAAAAAGTTCTTTAAAGTTCAGGTAGAGTTATAAGGAAAAAATAAAAATAACCCTCGCTTTAGAGTTGTGGTACTGTTGAACTGTAAGATATCAATCTTACAAGTTTGATTTTTTTTTATGGAATTAAATACAGTATATGAAACAGTAGGTTTGGGAAAACAGCTTATTTATCAAACTTCCAGCATATTTTCATTTGAAGCGGAGTGCCGTAAAACACTATAGTGAAAACTGGTCCACTGAAACAGGAAGAGTGCGGAAAGTAAACAGGATAATTAAAGAATGACCATGAGACAGATGGTTGTGCTACCCGAAGTTGAGCCTTCTGGAACTACGGGGATTGCGGGAAGGAATAAAGAGACCGATCCTATATGATCCATAAAATTGTAGGTGTGGATACTTCTGCTGGAAAATTGAACTATAAAAGTAAAGGAAGTGGTAAGATGATGACAAGGGAGAGCTTGCTGACAGAGAATTTGGCACATGAAAATGAATGCTAAGTGGGGGCCACCGAGAAAAGCATCTCAGCAGGCAGTAGTTTAGTGAAAAACAACTCATTTTCCTTACTCCCAGGGAAAGAGACTTGACCAAACAGTGTATGGTCTAAACAAAGACAAAAAGGTACAAGCGAATAAGAAAAATGACTGGCCGAAATAAGAGAGAAGGAGTGAGAGAGGCAAAGAGTGGGAAAAAGTTCTGGAAGAGTTCGGAAGTTGTTTTTTTTTTAAGAGAAAGGCGTGGGGAAGTTGAAAGACCAGTTTGGGGGAGAGAAAAAGATAGTTATGTAAGAGTTTGGAAGAAAATTTTTTTTTTGAGGAATAGTACCGGCCATGAGGAAAGTGGTGATACAGGGAAATGTTAAACAATATTTGAATAACGTGCGAGAAGAGAAAACCATGAGACATGGAGTTTTTTCTAATAAGAATACTGCGAAATGCTGCCATAAAGTAACTGTACTGCACTACACAGTGGAAGGTTGGTTCAATAATGTGTACTACTAAAGACATCAGCAGAGTGTATGGATCAACTCCAAACGTAAGGAGGACAACAGCTATACCGTTTTTGCCTATAAAGTTACTCTCCAACGGAAGGAACAAGCTAGGTATGCAGGCAAAAGTATAAAGAAGGAATGAGAATGGTAATGGTCAAGAGCTGGGAACCCTTGGAAGCAGAGAAAAGAAAGGAAGAAAAGAAAACAATAAGTCCTCAGAATTGCTATTGCTCTGTTTTATAGATTACATTTGCATAGGACTGATAGAATAAGACTGGATCTGTAGACAGTATGATTTTCAGAGTTGAAATATAAGATTGTAACAGAGTTGGGACAGCGACAAATGTATCAGGATACACAAAAAAAAGGGAGAAAGAAATGGAAGTGAACAAATGAGAGTGAGCGTTTCCTTTTTCTCTGTGATGTGAAGGCATATGTGTGTAGGGGGGGGGGGAGAAAGGGTTTGACTGTGTATACTGTAGGGTTAAAGTTTTATACTGTAAATGATGAGGTAATTTTGAGAAATGAGTTGTTATGAAATGTTATAATAGGGAGGAGCCTTGGGATATATATATATATATGTAGAAAATTTATAAAGGGAGGGTATAATAGCTGAGTATTTGAAGGATTGGTGGTAGTAGCTGTGAGGTGACATTCCCTATAAGCTAAGCTTTGTGAATTGTTGATGAAGGCAAGGAAGAAAGTTAACTGCTATATCTCTTAAGAAAAGAAAGGGGAGTTAGTGTTAATGTAAATTGATTTTTTTAAGCAATCAAATAAATATAGAACTGAATGTAATTAAGTGTGTGCCCTTCTGCATATGTACCTATGCTATGGGACGAAGAATGTGTTTTGAAAATTATATTTGGTGTATTTAGTATTTTTGTATGACTTATGTAAATGTAGATGTGCATTAAAATAATGTTTTGTTATATAAATTTGCCTCTTTATTCAAGAGTGACTGCCACTATGGAGTGTCATTGTAATTAATCCTGAAAAAAAAAAAAAGGGGGGGGGAGAATATCCTCATTACTTGAGTCTTCTGGAAAAAAAAAAAAATGTTTTGCAGTCAGATGTCTTAGTGGGACCTTGGAGGAGGTGAGGAACCCGATTTTTTGAGAATATTACAACTGCTATTTAGTGGTTCCAAGGTATAGGGTGTTATGAAATAAATAAATAAATATAAGAAATACAAAACCCCAGTTCCCACAGAACCAAAATCACAAATACACTGGTTGACAATTGTCATTTTTCATTGCCAATAATATTTAACATATGTTTGAAATCTATACTAGTATAATATGCAATTCTTATTTCCACAATTGGTGTTTTATAAGCTCTGAAAGAAAAAAATACTTATCAAATTTGCTTAACCCTATACTGAGTTTCCCCTTGAAAAAAAATTTTAAAAAAAAGCAGTTTTTTAAAGCCATCTCATCAAAATAGAAAATGCACAATCATTTATCTTTACAGGAAAAAAGATTGTGCACATTATTTCATTTGCTTCTTTAAACAACAGCAAAACAGTTTAGAATCCTGGCTATCAGTAATATCACACACATCAAACACTTTGGGGTCTTTCTGCTTAGAAAGTTGAGCTTTCCTCTCAGTAGCCTGAAGGGATTTTTTTTTGCTTTGGGCTCATTCTCTGAAACCAATGGTGGAAATAAGAACACAGTTACTGAAAATACTCATGATTCTGTATAATGTCATACCAACTGGTTGCTTTTACCCAATCATTTAGCTAAAAATAATATTAAGTGAAAACTAAAAGATATTTAATTTTAAAAATTTAAATTTTTAATTTGTAAAAATTTAAGTTTTATTTGATCTAAAAATGCTTAATGTGTGCAGGAGTGACTAGCACACAATATATTTAAATTTGGGGGAAGAGAGGGGTGTTAATACCTAATGCATTAACTAAGTCAGTAATCCATCAAATTAAATTGGTTAATTACTTCATTCTAATTAATGATATTATAATTGTGATTAATATCAATGCAGTGAACACTCATTAGTTATAAACTAATTAATTTTAAGTATTTATTACATTTAATTAATGCTTGCTTTTATTTCAGATTGTATTGCTTTATGATTTACATTACCTTGAATGATTCATTGAAAATTGGAACAAATCATATTTCATGCCTGTTGCATACTAAATAGTTTCTCCTGTCCATAAAAAAACACAGCCATACATTTACAAATAATAATATTGAAAAAATAAAATTCTTCGCAAACTACATACAACTCTACATTCTAAGCATTTACTACATTCAAAGAATCTCTATTGACTGTTCCACAAGTTTCCTTCTGTTTTAGCGTGTGTTCTTGCCTAAATAATGTTCTCTGTGAATCACTCGGCTTCCGACAAGGCTGCACGCTAATATGTGTTTCCAGAAGACCTGGGTTTTAAATGATAATCCAGTAGTTGGATTAGGACAAAAATCTTGCACTCTCAAGCCCACTCAGACTTAAATAAGAGTAAGCCCGAAGCATCAAGATCACGTGATTAACTCAAAGGTTCTCCTTAAGTTGAACTTTGAGTCCGCATAACCCCAACTCAAAATCTTCTCAATAAATAATGTGAATTACGTGTAACAGAATTGTCACGAGGCAAAATGATCAACAAAACAAGATTTATTAAACATATAAGTCATATACATGAATACAATTGAACTGGTCAAAGTTTTAGAATAATTGGTATGTGGTTACTTGGTAAATTATTTGACAACAAGCATTATCTTGCTGTTAGCAGTATTAGAATTTTGGAATGTTCTTCATGTGCTTTTCCACTATTTCTCTTGCGAAAATTCACAATCACTGAAGACAGTCATGTCATACAATTGTTCCATTATTAGAATAAGAATACATCTGTCAACTTAACAAAAACAATGAGTATTAAAACAACTAATTGGTCAGGTCAGGTTAACTGTTAAATTCTAACTATGAAAAGTAGATACACATTTGTTAGAATGATTTCTATGAGAAGAGAGGTCGGTGTGTGTGTGAAATTAGGGCAAGGGGAAAGTATAATTAACTTCTAATGGTTGAGTTTGTGTTGTTTAAAAAATAAAACTACTTACTTACCGACAAATGGTCGTTCGTCCCCGGCACTTCTTAGTCCTGCTTTTTTTCCATCCATACGACTTTGGGCTAACTTCTTTAACTTTCTCTATCTGCTGACTTAAACTTTTGCTAAGCTTCTCGGACCCGCTCTCAAACTTTTACAACCTGGAAACTCCAAAACCTACAGTAAGACTAGCCAAGCTCTCCCTTTTCTTTCCCCTTTTCCTATAAATACCTCTACATTCCCATCAACTTTGGAATTTGACGCAACTAAAAATGATATATTAAATAGATACAAGAAATCTCATATTTTTGTAAGGCAGTTTATTTTGTTTTGCAATTGCAGTCATCGAACATAAATCGATATACTCTAATAAGTAGTGACCTGGAGCGAGGGGTGTTGGGGGTTTCAGGGATGGATGGCAGTCATCCTGAAATAGGTGGGTATATGGGATGTGTTAGGGTAACTAGGAATAGGAGCATGTATGCTTGCATGTATACCAATGCTAGAAGTATAGTATATAAATTTGATGAATTTGAAGTGTTGGTCAAGACATCAAAGGCGGATATTGTTGGGATAGCAGAGAAGTGGTGTCACACAGATATAAGGAATGCTGAACTGGAATTTGGGGAGTACAATGTGTACAGAAAGGATAGACCAGATAGAAAGGGAGGAGGTGTTATGCTGTTAATTAAGAAAAACAAAATCAAAAGAAGTGCATCCAGTTGATATAGATGAACAGTGCACTGTTGAGTCAGTTTGGTGTGACATAAGCACTGCAAAAGCAAAAATAAGAGTAGGAGTGTGTTATAGGCCTAATGATTTGAATGAGTACAATGAACAACTGTACAGAGAAATAGAGTGGGCTAGTAAATCGGAATGTCTAATAATGGGGGATTTTAACTGAAACTTGTGGGTTGGTCACTCACACACTAGTCAGACTTTTGTGGATTTATTGGATGATTGTTTTCTGCAGCAGCATGTTCGAGAGGCAACCAGAGAAAGTAATACTCTTGATCTCGTTATCAGCAGTGATCATTTGTGCATTAAGAATTTGTAGATAAAGGAACCACTAGGTGGCAGTGATCACAGTGTACTGATGTGGGATTTACTTAAAGATTTAATTACCATCAGGGGTAAAGGAAAGGCTTTTTGCTTCCGTAACGGTGAGTACAGTGGTCTCCGACAGTTTTTAAATTCTGTACAGTGGGATCAACTGACGATGTTACCAACAGTAAATTCTAAGTGGGAAGCATTCAAGGAATTAATCATGGAAGCTACTAAAAGTTTCATACCTATTAAGAAATATTGTTCAAGGTTTAAGCCTAAATGGTTATCTAATGAACTAATAAGACTCTTAACAGATAAGAAAAATGCATGGGATGCATATAAATTATCAAGCGACTCAGAAGCCTATGGCAGATATAAGCTAGTCTGTAATCAGGTCAGAAAAGAGGTTAGGCAGGTGAAGGCAGATTACGAGAAATCCTTGGCAAAAGATGCTAAGAAAAACAGCAAGGATTTCTTTACTTATATAAGCTCTAAAAGGAAGGGGATGAATCTGATTGGTCCACTTGACATCGATGGTTCGACTGTTGATGATCCTGCTCAGATAGCAAACAAACTGAATGAGTATTTTGCATCTACATTCACACATGAGGAATTATTAAGGTTTGAAAATGGCAGAAGGTTATCAAATTGTAGCAGGATACTTAATGATTTTGTAATAACTGAGAGAAAAGTGGAGGAGAAATTGTTGAAGTTAAACATAAGAAAAGCACCTGGGGTGGATGGGATCTATCCAGTTATATTAAAGGAGATGGCAAAGCAACTAAGCAAACCCTTAGCCATAATTATGAGAGCATCATTGGATTCAAGGGAGGTTCCCACGGTCTGGAGATGTGCAAATGTATCCCCAATTCACAAGGGGTGATCGAAGGGTGACACGAGTAATTACAGACCAGTTAGTTTAACTTCTGTTCCGGGTAAAATAATGGAGTCACTGGTTAAAGATGCATTGCAGGATCATCTAGACAAGACTGCAGCAATAATTCAGACACAGCATGGGTTTGTTAAGGGAAAGTCTTGTCTGACAAATTTGATAGGATATTATGTGGTTACAAAGGAACTGGATGCAAAAAATAATTTTGATATCATATATTTGGATTTCAGGAAAGCTTTTGACACTGTTGCGCATGGAAGACTATTGAACAAATTGGAGCAGAATGGTATTAAGGGTAAGTTGCTACAATGGATAAAAGGATGGTTAAGTGGGAGAAGACAGAGGGTGGTAATCAATGGGTGCTGCTCTTCGTGGACTAATGTTATTAGTGGAGTCCCACAGGGTTCGGTGTTAGGTCCACTGTTGTTTTGTATATTTATCAATGATATTGATCAAGGTATATCAGGCTTAATGTTGAAGTTTGCAGATGATACAAAAGTTGGCAGGGTTGTTAATGACAGTAATGGCAGTGTGCTACTGCAACAGGATCTAGATAATTTGGGCAGATGGGCTAAGAAGTGGCAACTGAAGTTTAACCTTGACAAATGCAAAGTACTGCATATGGGTAGAAGTAACCCCAGAGAAATGTACCAACTGTGTAGTACTACACTTAAGGTGGTAGAAAATGAAAAAGACCTGGGAGTAATTGTGCAGTCAGATATGAGGTTTTCTGACAGACAGGCTGCCAGGGCAGGTCATGGGGTTTTGTCACTGATATATAGGAATTTTGCTAGCAGGGAGAAGGAGGTGATTGTCCCTCTGTATAAGGCAATGGTCAGGCCATGTCTTGAGTACTGTGTACAGGTCTGGATGGCTCATTTGGGAAGGATGTAGATTTACTTGAGCGTGTACAAAGAAGGGCAACAAGATTGGTGAGGGGAATGAAGGGATCCTCTTACCAAGAGAGGCTTAAGTTCTGCAAATTGCAGTGGCTGGAGACTAGGCACCTGCGCAGTGATCTGATCGAGGTGTATAAGGCCTTGAATGGGTTGAGCATGCTGAATTCTGATGGGATCCTTCCACTTGTTCAGATTACGAACCTAAGGGGACATAAATTCAAATTAAGAAAGGCCAGATGTAGAATAGATGTGCGGAAATTTGCCTTTAACCAGCAGGTGGTTAATTGCTGGAACAAACTTCCATCTGTCGTTGTGGAAGTTGACAGATTGAATAAATTTAAGGAGGAACTGGACAGGCATTTGGAGGGAATGGTGTGATTTTTTTTTTTTTTTTTTTTGGCTGATGCTGCATAAGCTCATACACTTGCTTTCTTGCATCACATACTACTACTACTCATACAAACGGAATTTTAGAATGACAGTCATTGTGTTTATTAGTTTCGATCTCGTAAGGAATTATGTCTCATGTTCTAATTTCTAGCTCTCCTCTGTCACAAGTCACAAGCTGCTCTTTTCGTTCCTGAGGCAATTACGCAATATGCGGACTGCCCGTGACTATCGGAGAGAGGGGTGACTCACATCATCTAATTGCTCTGGGCACTAAACGCGGTGTATCATTTCAACAACAACTTCCCCCTAGGGCGGCAACTGACTGCAGCTACAAAATCGAAAGTTAAACGACGTTCATTCCATCAGACTAGTTGTACAGACCGTGGAAAAAGTATAGGACACTTTGAAGAATAAATGCTTCTTAAAAGTAGGTGAAATGGATAAAAACATGACACAGGACAACCTGCACCCAACTCCCACTCTCAAAGGTCTCTGAAATACCTTATCGTAAGGACGGCCTTAATTTGACCAGTATTCAATTCCAAACATGATTTTAAAATGAGAAATTAGCTACCATTGTGGTCAAGAGAACCATTCAGAGAGAGAGTGAGAATCAGCGGGATCAACTGATGATGTTGACTGAGAGAGAATCAGTGGGATCAACTGATGGTGTTACCAGCAGTGAATTCTAAATGGGAAGCCTTCAGGGACTTAATCTTGGAGGTACGAGGCTTTGCATACCAACTAAGAAATACTGTTCAAGGTTCAGGCCAAAATGGATGTCAGATGAATTAATGAGCCTTGTGGCAGAGAAGAAAAATGCATATAAATTATCAGGTGACACACAAGCCTACGACAGATATAAGCTAGTCTGTAATCAAGTCACAAAGGAGGTTAGGCAGGCGAAGGCAGATTACGAGAAATCTTTGGTAAAGGACACAAAGAAAAACAGCAGAGTTCTTTACTTACGTAAACTCTAGAAGGACGGGGATGAATCTGATTGGTCCACTTAACACAGATGGTTCGACTATTGATGATCCTACTCAAGTAGCTGATAAACTGAATGAGTAGTTTGCATCTACATTCACACGTGAAGAGTTATTCGAGGAGGGGAATGCCAGAGGTTTATCAAACTCTAACAGGAAGCTAAGTGATTCTGTGATAACTGAGAGCAAAGTGGAGGAGAAATTGTTGAAGTTAAACATAAAAAATGCACCTGGGGCAGATGGAATCTATCCAGTTATAATGAAGGAGGAAGCAAGGGAATAAAGCAAACCCTTAACCATACTTATGAGAGCATCCTTAGAGTCAGGGGAGGTCCCCATGGACTGGAGATGTGCAAATGTATTCCCAATTCACAAAGGGGTTTCAAAGGGTGACACAAATAATTATAGACCTGTTAGTTTAACTTCTGTTCCGGGGAAAATAATGGAGTCACTGGTTAAAGTGGTGATACAGGATCACCTATACAAGACAGCAGCAATAGTTCAGACACAGCATGGGTTTGTTAAGGGGAAGTCTTGTCTGCCCAATTTGATTGGATACTATGATGTGGTCACAAAGCAACTGGATGCAAAAAAATAATTTTGATATCATATACTAGGATTTCAGGAAAACTTTTGATACTGTTGCACATGGAAGACTGCTGTACAAATTGAAGCGGTATGGCATTACGGGCAAGTTACTGCAATGGATAAAGGGATGGTTGAGTGGGAGACGGCAGAGAGTGGTAATAAATGGACACTGCCCTACGTGGACTAATGTTATTAGCGTATTTCCCAGAGTTCAGAGCTTGGCCCATTGCTGTTTTGTGTATTTATCAATGATATCGATGAAGGTATATCGGGCTTAATGTCCACGTTTGCAGATGATACAAAGGTTGGCAGGGTTATTAATGACACTAAAGACAGTATGCTACTGCAACAGGATCTAGAAAAGTTAGGTAGATGGGCTGTGAAATGGCAACCGAAGTTTAACTTTGACAAATGCAAATATGGGTAGCAGTAACCCAAGAGAAAAGCACCAACTCTGTGATACTACACTCAGGGAGGTGGAAAATGAAAGAGACCTGGGGTAATTGTGCAGTCAGATAAGAAGTTCTCTGAGCAGTGCAGATGGGCTGCCAGAGCAGGTCATGGAGTTTTGTAAATGATATATAGGAATTTTGCTAGCAGAGACAAGGTGATTATCCCTTTGTAGAAGGTAATGGTCAGGCTACACCTTGAGTACTGTATACAGGTCTGGAGGCCTCATTTTAGGAAGGATGTAGAGTTGCTAGAATGAGTACAGAGAAAGGCAACAAGATTGTTGAGAGGAACAAAGGGGTGCGCTTATGAAGAAAGGCTTAAGTTCTGCAAGTTGCAGCATCTGGAAACTAGGCACCTGCAAGGTGATCTGATTGAGGTGTATAAGGCCTTGAATGGTTTGAGCAGGCTCAATGCTAACAGGATACTTCTGCTTGCTCAGCCTAAGAACCTGAGGGGGCATATATTCTAATTGAGGAAAGACAGTTATAGAATAGATGTGCGGAGGTTTGCTGCCCGTTGCCTTTAGCCAACGGGTAGTTGATTGCTGGAACAGACTTCCATCTGTTGTTGTGGAAGCTGATTGCTTAAATAAATTTAAGGCTGAACTAGACAAACGTTTGGAGTGACTGGATTGGTGAAATGGGAAGGTTTTTTTTTTTTTTTTTGGCTGATGCTGTATAAGCTTGCTTTCTTGCACCATATGCCTCAACTAATGCTAATTAGCTGGTAACCATTCTGAAAACTTTGTGAATGAATGGGTATGCCTTCACAGTACTGTTTATGATGTTTGCACATGCCAAGTAACCCCAGGGGCTCACACCCAGGCTCCAGAGCTGGATATCATCATTCTTCTCTCTCTCTCTCTCTCTCTCTCTCTCTCTCTCTCTCTCTCTCTCTCTCTCTCTCAGAGTACTCAATTTTTTTTGGCTGGTGCAGCATAAGCCTCAAGCTTCCTTGCACCATACAGCTAATAATAATAATAATTTACATGTTGTGCAGACTGTTCTTGACCTCTCTGTAGTTACCACTCTTCCAATTTTTCACTGGCAAACCAAGAATTATAATAGAAATTCTTGAAATGTCACTGCAATATTTTATTTGTGTGTGTCCAACAGCTTGTATTGCATTAATTCTAAAATTAATTGCAAGTACATAATATCATTAAGGCAATCAATATCATTAAAACATAACTACAATCTCATCTGAACAGATGTGAAAATTTCCTGAAGTCTGACAGGATTTGAATCTGGACCTGTCCAAATGACCAACAAGTTATGAATACACTATATGTCACAGAAGATTGTTTGTTTGTTTGTTTGTTATTTGGTTTTTAGGAGCGTTAGCAACTAAGGCCATATTGCTCCAGGGATATGCAGTGGTCATTCCCTGACCTTTCCGCATCCTCCGTATTCAGTGGTCACGGGCTCAAACTCGTCACAGAAGCCTTTTTCTCATTCTTTCATGCCATGGTACACTGTTAACCAGAGGTTGAAATGGAATGCCATTGATAAAATATATTATTTTTAATAATCAAGTAGACATATGACATTACTGATCCAATTGATGAACTGTTTGTTTGTTTCTTATTTGTTTTTTAGGAGCATTAGCAACTAAGGCCATATTGCTCCGGGGATATGCGGCGGTCATTCTCTGACGTTTCCACATCCTCCGTATTTGGTGGGTACGGGCTCGAATCCTGGTCCAATCAAGAAGCGTGTGCTACGCACTGCTGCTCCTGCCCACCTGGCTATGGAGGTGCCAACTGATGAACTGGAACAGTGATCTGTAACACCATTCCAGTTCATCTATTAAACCTGTTAACCTCAGTGAAAGATGTTAACCATGAGGCATCAGTATACCTCTACACTGCACACATATTCTATGTTTGATTTACATTTTCCCCAGAATGAAAAACAAAAGTGTGTGAGAAAAAAAACATGCAACTACACCAGAAACCAAGTAACTTAACTATAATATAAAAAGGAAAAATCCCAAAATGTTTCTCCTATTCAATCCAGAATTGAACCCAGGCATTTTCTACATGGTTTGGGAGAAAACTGGATATAGTTAGTCACTCTACTACTAGCTAACATAAAAGAATGAGGAAGTCGTTTCAACCACTACTTCAATATTATAATTTTCGTATGGCAACACTGCACTACGTCCAAATATTATTTGCAAAAAGATGTAAAATATGTCCACACTGAAATGTAACAACTTCAAAGTACTACAGGGATCCCCAGTATCCAAGTTCCTGCAGTTAAGAGAATTTGAAAATTAAAGAATTAAAGCTTTTTCCCTTGAGAATATTGACCAAGCACTTGAATATTTTTTGTAAAAACAATCTTCTTCATGATCGTGCAACAAAAATTGAGCACAAAGTTAAAGACATAACTAAATGCTATGACAATTTTATTTGAAATAATACGGCAAAAAAAAAAACATGAACTCGGCATTCATTCTTTATTTCGTACAATTGAAAAATAGTGTAACTTCGATAAACTTTACTTTACGTTGTGCAACATATTATAATAAAAAATGTCTAATAAAATTATTTCATCATTTTTCAGTTCCTTCATCCATTTTTTACTATGTGAAAGTACATAATAAACATTACTAAAATTTGGTCCCCATTTTAAGTGGAATTTTCTGGAACCAATTATCCTCAGATAATGAGGATCCCTATATATATTTTTATTACATAAAATAATGATCAAATGATGTAAAATAAAGGAACAAGCATAGAACTCACAGAAAATATAGTAGAGTTAATTTTGCATGTGAATTCATAGTCCACATGTGCACCGTTCGTAGCATAGACTAGGTTACACTGGTATTCAATTTCCCTCTGCATGTTGTCTAATACTGCAGGGCATGATGGAATGCACTTTGAGGGCAACTGCCATCATGATGCATTCCTTTGGCTCTAAGGTATTATGAACTTTCGAGGAGCAGCTTAGACTTTACATGACCCTATAGAAAAAATGAAGTGGAGCGAAGTTAGCTGATGAGTCCATCTCTGTCTGCCTGGGACCAATGGAGAGGAGCTCCACCTTGCTGGAAAACAAAATGTTTGGTCAGCAATCCTCTGTCTCACAAAAGATTTCTAGTAAGAACGAACTCCACACAAATACTAAAATAAAATTTAATAATATAATTAATTAAGGATAATATACAGGATGTTTCAAAAGAATGTGCAAAAAGTTCAACATTCTAGAGTTCAAAATAAAAAATCATGTAAACCTATGATTTGATTCTGAATGTTACATAACAAAAGCTGTTTTTAAATTATAAAAAAAAATGCTACGGGTTTTGAATGGAAAAATTATAAAAAAAAAAAATTAAGAATAAGCAGACGTGTATTTAGTTTGAAGAACCATTTTGCTACATAAATGGCTAGCTACTGATTCTTAATTATTTTATTTTTACCATTCAGAACTTTGCCACCATTTTTTTGAATTCAGACAGTAATAACTCCATAACCATTCAAAATCAGACATGTTTATCTTTTTTTTTTTTTTTTTTATGTGAACCCCAAACACCACAGGTATTAGAACCTATAGTGCTTAGTACCGTGCTTCGGTTGGAGGTTGAGAAGACGAAAGAAGATATTTGTTGACATTGGACTTGAACTTCTGTAGATTGTAATTTTCAGGAAATTCGTATGAAGGAAGGTTGTTCCAGAAAACGACAGTTGAATGAATAAATGAGGAAGATGAAAAGTTGGTTCTGTGGGTTTGAAGTTGGACAGTAAATGGATGTTAGCCGGTGGCGGAATGTGTTCGGACTGTTTTGAAAGAGAGAGCGGGAATTATAGAAGCCAATTCAGAAGAACAGTGCCCAAGGAAGTATCTGTAGAAGAGGCATGCAGCAGAAACAGTACGTCTATGAGAAAGCGAGTGGAGAGACTCTGTTAGAGATGAATCATTAATTAACCTAACTGTCCTCTTCTGAATGGAATCAAGAAGCCTGAGAGACGTTTTGGGGGCACCACCCCAGATGTGGGAAGAATATTCCATGGCAGGGCTGATTGCGATTTATACAGAGTGAGCAGCCATTTGGAAGAAAGGTAAAGGCAAAAGCAAAAGAGAAAACCAAGTTTTTTAGATGCAGAGGAAGCAATATTTGTAATGTGCTTGTGCCAAGAGAGATTAGAAGTCAGGGTAATCCCCAAAAGAGATGTATCATTTTGCCTAAAAATCGGAGTATCACTAAAGATAAGCATAGGAGCAGGAGAATCCTTTTTGCGAGATATAAGACAAGACTGAGTTTTAGAAGAGTTGAAATCAACTAAGTTGTCTTTGCCCCACTGGAGAATTACCTGAAGATCGGCATTTAAGGAATTGGTAGCAGATTTTCGAGATGTTGAAGCTGATTGAGCAGGACAAGGTTTCTCAAAATGGAAAGTGGAATGCAATGTGCTATCATCGGCAAAACTATAGACAAGATTTCCAGTCAATGGAAGAAGGTCATTAATGTACAAGAGGAAAAGAGTGGGGGAAAGAACTGAACCTTGGGGGACACTGGCATTAGTGGAGAAGTTAGAAGACAGAGAGCCATCTACCATCACCCTCAGTGAGCGATCAGAAAGAAAACTGGATAACCAATTACTAAAAACAGTTGGAAAACCATAAGATGGAAGCTTGTTTAGAAGACCTTTATGCCAAACACAATCAAAAGCCTTTGAGATGTCAAGAGCAACTACTAGTGTTTCACCAAACCTTTCCATTGAGTTAGTCCATAAATGGGTAACATAAGCCAGAATATCACCAGTGGATCGACACTGACGGAATCCATACTGGCGATCGTTGATCAGATGGAAGGTTTCTAGGTAGTTTAAGAGTTGGCGGTTAATTGATTTCTCCATTACTTTAGAAAGAGTAGTAGTAATTGCAATGGGACGATAATTGGATGGGAGGGATTTTTCACCCTTTTTAGGAACTGGCTGGATATGAGCAAATTTCCAAGCAGAAGGAAAAAACACCTTTGGAATAAGAAAGTGAAAAAAGGTGGCAAAGAATAGGAGTAAGTTCAGGAGCACAGGTTTTGAGAACAAGTGGAGAAATACCATCAGGACCTGGAGCTTTCTTAGTATCAAGATTCATCAAAATCCTTCTGATATCTGAATTTTTTTCTTATTTTAGACCTCTAGAATATGTCCCAAAATTTTTTTTAACATCCTTTTGAAACACCCTATATATACAAACATAAAACAGAAAAAAAGTTTAGTACTGGTAAAATAGAAGCTTGAGTTTATAAAAAAAAAAAATCAGAGTACAGTGCCTTTAACTCAAGAAATGAACAAGAGTAGTTCAAACAGAAGGATTTATGTGACAGGCTTAGGCAGGGTGTGGTAGCATATGAGTAGAGGAATAAACAGGAAATTAGAATGAAGCAGCAAAGAAACAAAATTAAAAAAGAACTAGTCATACTCTAGCAGTATAAAATAACTTGCACTGGTAGAAGCAAAGAAAGTGCCAAAGCTATCATATGGCAAAACTGCAGAATCCATGATAGGAAGCAAGCAATTTCCACCTTATTACAATTAATATTGGGGCCAATCGTAAAAATATAGTTTCAAGCTGTGAGCCAACTACCTCAACATCAAAGCAGGAATTAAGAGTGTGCTCACCAATAATACAGAGAAAGGGCAGAAGAACCACAATTAGCCCTGCCAAAAAGTACCTCCCATGCACCACAATACACCCTTCTAACCTCTCATTTCTTGACAAAGTAGTACATACCACAATGTATATATATTGTGGTATGTACTACTTTACTTTTTTTGCTAACTGCAAAAAAGTACAGAGATGAATGATTTTACCCAACAAACAATAGACTGTAGCTTCCTACAAGTAGCTGCACATATCCAATATGTAAAAGATGGTATGGTTTGTTGTTGTTTGTTTTTTTGGTTTTTAGGAGCATTATTGCTTCGGAGATATGCGGTGGTCATTTCCTGACCTTTCCGCATCCTCCATATTTGGTGGTCACGGGCTGGAACCCCCGGTCTAATCAAGAAGCGTGTGTTACGCACTGCTGTTCCTTCCCACCTGGCTACAGAGGAGGCCTGTAAAAGATGGTCAGTGATGACAAATATTCTGAGATGTTCTCTCTCTCTCTCTCTCTCTCTCTCTCTCGCACGCACGCACGCAATATGGTAACTGCGTAACAAGACACTCACAGATTACTGGATAGGGGAAGATGTAGAAAATAGAAATAAGCTCACTTATGTTGTTGTTGGGTTTTGGGTGGATCAGTAGCATAGGCCATATTGCACTATTGTATATTATGTCTGTAAGTGAGAGTTCCCAAGCCATTTACATATGGGCCAAAATACCCAGAACAACTCACAAGGAAACTTCCATCACTTGGCAATAACTAATGACAGCATTGAAGAAACCTTTTGAAATTGCTGCAGTTGGACATCTCCAAATAAGTGACAGGTAGCAAAACCACTATACTGTCAAGGAGCATGACTATGATATCCATTACCATCTTCCAAACTTTTTTTCTAATGGAGTCTCAATTATAGTTGCCACAACAACTCACATCAGTTGCCCTAAATATTTGCTCTATAATTCCCTTCACTTTAAAGGTTGTATTTGTGCATATGTTTCTGACTTGTCAGAGACTTCCTAATTTGGAATCGCCTCTGGCTTGAAATTTCTCCAACCCATTCTGTAAAATTCATTTGCAGTATAACTTTCCTAAGAGTGAGGTAATTTTCCTCTGTGCTTTTAATATTCACAACTCCAACTGGCTTCAGTTTTCTAATTATGCAGATATGGGTCTGTAAATATTCTCATAATTCAGTAACACTCAGATTTCACAAGATGGGGGCTTTACACAAGACTCTCCCTTGTTAAATTTTCACAGATTATCTGAGCTCCTCATTAAAAAATTAGTTTGATAAAATTCAGACTACTTTCACAATCACTATCTGGAACAATGGGGAAATATAGGGAACAATCCCTATCTGAAATTCCTTTTCAGTGAACTGCCTTATTAACAAAGTGGCAGCAAACCCTTGGTTGCAATGTCATAGACATATAACTCATCAAACCCATATAGAACATGTAGAGGATACTTGCACAAAAATTTTGCTTATTTACAGATCACATTAAGTAATACTTCTATACAAAATTTTCTGCTAATGCCAACTGCAAATATCCCCCCCTCCCAAAAATAGGTAGAAATCTGAATTTCTGTAGGTACAGTCTCCAGTAAATGTTCTACAATCATACGAGACAAGCAATGCAAGTCTATGAAAACCATATGATAAAGCTAGAGTCTATAACAGTTTAGAGAACCATTACGTGTGCAGCCTTTTGACTTATGGTAACAAGTAATGATTGGAGAAAAATCACACGCATGATATCAGAAAAATGATTATGATGGCTTTGCGAACATCAATCAGCTGTCTGACAGAGTATATGAATGAATGAGCACAATGATGCCTAGTCAGACTACCAAGTCCAAAAGATTTGTCTCATTTAAGAACAGCGAGGGCTGTACAATTCTGACTTAAAGGAGGCAAGGAGCATTAGAATTTCTTCATGGAAAAACAAATTGCTATGTAAAACTATAATGTGGGTACATAGCTGGAAAGATCACACACATGCAAGGGTTGTTTCTCACTTTGGGTCTCTCCACAGTAGCTATAACCACAGCTTCACAACACATCACAAACTGATATTCAAATTTGGTTTTTTCTTTTCTTCTTGACATGATCTATAAATGAGCAAAATTTCAAATATTTCATGACATTACCCTCATTAGTTAGGTCTGCCTTATTCAATTTCCCTCTGAATAGTAGAACTTAAACATGTCCATGCCAATTTAAAAAGTCATATGCATTTATTGTCAAATTATTAATGTTTCTTGTTGGGAAACCTGTTATTCTGAGAGTGAGGTCACAGTTCCTTTTAACATGTCTTCCTAGTACATCTGTTTTGCTTCAACAGGTAATCACTTGCACCTTTTTGGAAGGAACTTGCTCTCTGATTATATTTTTACCACCTTCAATTTATGTTTTGGAGATGTACAATTGTATTTTAAAATTCTTTGTACTGAGAGAATCAGAGCATAGCCATAGGTAAAACAGTCAGATGCATCATAGCTAACATTACTATGGAAAAACTGGAAAAAATATTTAGTAATGTCCTGGTGCCTGTCAGATTCTGGTAAATGTATGCAGTACAGTTTATCAAATACAAATTTGCATATGCTCTCACGCATCTACTTAGTACTGTACTGCATACAAACGATTAAATTCCAAAAAAATATGATAATAAAACAAACATGGTCGTCCACTGAAAAATGTGAAATTGATCACGAGACTGAAAGAAACCTAACTTGGCTGTGTGCACTATTATTGCTACTCAAGACTTTTAGCACTTCTACTGCAGTGAACATTGTTGAACACTGATATCGTAAAAATATTGATTCACTATGTCAAAAGAGGTGAAGGGTGTTAAGCACAAAAGAACTGCAAGTTCATTTAAAGTGAAATGGCTTGATGAAATTGTAGGAACTGCTACCACTAAGAGTCATAATTTTACATGTTTTGTTGCAAGAAATATTTATGTTATGTTTCCTTCAAGAAATGGTGTTATATTAGCATTAGAAGAGACATATGATGCAAGAAAGCAAGCTTACACAGCATCAGCCAAAAAAAAAAAAACCCTTCTCATTTCACCCATCCATTCGCTTCAAATGTTTGTCTAGTTCTACCTTGAATTTATTTAAGCTATCAACTTCTACGACAGATGGAAGTTTGTTCCGGCAATCAACCACTAGCTGGCTAAAGGCAAACTCCCGCACATCTATTCTACAATTGCCTTTCCTCAATTTGAATTTATGCCCTCTCAGGTGATTATTCTGAGCAAGAGGAAGAATCCCATCAGCATTAAGCATGCTCAACCCATTCAAGGCATTATACACTTCAATCAGATCACTCCACAGGAGCCTAGTCTCCAGACACTCTAATTTGCAAAACTTAAGGTCTTTCTTCATAAGAACAACCTTTTGTTCCATTCACTAATCTTGTTGCCCTTCTCTGTACTCATTCCAGCAGCTCTACATCCTTCCTATTATTAGGCTTTCAGACCTGTATATAATACTCAAAGTGTGGCCTGACCATTGCTTTATACAAGGAGAAAATCACCTCCTTTTCCCAGCTAGAAAAATTCCTGTATATTGTCACCTCTCACTCTGTGTGTGTGTGGTTGCTTGCTACCTACTTAGGCTTTCCCATTTATTCGCACTCTTTTCGCCTTCGCGAGCTTCAGAGGTATGGCTGTAACAGAACTAGTCAGTCTAGGTATAACTCATACTTTTCGTTCTAAGTGTAATTAGTTCGGTTTTTTTATCTTTTTCTTTAGGTTGGTCATTTTAATTTACTTTAACATATTCACCTCGCCTATCTGGTATCTAGTTCTGCTCTCGTCTAGTGGTTTTTGTATAGGACAAAGTTTCTTATACCCTCAAGATACAGAGGGAGAATGTTTCTTTCTCTCTCCATCCCGCGGTTTGAACTTTAGCGTTGTAATTATCAGGTATTTAATTACTTGACACCGCAGTTACCTCCTAATCATGTTTTAACATTTAGCTTTACTACTTTAGTGGTTGAATGTGAGGTTTTGGCAGAGAACGAGAAAACTCCTACAGTACAAAACATAAAAAAGTTTAATACAAGAGAAAGTAACTCTTACATATTTTAGTTCTTCCAATAATGTAAATTCATTAAAATGTTACAATAATGATAGGATTATGCTTTTTAGGATTATCATTCTTAAATAAAGGTACAAGTTACAAGATTATAAGAGGCTAGAAAGAATCCATCTCTTCATCATTATGCTTTACTAACTTTTCATACTATACCTTCCCAACTAACTTACCAATATTAGATAATGCCTGGGCTCTAGCTAATGCTCCTCGATTCTTCGTTATTCTCCCGGCGACTCTACGCAGTTGTCTCCGTAGCGGGCAGTGGCTTTTCCCTCCGTTCTCAGCGACTGGAACTTCTCTTTTCTCTTCTATTCTCTCTGGCTTCCTTTTCTCTCTCGTCTCCTCTCCTCCTCTGGGTCTCAAGGACCTGCTTTAATACCCCTAGTTCTCCCTTTTGTTTATACAATTCCCTTTCTCTTATTGGAGAACTCCACGTCCTCGCACATTCGGACTCCACGTCATGGGACACTTAATCAAAGGAGTAACCACCATCCTCAATTACACCATGTACCAAACATTCTGGCAACACATGTAGCCACTCTTCACCAGCTCCTTATTAGGAAAATGAAGAGTCTGTAGCTTACATCTTCACCGAGTTTACGAGGCTGGGAGGGATCTATGATATCCGTTCACACGGGTGTCTGTATCTCTCTCTCCCTCTGATTTCTCCCCCCTTTGTCGTCATCATTTATTTGCATGCCAAGCTAAGCGCATCTTTCTTGTGTTTATAGAAATCTAGCCCATAAGTGGCTCCCGAGATAGCCGTCGCCGGTCAACAACTGTAGGCTTCTGTAGAGTTTTACGTAGGCTTTCTTTTTAATACATAGTTGCTGTGGCTAATTCCGCCATCTTTTTAGTCGCCATTAAAACAGGTTCCAATTTAAGGATTTAAGGACATCTAATTTGCTTTAATACTCAGTTTTAATAACTCTAAAATTGTTAATAAACGAAGTTTTTGGATAATAACTAAGTAGAGGAATTATGAGAAATTAAAATTAATATTCTTATTATAAGTTTAGGGGAAAAGGCGGAATTAGCACTGCAACATCTTCCTCTGCTCCCTCCTTTTCAGAATTGGAACTGGGGATTTAGAAAGAAGCACTCTTCTCAATTCTGAAAAACAAATCAGGCCGTAAACTGAAATTTCCCAAAGTAAAAGATGGCTTCTTCCTTTACAGCTGCCTCTACAACTAAACTTGTAGCCACTCTTCACCAGCTCCTTATTAGGAAAATGAAGAGTCTGTAGCTTACATCTTCACCGAGTTTACAAGGCTGGGAGGGATCTACAATATCCGTTCACACAGGTGTCTGTATCTCTCTCTCCCCCTTTGTCGTCATCATTTGCATGCCAAGCTAAGCGCATTTTCTTGTGTTTATAGAAATCTAACCCATAAGTGGCTTCCGAGATAGCCGTCGCCGGCCAACAACTGTAGGCTTCTGTAGAGTTTTACGTAGGCTTTCTTTTTAATACATAGTTGCTGTGGCTAATTCTGCCATCTTTTTAGTCGCCATGAAAACAGGTTCCAATTTAAGGACATCTAATTTGCTTTAATACTCAGTTTTAATAACTCTAAAACTGTTAATAAACGAAGTTTTTGGATAATAACTAAGTAGAGGAATTATGAGAAATTAAAATTAATATTCTTATTATAAGTTCAGGGGAAAAGGCGGAATTAGCACTGCAACAATATCATTGACAAGACACCATGAGATACTCTTGCAGACTGTCTGCACTGCTCAGAAAACTTCATACCTGACTGCACAATTACCCCCAGGTCCTTTTCATTCTCTACACCCTGAGTGTGGTACCACACAGTTGATATGTTACTCTAGGGTTACTGCTATCCATATGCAGTATTTTACATTTGTCAATGTTAAACTTCATTTGCCACCTCTCAGCCCATCTGCTCAACTTTTCTAGATCTTGTTGCAGTAGTGTACTGTCATTCGTGTCATATGTTTGTATTGTGATGGTGCAAAAGTTCCAGGTGAATTTGCTAGAACATGCAAAGGGGTGCAACAACGTTTGGAAATTTAACTTTTCGAAGTTTCATCTCACAAGCAAATCACATGTCGATGATGTACAGAAACTTAGACACCGAAAACCTTCACTACCAGCTACAGGGCTGCTGCATAAAAGTCCAGATGAATAAGAACAAAAACATTCAAACCAAGAAGAAATTAAAGTGCTTAATGATGGTGTTCTGTTAGGCATTAAAATGAATAACCCTTTGCTCTCAGTTCAAGACATTAATGGCAAAATACGTGAAAATTCCTGATAGTTGACAAAGCAAAAATTATGCATTTGAATTTTTGGAGATCATCAACAGCATTGTTCTAAAAGAAATGATTGAGGAAATAGCTTCAGCAGATTTTCATATATTAACAGTTGATGAAAGCACATATCTATCAACAAATGCCTCGTACTGTACTTCAAATGTAGGCCTAGAAATTCTACTGTGTATAAAACTTATTTTGGTGGAATAGCACAGCTTCAGGCATGTGATGCTTCTGTTGTATTGGCACTCAAGAAGTTTTATGCTAACCACAATCTTGACCTGAAGAAAATGTTTACATTTTATAGTGCATTAGTATGGTGCAGCAGAACTACTAAAGCAGGATATACCACACTTAGTTCATCACTGTGTTGCACACCATGAGGATTTGGGCATTTGTGAAGTGGACAAATGGCAAGTTAATACAAGATATTGAAACTAATGTAAACAATATATTGTTTGCATTAGTAATTATGTGTGCACGAATAGTTTCTGTGGTGTTGTTTGTTCTCCTGCAAATGTATGCTAAAATGTTCAAGATGAATCTGTTCCAACATTTTTATACACTCTGAGTCAGCGAGTGTTGCTCTTCACAACTCCAAAGAAAGAAGAATTCGGGGGATAGTTTTCAAGTGTTAGCAAACGAAATTTATGGTCCTCTTCAACAAGGTATCTCGTACAGTTTCTATAGGCAGCCATGAAGCTGGGAAGCTTTCAGTGTAAGGATTACTGTCTCATAGGTTAACCAAGGTCAGTCACTTTACTGTTTTTGTCTGATTATAGACCGCAAGGTCACCTGTCATTGTTCTTACAAAGACTGTGCCTTTCAAAAGACTACTGATTAATCTACAGTGGTGTGACCTTAAGTACTGCGTGTAGTTCAAATTAGGACTGTTCTAAGCTTATCTCTAGAATCACACTTAACCCTTTGAATGTATTTTATTGAATTCTAAAGTATTTCAACTAATTCTCTGATCAGTTTACTGTAAAATTTGTTCAGATAGCAATAATATTGTTTTGAATACTGCAGATTTTATATTTTGCATCTTAAATTTTCATTTTAATATAAAAAGAAATTTATTGTTTTTACTATTAATTACAATGGCTCTGCAATGCAAATTATTTGTCGTATGTGTAAAAAGAAATGTAAAAACTTCCTCCAATGCAATGCAGTCTTGTTTACTGCATAAAATGCATAGATTTGTCAATGGTAAACTGGAAAAAGATGTCACAGGCAGCTTTCGACTCATGGAAGGGTCCACGTTGCATAAATTACAGGCAGGCAAAGAAAAAGCATACGAAAAATGAAACTCAGGATCAAGCCCAACAGATCTTTTAAGACTTTCTCGGTGAATCTCAGTGTTTCACTTCATCTTCAAATGGCACTCAACAGAGTGGGCTATCAGAGGACATAACTCTGATGTGGTATCAGAGCAGACAAATTGCTCCTTCTCTCACCTTCTTAACCACAAAGTGTCACAAGTTGAAAAGCCAAATGAGATGACCACGAAAATGATTTTTCAAATCCTGGACACTCAAAAATCCATGATGGCCTCTCTTCTTGACAAAACTAAAAAATCAGGTCAGAAAACACCCAACTTTGAAAAATAAATTATGTTTTACTACAGAAAATTTTGGACTTAACAGATCTTATTCCAAACTCCAGAAGATCCTTCAGTAATACATGTAACTTGGTGAAATCCATGGAAAATCCCACATTTCAACCGACTCCTACTACTATAGCAGAAGCCACTTACGCATCTACTGAAAACCAACCTCCAAATCCTCCAGTATAAGCTCCGGTTACTAGTCAATCCCAGAAAGTGTGTAAACATGACAATCAATCTGTCAACCCACTCCTAGAAGATGTTATTTCCTCCAGGAGGCAGGCATCGGAATAGAATCAATCTGCCTCTAATCAGACAGGAAGACATCGATACCCTCCTGCCGTTGTGGGAACAGCTACCAACTCATCAATCTGAGCAGTCCCCAGAACTAAAAGTTCAACCAGGGGTATTTTCGTGTCTAGACTTGAACCTCAACTCTGCGGTACAGAAGTAGAGCAGCATATCAAAACTCAACTGCAGATAGAAGTAAAAGTAATAAAAATGAATTCCAAACACGATTAGTACAGCTCTTTTAATATTCAGTGTCAACAAATGGACTTTGATCTATTACTAAAGGATCACTGTTGGCCTGAGGGAGCCATTATTCAGCCTTTCTATGGACACCCCCCTCTTCCCGGTACAAGGTCATCAGCCAGTGACTTAGCTATCGAAACTAGTCAACGGGAATGACAATTCGTGCATTTTTCAGATAACTCAATTCTAACACCACTAAGTATATTTACAATCTTTCCTTTCAATTTGGTAAATTCCTGTCTCAATTGAAAAAAGCAGTCATTGTTCCTGTTCCTAAGGGGAAACACTGCAACTATCAATAATTTTCTCAGTTTTTGCAAAATTATTGGAAAAAAATTCTTCACGGAAGACTCATGGGCTTCCTGGAAATCAATCAGCTTATCCATCAACAACAGTACGCTTATCGTTCTAAAAGATCCACTGACCTGGCAATTGTTGACTTCTGCTCTAGGATTATGGACTGTCTTGAAAAGGGTCACTATGCAATAGCACTGTTCCTAGACCTATCTAAAGCTTTTGACTGCATAAATCATAAAATCCTACTCAACAAGCTCAACAATCTTGGCTTGAGAGGAAAAATTAACCTCCTCCTTGAAGACTATCTTAATGATAGGCCATTTGTCGTTAAAACAAACCAGTCTTTTTCAGACATTTCTTATTTCTCCAGGGGAGTACCTCAAGGCTCAGTTCTCAGACCTATCCTATTTGTTCTTTACATTAAAATTTCTTTCTCTTCTTCCATCTTCCCACCTAGTAGCATATGCAGATAACATTTCCATTCTAATCACTGATAAAGACCCTAACCAGCTTCAATGCAAGATCTCGGCCCTGCTCTCTGAAATGCATAGCTGGCTTCAAAAGATCAGCTTATACTAAACCCAGAAAAATCCAAATATGTGGTGTTTAGGACGAAAAATAAACCATTAAATATTGATTTCGAAATAACTTACAAAGGAAAACAACTCGAAAAGGTGAATGATACCAAGTTTCTAGGAATCTGGCTAGACGATAAGCTGAGTTGGGATAAACAAATGATCACCTTACGAAAGAAGACTTCGTCACTAGCAGGAATACTCACCCAAGCCTCTGCCTGGGTACCTACTTCCCTTCTCAGACTAGTATTCCTTTCCTTAATACAGCCTCACCTCACATATGGAATCATCTCATGGGGTACTACCTGTCAAGATAACCTTACGAGAATCAATTCAATTGTCAATTAATGTGTTAGTTCAATTTTAGGCCTTCCCTGGAATTCATCGGTGACTTCGAGATATAAGGAAGAAAGACTCTTAAGCATCTACCAACTGATACAAAAAGCTGAGGCGGTCTTTTTCTACAATGCATTGAAAACACCAAACTTTCTGCCACTCTTCAGATCCTTTTTTATAACAACAGAAGAAGAAGAAATAACATATAATTTAAGAAATGAAGCGAATCTGAAGGTTCCGCTTTTTAAAAAAGCCATAGGTCAGAAAAATATAAAATACAGAGGCGCAAAAACCTGGAATAATCTTACTGAAAATATCAAAAATGCCATTTCACTAAACCAGTTCAAGAAGCTCCTAACTGAACATATCACCAAGTATGTCTGATCTAAATCACCTCCTGAACTTTGCATTCCACAATGCACACCAGTTTGAAAATTATGTAAACAAGTTGAAGGAACAGCTATCAAAAAGCTTGTAACACTCTACGTAGTTATTTCATCATATTTTTCTTTCATACTTCTTATTGTAAAAGTACTCACAATGTAATTATAAGTAATGTTGTTAACCACATGACATATGTGGTTGGTTTTTGAAGTCTCTGTAATGGAATGTAGAAACATGTCCAATTTATGATGTATCTGTTAAATAATAAATGATAATAATAAAAACAAATCTGAAATAACAATTTCAGATTTGTTTTTATTATCATTTTAAAAGGGAATACCCCCTAAAAAGCCTCTGGCTTATGTGTTCTCCCTCCCTTCTTGCTGTTATCTCCCAACAATTGTTAACACAAAATAGGGATAAATAAATTATTATTATATACTATTTCCTTGGTCCACAAATTATGCAAATTTCAAGAAATTATCAATGCTTCTGAAAATGAATCTGTTGCTTTCAGACCTCTCAATTAAGTCACATAGTCATCCAGGCACTTTGTGCTGCAAGCAATATTCAGAAATTGAGGCACTGATTGAGTACTTTGAAGAAAATTAATCAAATATCCCATTTTGAAATTTTGCCATAAAAAGTTAACAAACACTGAATAATAAATAGACCAAGAAGTTTTAGAGATTGTGTTAGAACTGCATTGTAGGGCTACATTGTGTAAGCTTTTCAATGCCATGGCCTGACATCAGTTTTATTATTATTAGTATTAGCATATGGCGTAAGGAAGCCTGAGGCTTATGCTGCACCAGCCAAAAAAAAATTTCTGAATTACCCTGAGAGAGAGAGAGAGAGAGAGAGAGAGAGAGAGAGAGAGAGAGAGAAGGGAATCACCAAGAAAGAGAAGAATGATGATATCCAGTTCAGGACCCTGAGTGTGCCAAGCCCATACTCACCAGATGTGAGCCCCTAGGGTTAAATTGATGAACTTCATTTTGTATGGGGCAAATGGGCACGTTAGGAAAGCAGCATCTTGGTGATAATGTTTCTTGGAATAACAAGGTTAAGGCTTTGTTTAGCAAAAGACCAGAAGGGAACATTGTAGTCGATATGAGTTCTCTGTTAATTTAACCCCAGGTGCTCAATATCTGGTGACTATGGGCTTGGCACACACAGAGTCCTGAGCTGGATATCATCATTCTTCTCGTCCTTGGTGATTCCCTTCTACTTCTCTCTTTCTCTCTCTCTCTCTCTCTCTCTCAGGATAACTCAGAAATTTATTTTTTTTTTTGGCTGGTGCAGCAAAAGCCTCAAGCTTCCTTGCACCATATGACTAATGATAGTAATAATAATAATAAAACTTTTATAAACCTGCTTTGTGTTCATTTGGAAGATAGATTTTCTGCAGATGAAGTACAATGGTCAGCCTTTGATTGTTCAGCAATAGCTGAGTGTGACTTTACCTATGGCAATGACCAAAGTTAATGCTTTATGCTCAAAATACCAGACACTTTAGCTGAAAATACTGTCAGAGTTAAACAGTACAGTGACTTTAAATTTGCTATGCATAAAAAAACTAAATGCAAACTAGTTACAAACTTCACTAATATAGCGACATCTGCACTTCAAAATGAATAGTTTTGGGTTGATGTGTGTGTGTGCATTTTCTGGGGCAATCGGACAACTAAATGAATGCTGTTTGTGTCATCAAGGAGGGGGAGCTACTTAGTTTTGATTGTTAGATTGTTATTTAATGTCACTGTACATATACTTTGCATCTTGCACTTTTTTATCATGTGACTTTTAATAGTCACGTGATAAAAGTCGAATGATTTTCGTCTCGTGGTTTTACTTGATAGATGGTTCGCTCGTTCTTTCTCGTCTTTCCTCATATGGATGCCCTTTTCCCAATCTCACCAGGTGAGTTACTCGTCTTTGGATCCTTTCAAGAAGCACAATGTCTTTCTTTAGGTGCAGTCTCCATACTCGAGCACAGTGTTCCAAGCGTGGTCTAACAATAGCATTATATAATGGGATTATGATGTCTTTATCTCTACTAAAAATTGTTCGGTAAATAATTAACAGGACAACACCATGGCCCTCCTTGCAGCTAGTCTACAATGCTCGGAGAACTTCATATCTGACCGTATCATAATACCCAAGTGGGTGATTCCGTGTCAAGCAGCCCAATTTTGAAGATGTTCCCTGCTTAACCATCTTCAATTTTGTTGAAATTTGGTGTAGATGTTTAAACAGGTTTCCAAAGAAGCTGTGAAAAAATTCAGTACAAAATATAATATGCTCGAGGCACCAGCACCTTTTTTGTGGAGGTTACTTGTGTTACGTGGAGCAAATCACAAAAAATTTTCAAAGTTTTAAGTGTTACTGTTGCACAACATTGAGAGTTAGTGCTCTGAAACTTGGTATACCTAGTTAACTTTTGGCAGAGAATGCAAACTTTTGGTGTCCAGGCTCAAAAACCTTCACATTTTTTTACAATGCAGCCTAAAACTGGCACCAAAAATTTGTTGCGACAAATTTAAGCAAGAATTTTGAAAATCATAACTTTGAAATAAAAACCTTTGGTACCTTCTTCTTTGAGCATTCCATTTAATATCTGCATGAATTCAGCCTAACTAAATATGAGCTCTTATACTTGTTTGCTGGCTGGGATATTTTCCTTCAAAAATACTCAAAATTTGACCTATCTTTAGGGGCAAATATCTTAAATGTGGGACAATTCTCTAGTTTTTGCCACCATTGGAAAGAGAAGGTTTTAAGCAACAAGAATCATGGTTTTTCAGTTTTGTGTCTTGCTACTTAAGGCCTAAAAATGGCCTTAAACATTTTATATTTTCCACATAATATCTGCATACTTATTGAGTTTCACATCTCAATAAGGACAGAACTATTGCATTTACAAGAGTGAAATTTTCTGCAATTACTCTGCCCTTTGGTTTAAGGAGAAAGGATATATTGCCAAAGCACAAAATGATCTGTATTTTTTACAATGGGGGTGCAAATGGCAAGAAAAGAAATTGCATGGGTTTCTTTAGTGCAAGTTCCCAAGCCTGAAAAGTGGTCTTTATTCTTTATTCAGGATTCCAAGCATAAAGATGATGTTCTATTGGTTTCTAAGCTTGAAAGAAGTTATAACTGCAACAAAATTTATTTAAAACACAATACAATTTGAAATAAGAAAGTGAGTGTGAAGATATTGAATCACTGCTTCATAATGGACTGGAATTTTTCATTGATGGTTGATATTACTACTTAAGCAAGCTATATTGTCATCCCATTGTTGTTATTTTTGGAGCTGGAAGGTTGGCAATAATTTGTTGTTCAGGAATCCAGCAGACATCTTGTGTAGCAGGTCAGTGAAATGAGGAAGCTGCTCCATGAGGATGCATGAAATTTACCAATACATCATGATGTTCTTCAAATGAAATTTCACAAATACAGTATTTCCAATTCACCAATTATTGTCATAAATACAGGTAATGTATTGGCCAGGTTGTAAATTAACAATTGGCACTTACTGAATATTGGTTTCACTAGTCTGATCTACATGAGCTACAAATGATGATGGCGTCACTTGATACTCTGCAAACACGAATCTGTCTTGCATCAATGAAGTGATGATATTCTCTTGTTCCAGCAATAGTATGACCTCTATGAATCTTTTCTCTTGAAATGGCCTTACTTGCTCAATTTCCTCTTTAGAAACAAAACAGAATTTCATTCCAGTCACATGCTTGTCACAAAATTCAAACATGTTTCTTGGTGTGTCAGGGTTTGGTTTTAAATTGGGCGTTGGAGACTTGCACATGCTGCCAATTGTTTTATTGTTCCACCAATTCCATCACATGGCGACCTGCCATGGCTAGTGCCAAAGAAATTCCATTCAGCACTGATATCAAAATCCTTCTGATGATGACACAAATTAATAAAATTCTTGTATCGAGCTGCAAAACCATCACTGAAGTAGTAGTAAATGTGCTTGATTTCTGTCATGGAACTCTTCAAATATTCAATTAAGTTGATTAGAAAAACATGCACTGACTATGCAGAAACTTATATTCTGAAGTTCAACATGCTTGTAATAAATGACAAATGGATGCAATGTAGCTTGGCTATCCTCCCAGTGGAACCCTTGAACAGCACCTTGCACAACAAATGAATAATTTTCTGCAAAATCCATCACAAGATGACCAATTCTCCTGTCATTAAGCTTTCCTTTGTTGATTTCAAATGGTAGCTTTGATGTTTAGCAATGTAGTGATGACAGGAAAGGCTAAATATCTTTATACTCAACCCTTCAATAAAATCTTCTGTTGTTAATTGCTTTGTGTCCAGTGTATCTCTGTCAGTGTGTATCCACTACTTGAATTCAAAAATATCTTCTGGCCCATTGTTTTCAAAAATATTCTCTAGAAACTTTTTTAATTAATCTAGTCCTGGCCATTTTTCACTCCGATGAAGCATACAATCTTTTGACTCCAAACCACAGACTGTTTTACCAATGAGAACCATGTAATCACATTCAACAGGACTTGCTGCTAGCATTAACTTGACATTTTGATGGATTGTGCATACACATACAGAATGTGTTCCTGGTGCACGAACTGTAACACATCACTTAGGTTGAAGTTCACAAAATTTAGAAAATCCAATGTCAGATCCATTTCTATCTCAATAAATATTTCCTTCAAGTTGCTGAGTAGTAGTCGCTTTTGCATTTGCATTTTTACTCCATCTGCATTTCTAATGGAACTAAATTCATCATCTTCAAAAAATTCCATCACCTTTTGCTTTACTTGCACAGAAAGCTTTTTTCCAGGTATGGCCATGATTCCTTCTTCTGCTTTAAGTTTTCTAGCTTTCTTGACCAGTCTTTCTGAGACACTAAACTCTTCCATTGTTTTCTTTACAGACCAACTAAATGGAGCTAGTGTTAATATTTGAAGTATTTATGAATGACTTGATACCATCAACTTTTCTTTCAATTCTTTCAGCAGCTCATCTAAGCATTTTCCACACTGATGACTTGCACTTGGCTCCATGATGTCATTTGGATCCAAACCACCAATAGATGCAATTTTACTGGGAATTACATCTTGTAATTCCCAGTAAAACTTGCCTTCCTTTTGGCATAGCCTTGTGAGTCTCTCTTAGCCATTTGCTGAAATTTCAGAGGAGAAATACCAATTACCATCAAACTTGTGTTCAAGCTTTCAGTCACATGCATTTTGTCATCATGGTCGGAGCCTGATGAAGTTGATGTTCCTGTTGCTGCTTTTCAGCTGTTAGACTCTTTTCAGCATGATGGGCACAGCTTCTGGCCTAGTTTTATGTCTACCTTTGTTAGGTCTTTCAGGTAGTCTGCCATTGACAAATCATCATCATCATCATCATCATCAGCCATTTTCAATCCACTGCAGGATGAAGGCCTCTCCAGCAACTTTCCAGTTCCTTCTGTTTTGAGCACTGGCCATCCATTTACTACTCAAAAACTCATGAATTTCATCTATCCATCTCCGCCTTTGTCTTCCAGGTTTTCTTCTAGCTCCTCTTGGGTACCATTCTGTTATTTTCTTAGTCCATCTGTCATCATGTCTTCGAGCTATGTGTCCTGCCCAAGACCATTTTAGTTCTTTAGTTTTGATAAGAATGTCCTTTACTTGAGTTTGCTGCCTAATCCATGTGTTTCTCTTCTTATCTAACAGTCTGATTCCCAATATAATTCGTTCCATTCTTCGCTGTGTAGTTCTTAGCTTCTCTTCCATTCTTTTGGTGAGTGCCCAAGTTTCACTTCCATAAGTCATGGTGGGGAGTATACATTGATTCATTATTTTACGTTTCAGACAAACTGGGATATTGCTCTTCAGTATGTGACTATATTTCCTGAATGCTATCCATCCAAAATTTATTCTTCTCTTGACTTCCAGCCATTTATCATTATTACAGCTAATAACTTGTCCCAGATAAGTATATGACTCCACCTTTTCAATTACTGCTCCTTCAATAATTATTTCCCTTTCCGTGGCATACTTGTTCATCATTACTTTTGTTTTAGCCATATTCATCTTTAGTCCAAAATCCTTACTAACTCTGCATAACCGATTAAGATTTTCTTCTAATTCTTTGGGATCGTGGCTTATGACCACAATGTCATCTGCAAATCGTAAATGGTTTAGGTACTCTCCGTTCACATTGACTCCTTTCTGCGACCAGTCTAATCTTCTGAAAGCTTCCTCAAGGGCAGCAGTAAACAGCTTCGGAGATATTGTGTCTCCTTGTCGAACTCCTTTCTCGATTTTAAATTTGCTACTGTCTTTGTCTAGTCTAATAAAGGATGTAGCACTCTCATATATTTTCTTCAAAATCATAATATATGGAGTATCTATGCCTTGTCTTTCCAGTGCCCAAAACATTGCCTTATGCTGTATGGAGTCAAATGCCTTTTCATAATCCACAAATGCCAGGCATAATGGTGTTTTATATTCATTTGCTTTCTCCATTAGCTGTGATATTACGTGAAGGTGATCCATAGTTGAGAATCCTGTCCTAAAGCCAGCTTGCTCTTTCGGTTGATTCTCATCAAGTATTCTTTCTAATCTGTTAGTAATGACCCTTGTGAACAACTTGTAGATATGGGATAACAAGCTAATTGGTCTATAATTTCCAATTTATCTCCTTTCTTATGCAGCAAAACTATGATTGCATTATTCCACTGCTTAGGCATCACACCTTTTCTAATGCACTTTGTGAAGAGCCTTGCCAGTTTTTGTGTTATGTCTCTTCCTCCTAATTTTAACAACTCTACAGTAACTTCATCTTCCCCCGGGGCTTTCCGATTCTTCATTTTCTTCAATGCATGTTCTACCTCATCAGGAAGAATATCGGGTATGTCGTATGTGTTGCTACTTTGCAATCCATCTTCCCCACTGTTGGTATCATTCCCTCGCTCCTTGTATAATTCTCTATAGTAGTCTTCTGCTATTTGAATTATGCCTTCTCTGCTGTTTATAAGTACACCATCGCTATTCTTTAGTTTCAGTATCATTTGTCTTTCTGTATTACTGCTCATGGCTGCTGATTTAAATCCTTTGTTTTCCCTTAATGCTTGTTCTACTTTTCTTGTGTTAAATCTTCTTATGTCCTCTCTGAGTCTCTTTCTAATGGCTTTGAATAACTCAGTATACTGAATTTTCTCCCTGTCAGTGTTTTTCTTGCTCTTCATTTGTCGTCTTTGGTTCATCATGACAAGTGTTTCTTGACTAATTTTTTCTTCTTTGGATTTCTGTTTCCCTATAGGTTTCTTGGGCTTTATCACTTTCAGAAAGTTGTAATATTCCTCGTCGATATCTTGGTCCTGAGCAGTCTGCAGAAGCTCAAACTTGTTCTTAAGTTCCAGTACATACTGCTTTTTCTCCTCCTCTGTTATTTCAAAGACCTTTGTATTATTTACTCGAGTCAGTTTTTTCCTTTCCTTTCCTACATCTATATCAAGTGTACATCTTACCATTCTGTGATCACTTCCAACATTTACCTTATTCAGGACGGTAACATCATTCACAATATATCTTCTGTTAGTGAGGATGAAGTCGATTTCATTAGTTGTTAATCCATTTGGACTCTTCCATGTCCACTTTCTGTTCACCCTTTTCTTGAAAAAAGTGTTCATTACTGACATTCCTTGAGATTCTGCAAATTCCACAAGTCTTTCACCTCTTTTATTTCTTTCACCAATTCCAAAATTTCCTATAGTTCCTCTTTCTGCACTGTTTTGCCTTTTTCCAACCTTAGCATTGAAGTCCCCCATAATAATAGTGTAGTGGGTTTTCTGCTCATCTTGAAGACTCTCAATTTCGGTGTACATTTCTTCAACCTCTTCATCATCATGGCTCGATGTTGGTGCATAAATCATTATAATCTTTAGCTTGTACCTCTTAGAAATCTTGAGTATTAGTCTTGACACCCTTGGTGATGTACTTTTGAATTCCAAAATGTTGTTTTTAAAATCTTTATGGACCAGAAACCCAACTCCACCTTCACTCCTTTCACTGTTTCCATTGGTGTACAGCAGATTTCCACTTGATAAACTTATAAGTGATTCATTTCTTCTTCTTGTTTCAGCCAAACCGATGATATTCCAATTCACATTTTCTAATTCCTTTTCCAGCTCTAATATCCTGTCTTCACCGATGAGTGATCGTACGTTATAACAGGCCAAGTTCAATTTCCGTGCATGGCAGCCTGGTCATACCCAGAGATTCTTAGCACCCTCTGCTTCAACTCTGATCCTCTCGCTGCCGTAAGAGGGAGAGTGAAAGCTGCTGGGGACTGAGGGCCATTTGTATTGTTGTGCTCTCATTGCTGGAGGGTTTGGTCTTTTCCTCTTCACGCTGACCAGGCGTCTTGAAGAGAACCACTCTACACATTTGTTGCCACCTAAGTGACGTAACAGGGCTTACCATCGAGAAGGTGTGCATGAGTGGATTTTAGGGAGGCAGGCCAACCGGACTTCTCCTAAATCTTCTGTAATAGAGAGATATTGGATCCATCAGTGTTTTAGGCTGAGTGTCTGATAACACACAGGATACCTGTTCCCCTCTAAGCCCAATTGTCAATTGGGTTTACACCCAATTGACAAATCAATTGGGTGTAAACTTTTTTTTTCACCATATATGATTTTCCTTCTGGAAAGGATTGCAACATGAACGCTCAAATTTTGTCAAAAGTAAAGCTTCATGATGTACACAAATTGTCTTCTTCACCCAGTTTTAATCCACAACAACCTATCAGCTGTTGTTCTTCAAATTCTTTAAATAATTTAACCCAGTTTTGCATGTAGCACATGACATTTAGAATTATCCATATGACTGATGGTGCACGAGTCCAGCTTATCTCCAGCAAAATCTGATTCATGGCTTTCATGCTGACTAATACGTGGACGTTTCTGCAAACAATGAAAACTTAACTTTATTACAGTTAAACAATACAAAATAGAGGAACAAAATAAACTGTTCACATGAAGATAAAACACATTAATAACAGCATGGTTCAAATATCGGCTTTTTATACTTTTTTTGTATGATTCTAAAATATTTCAGAGTTCTAGAATGTTCTAGAAAGTTCATAAGTTGTTTTGGAATTCAAGAATTTTCTAGAATGTTCGGAAATTTTAGAATATTCCAGAATTGTAGATTGTTCTAGAATTCTAGATTATACTAAACATTAGGCAGGATTAAGGAAGTGTTCTGCAACAAAAAGAATCTCACAAAATAACAATACGGCGCACAAAACTACTTGATGTTTAGGCTTAAATTTTTAAGGCCTTAAGTGCAAAGACAAAACAGAAAAACCATGATCCTTGTAGCTGAAACTGCTCTTTCCAGTGGTGGCAAAAACAAGAGAATTGAAGGTGTCCCACACATTAAGATATTTGCCCCTAAAGATAGGTCAAATTTGACTTTCAAATTTTGAGTCAATCTTTGAAGGAAAATATCTCAGCCAGAAAACATGTATAAGAGCTGATATTTAGTTAGGTTGAATTCATGCAGTTCATAAGTGGAATATCCAAAGAACAAGGTACCAAAGGTTTTTATTTCAAAGTTATGACTTTCAAAAGACTTGTTTAAATTTGTCACAACAAATTTTTTGTGCCAGTTTTAGACCACATTGTAAAAAATCTGAAGGTTTTTGAGCCTGGACACAAAAGTTTTGCATTCTCTGCCAAAAGTTAACTAGGTATACCAAGTTTCCAAGCACTACCTCTCACCGTTGTACAACAGTAACACTTAAAACTGAAAATTTTTTGTGATTTATTCCACATAACACAAGTGACCTCCACAAAAATGGTGCTGGTGCCTCAAGCATACTATATTTCAAACTGAAATTTTGTACAGCTTCATTTGAAACCTGTTTAAACTTCCACACCAAGTTTCAACAAAACTGAAGATAGTCAAGCAGGGACCCCTAGGTCACTTGATGTGGCATGACCCAAGTCGCTTTCCTCCACTACCAACTTTAATTCAACTCCGCAAGTGTATAAATTATTTTGGGGTTACAGTTCCCCAGGTGCAATACCTTACACTTTGCTGGATTAAAGCATAGCTGCCATTCCTGAAGTCTATCTAGGTCATTCTGAAGAAGCTCTGCTTGGCGAAAATCATTAACTACTCTACCAATCTTTACATCAACTGCAAATTTAGACATCACGCCCTCTATCCCTTCATCGGTGTCATTTGTGAAAATCAAAAACAACAATGGCCTTAATACTGATCCTTGGAGAACCCCGCTTCTTACATCAACCCAATCTGAGGAATAACTATTTATCACAACCCTCTGCCTCCTGCCCTGAAGCCATGCAGCTATCCATCTAAGGATTTTCCCTGTGATTCCAACCTGTTCCAGCTTATAAAGCAACCACTCATGTGGGACTGTGTCAAATGACTTGCTGAAAACCAAATAAACATCAAAATTATTCCCTAGATCCAGCTCTTGGGTGACCCTGTCAAAATATCTAACCAGATTAGTTAAACATGATTTTCCCTTTGCAAAACCATGCTGAGAATCCTTCAGAATTCCATTTCTATCTAAGTGATCCTGAATTCCGCCCTTGATCATAGCCTCCATGATTTTCCCTACTACTGAAGTTAGACTGACCACCCGGTAATTTCCTACTTCACTCTTAGATCTGCCCTTATGTATTGGAGATACACTTTTCCAATTCAACATAATCACTACCGAATCCAGTGATGCTCTCATAATTAACCTCAATGCACTCACTTGCTGCCTCCCTTACGATTAAAGGGTAAATGCCATCAACCCCAGTAGCCTTACTGGCCTGTAGGCTCGAAAGATTTTTCATTAAATTAACATGTGAAATTTCAACATTACATTTTTCAAATTCACTCCCATTTCTCATTGACAAAGGGTTTTTCTTCTGTAAATATCAATGCAAAGTAACTGTTGAGTTCATCTGCAACGTCACCTGGGATATCTAATACTATCCCACGTCCATTACATAAGAATCCGATCTGGTTTGTCCTTCTCTTCTTTGTATTTATACATGTGAAGAATTTCTTATCTCTCCTCCCTCTTTGTGAGCAACTTCTCATAATCTGCCTTTGCCAGCCTAACCTTTTTCAGTGGCATTATTACAAATCAATTTATAGCTGTTATAGGCTTCAGTACTTTTTATTGCTCTAACTTTTCTATGCCATCTTTTTCTGCTCAAGTAACCTGGAAAATTCATTATTCATCCAACTTCGATCCTCCTTGTGGTTTGGATTTTATTAGCAAAATTAGTAACTAAGGCTTTAATGTGTCGTCCTCGTGGAGTATTTTTTTAATGGTATATAGGCATTGAAGGCTTCTGTGCTTAATGTTTTAAATGCATACCATAATTCAATTGTATTCGCTCTCTGTGGAATATCTACCCAGTTAATAGAAGCCATGTAGAACCTTAAGGCATCGTAATTTCCTTTCCTGAAATTATAACCCATTCCTTTGCCTTTAACTGCTGCTACCTCTCTCTTCATCGTCCACCGTAGAACTCCGTGATCACTTCCTGCTACTGGCTCCTGTACTGTCAGCCCTATTATGTCATCTGGTTCATGGGTGATGAGGTCTAGAGTATTCTTTTCCCTGACATGTTGATACAAATAGCAATCATCTAGTTGATTTAAAAATTTTGTCCCTCATGTGGAGTTTCCTTCCCATTTGCTCCAATCAATTAGAGACAAATTAAAATCACCCATAATAAGTAATTGTGAATCACCCATTCACAATTACTTGCCCATTCCATTTGCATGTAGAGACTCCCATCATAACCTTCACAATCACCTGGCCTGTAGATTACTCCCACTCTCATTATACCTTTGCTTCCAACTATCTCACACCATATAGATTCTATGCTAGCATGCAAAACATCCGAATCCGGGAAAGCTTTCGTCGCATTCAGGCTGCTTTTGATAAGAAGCATAATCTCACCACCCCCTTCTATCTTCCCTATTCTTCCTGAATACATTATACATACCATACTGAAACTCATCATCCCCTATCTCTGGGTGGCACCACATTTCCATAAGCCCTATTATGTCAGTGTTACTTGTCCCAACCAGCAGTTTGAATTCATTCATTTTATTGATGACACTTCTGACATTAGTGTACAAACAATTAAGATTTAGTGTTCGTGTATAGTTAACTACCCTGACACACCCCCTTAAAGTTATTTAAGCTCGCTTCCCTGACATTTGCTACCTGCTCATTTGAAACATTTCTGCTCTCAGAACATCTTGCTGCCATGTTCTGTTGCGGTAATAAACAAATACTCTTGAGGTATGTGCAAGCATTAATTTGACCAATACTATCAGATGAACGCATATCTATATTACCCTTGTTTCCCCCCCCCCAAACTAGCAGTTTCCCTAAACCTTTAAGGTATCCTCAATAATACTAGCAAAACCTGTTGCACCACCTTTGCTTAAATGTATCCCGTCTCTACAAAACAGATTCCTTCTACCTACAAGTGCGGGCCAAGCTGATAGAAACTTCCCCCCCAAAAAGCCTTTCAGAGTCCAAGTCTTGAGTTAATCCACAAGGCTTTCAGCATATAATCCCTCCTATCATGCCTGGGCAGAATTGCAGACACAAACATTGTGATCTAACTCGCGACATTTCTTCAGCATGGTCCTGTATTTGTCTAACACATCATCAGATTGTGTATGTGTAATGTCATTAGTCTCCACATGAATAATAATATTCTCTTTTCCCACATAAAATCTGACAGTCTGTTGGTGACATCATTAATGGTTGCTCCCGTAAGACATACCTTGGTTCTAGTCCACCTATCCTTATTTACAAAAAATATTTCTCTGACAATAGGGTCTCCTAATAAAACTAAGTCCTTTTGAATCAGAGTAGTTTGCACTTGGTTATTGTTCTGGGGCTCGAATCGGGAGTGCATCACTTGGTAGGTTGCTAGAGTCTTAAGTCGCCGACGAGCTCCCATTTCCGTTATTCTCGAGGGCAAGCACC
This sequence comes from Mastigoproctus giganteus, assembly GCF_048544385.1. NCBI lineage: Eukaryota > Metazoa > Arthropoda > Arachnida > Uropygi > Thelyphonidae > Mastigoproctus > Mastigoproctus giganteus. The sequence continues at coordinate 139,952,772 of NC_143581.1, forward strand.
CATTTTTCAGTGACTCAAATTGTTCTAGTAATGCACCAAATTGTAACTTAAAATTGGTGCACTCCTTACAACGGTGACAAAGAAAGGAATCTCCAAGTGAACTAGGATTATCCATTAGGTCGACCTTTGAATACATGCCACAGGTTCCAAAAAGGATAAAATCATGACTCACCCGGAAATTGCCATTGGCTATTTCCATATAAGTCATGGTACCATCTGACGAAGCGTTCAAGGTGGATCTTGTAATATTATGAAATTTACTAATTATTAATAAAAGAAAAAAAAAAAAATATTTCAAAATATTATATTTATAATATAAAAAAAATCAAACTATTACAGGAAAAAAAAAAAAAACCTTATTAAAATAAACTTTAAAATATACTAAATAACCTTTGAAATCCTGCTCTACTTCACTAATCCTGCTTTAATCCCCTCTTACCTATACTTCTTTAATGTCGCTATGAAGAGCTGTAATAGGCACGTCTACTTGCCACAAATGCCAACAGTAGAATGATTAGCTGATAATGCATGCATAGAAATTTTGGGGCATCTCTTTCACCCTCATAGATGGTATGAGCTTGTCTGCCTCCATTCTTCAAATGTAGCAATACCCACACTGACACATAGCTTTGTCAGTAAAGCTGACTGTTTCCAGTTTATCAGGAAAGCTGTAGAGACTGTTCATTGCCTGTATAGAATAATTCTGTTATGATCATCAAGTTTGAGGTACTAAATTTAATAAAAACTCACTTGCATGTGCATTACTTTATTCACAATGCAATTTTATACTGGTGGATGAACTTCCTTGGAAGGTAGTTCATTCAGAACATTGAATGTACACATTCTACATTCTCCTTCTGCTCTGGACTTGCTGTCACCATGTTGTTTGAGGATGCTGCATCTCCTCAAACTTTTACATCTATGCATATCGTTTTGTTTAGCTCAGTGATTTCTTGTTACATGCAAAATCATTTGTGCCAAATTAGGTGACTTCTGCTTGAAATCTGTAACACACTTTTTCCCTTTTCTTGAAAGTATTTATTATTATTAGCTGTATGGTGCAAGGAAGCCTGAGGCTTATGCAGCATGAACCAAAAAAAATTTTAAAAATTCCCGTGTTACCCTGAGAGAGAGAGTCAGAAGTAGAGGGGAATCGCCAATAAAGCAAAAAAGAAAAGAATGGTGATATCCAGCTCAGGACCCTGGGTTTGCCAAGCCCGTACTCACCAGATGTGAGCCCCTGGGGTTAATTTTGATATACAATGGTTATCTGTGCAAGTTTAAACATTCTCACCTTCATAGACATGTGGGGGGGGGGGAAAAACTGTAATACACTTATTACATTTCAGTGTGAACACCATGCAAATGTCATAGATTGTGGTAAATATATGCTGTACTATTTAAAAAAAAGAACTGTCAAGATTACATAAAAGTAATCAACACAACTTTTAGTTTTTTAAAGGAAACTTATCAGTATTCGTTTTAAAAAGGGCTATACTACTTAACTGGATACTAATAGGAACCACATAAACATTACATTATATATTTATGAATGTATACATAGCGATTGCCCTTATAAACCATGTCTTATCAGGTAATTAATTTGGCAAGTTCCTTATCAAGCTGGAGTACAGCTTTGTGGTGAAGAAATAACAACTGTCCATTTGGAAGAAACGTGTTCAATATTGCTGACACTACATTGCTTTTTTTACATATTTCATACGGAGATGCACTAATCACAGGTACGCGATTTTGTAAATACCTTATAAAATACAATAAAATTCTTCCTGCCATAATTCTATTTTCGTGCTTGTCACACGCTAGAATATATGTGCATCCATCTACAGTGTGCCACAATATGACCTTTTCTACTTCATTTGGACCAATCTTCATTGAAAAGAGGCCGCCGACTTCATTTTCATATAGTTCATAAGCAAGGCTAACCTGCCCAAAAGTCGAAGTATTTGATACAGAACAGTTGTAATCATTTTCTGTTTTAACCTTACTCACAATATCATTTACTATTTGATGCTGCAAAAGCCTAATGTTACAAGACACTTCTTCGCAATTATCTGATACTAAAGTCTGTTTATACCACCCAGATCTACAGTTTTCTTTAGGGGTATTTTCTGATAATACACTACTATCAAACATGGAAGAATAAAGAATGGTACTCGACTCCGAGATTACAGCAGCAATAAATGCAAAAACCATAATTGATAACTAAAATAATAGATCAAATTAAATATGATGACTTTTTAACACAACTTCAACTGAACTTGGTAATTCTCTACCTCAAAAAAATTGTAGGACGGCAGCACCGTAGCTCTTTAGCACTGATCGGTATTCTATTTTATCATTCTGAGTGGCACAGAAAAGTAAAATACTTCTCGATGCTGAGTGGAGCATACGTGTAGTTCCATAATTTACCGGCTCTGTTCTGGGAATTTACGACGTACTTTCGGTAATTCAGAAATAATTCAAATTCATTTTTTTATATATACTTTTAACCCAACACGTGGTCTTGTAAATTTTTTATTTTTAAGTTTCTTCCGGGCCCAGAGTTGGAAATTTAAACTTGCTATTCAAAGCCTGCGTTCAATTTCCAACCCCGCAATACGTAAAAGAGATTGAGGTATTCGAACTCTAGATTATCCTACAATGCTCTTTAACAAGTGATTCTATTATTATTATTGTTCCTCTTATATTATTTCTCCTTGATTGGGGGAGTTCACTCCATGACGGGTACTGCAGAATACTGCGAAAATACTGCTAATAAGTACACAGGGTGGTCGTAATGTCTGGTGTTACTGATGGTCAAGGAACTCTCTGACTATCTTACAGGTGTTCAGGATTGCGACTTTCTGGAGTTCCTTGTAGGTTTTCTCTAGGAGACCTATTGCTGCTATGTAGGGTCTTTGGCATCATACCGGTGATTGGCACGATGATCGGGATGGTGGTTATTCTTGCATATGCCACATCTCCTTGACCTCAGGTCTCAGTTTCGCGTACTACTTTTTTCCTCGTGGCTTTTCTTTGACATTGCTAGTATTGGAGACCGCTGTTTCAATAAGGTAGGTAACCTTTTCCATCTTGTCCACAACAGTTATGTCCGGTCTGTTGTGCGAGATGGTCTTATTAGCATTAGCATTAGTAGAGGCATTTGATGCAAGAAAGCAAGCTTATACAGCATCAGCCAAAAAATAAATAAATAAAAAATAACCACTTCCACTTCACACCTCTGTTCGTTCGAAATACCTGTCCAGCTGGGCCTTAAACTTATTTAGGCTATCAACTTCAACGACAAGGTATGGAAGTCTGTTCCACCAACCACCCGCTGGCTAAAGGCAAATTTCTTCACGTCTATCTTCCATCTGTCTTTTATCAATTTGAATTTTTGCCCTCTCAGGTGATTATTCTGAGCAAGAGGAAGAATCCCATCAGCATTGAGCATGCTCAAACCATTCAAGGCTTTATACACCTCTACCAGATCACCTCGCCGGTGCTTAGTCTACAGACATTATAATTTGCAAAATTTAAACCTTTCTTCGTAAGAGCACCCCTTTGTTCCATTCACTAATCTTGTTACCCTTCTCTGTACTCGTTCCAGCATCTCTACATCCTTCTTGAAATGAGGCCTCCAGACCTGTATGCAGTACTCTAGGTGTGGTCTGACCATTGCGTTATACAAGGGAATAATCACCTCCTTATCCCTGCTAGAAAAATTCCTATATATCATCGACAATACACCATGAGCTACTCTTGCAGCCCGTCTGCACTGCTCAGAAAACTTCATATCTGCCTGCACAACCACCCCCAGGTCTCTTTCATTCTCTACCAACGTATCAACTCTGTGGTACTACACTTCAGTGTAGTACCACTGACAGTGTAGTACCAGCATTCATATCAATTCTGTGGTACTACACTGTCAGTGTAGTACCACTGACAGTGTAGTACCACAGAATTGATACGTTGCTCTGGGGTTGCTGTTTCTCATATGTAGTATTTTACATTTGTCAATATTAAACTTCATTTGCCCCCTCTCAGCCCATCTGCTTAATCTTTCCAGATCCTGCTGCAGCAGCATAGTGCAGTAGTGTCTTTGACAACCCTGCCAACCTTCGTATCGTCTGCAAACTTGGACATTAAGCTTGATATACCATCATCAATATCAATTATAAATACAGAAAACAATAATGGACCCAATTCTGAACCCTGAGGGACTCCACTAATAACATTAGTCCACGATGAACAGTGTCCATTGATTACCACTCTCTGTCTTCTCCCCCTCAACAACCCCTTTATCCATTGCAGCAAGTTGCCTCCAACGCCACACTGCTCCAATTTCTGCAACAGTCTTCCATGTGCAACAGTATCAAAAGCCTTTCTAAGATCAAAGTATATAATACCAAAGTTATTCCCTGCATCCAGTTCTTTTGTGACTGCATCATAGTATCCAATCAAATTGGTCAGGCAAGACTTCCCCTTAACAAAACCATGCTCTGTCTGAGCTATGAACGAAGTCTTTTCTAGATGATCCTGCAGTGCTTCTTTAACCAGTGCCTCCATTAATTTTCCAGGAACAGAAGTTAACTAACAGGTCTATAATTACTTGTGTCGCCCTTTGATCCTCCTTTGTGAATTGGGGTCACATTTGCACATCTCCAGTCCATGGGTACTTCCCCTGAGTCCAAGGAAGCACTAATAATTATGGATAAGGGTTTGCTTACTTCCTTTGCTGCCTCCTTTAATATAACTGGATAGATTCCATCCACCCCAGGTGCCTTTCTTGTATTTATCTTCAACAATTTCTCCTCCACTTTACTCTCAGTTATTACAAGATTCTCTTGCTTACTGCCAGAGTTGAATACACCTCTGGCATTCCCCTCGCTGAATAACTCCTCATGTGTGAATGTCAATGCAAAATATTCATTCAATTTGTTAGCTACCTGAGCAGGATCATCAACAGTTGACCCATCGATATCAAGTGGACCAATCTGATTCATCCCCTTCCTTCTAGAGTTGACATAAGTAAAGAACTCTTGGCTGTTTTTCTTTGCATCCCTTGCCAAAGATTTCTCGTAATCTGCCTTCGCCTGCCTAACCTCCTTTGTAACTTGGTTACAGATCAACTTGTATCTCTCATAGGCTTCTGTGTAACGTGTTAATTTGTATGTATCCCATGCATTTTCCTTCTTTGCCATATGTCTCATTAGTTCATCTGACATCCAGTTAGGCCTAAACCTTGAACAATATTTCTTAGTTGGTATGTAAAGCCCAGTAGCTTCCAAGATAAGTTCTTTGAATGCTTTCCATTTGGAATTTGCTGTTGGTAATATCATCAGTTGGTCCCACTATATAGAATTTAAATACTGTCTAAGTCCATCGTAGTCGCCTTTACGAAAGCAATAACCCTTCCCTTTACCCCTAATGGTAGTTACCTCTTTGAGTAAATCCCATTCAGCACACTGTGATCACTGCCACCTAGTGGTTTCTATGTCGGCAGATTCTTAATGCATTAAGAATCACTACTGATAATCAAATCAAGAGTATTACTCCCTCTAGTTGCCTCAAAAACATGCTGATGTAGAAAACAATCATCTAATAAATCCACAAAAGCCTTGCTAGTGTGTGAGTGACCAACCGACAAATTCCAGTCAATATCTGGGAAATTAAAATCCCCCATTATAAGACTCTCTGATTTACTTATCAGTTATTATGGCGCGGTCTCGATACAGCTTGTGGGTTGGGGTCTATGGTACTGCCTGGGGTTCGTACTTGTAGTATACTTTCTTTGGTCATCTGGTATTTCCCCGCTAGCTTCGGATGTATTATCTTGGCTATGTAGTCGTGTCTACGAGCGTACTCAGTGTGACTGACGACCTTGCATCGCCCCGTGATGTGTTTGATCGTTTCTGAGGCCAGGTGGCATTGTCGACCCGTGTCATCTGACATTCCGGGCTCCTTTGCGATGTATTTTCTATAGTTTCTGGTGTTGATTACTTGGTCTTGGATGGCCAGCATGAATCCGTCGTTGTTGTTATTATTATTATTTTTGCTCTTATATTATTTCTTCCTGATTGGAGGTTCCACATCGTGACGGGTATTGCTACCAAGTACACAGGATGGTTGTTGTTAAATCTGGTGTTACTGTTTGTCGAGGAACTCTCTGACTATGCTACAGGTGTTCAGGATTGCAACATTCTGGAGTTCCTTGTAGGTGTTCGCTGGGAGACCTATTGCTGCTGGGCTGTTTTGTAGGGTCTTTGGCGCCATACCTGTGGTTGACACAATGATTGGGATGGTCGTTACTTCTTGCATATGCCACATCTCTTTGATCTCCTGTCTTAGGTTCGCGTACTTCCTGATTTTTTCCGCATGGGATTTCTACAGGTTGCCAGTGTTGGGTACCGCTATGTCAATCAGATAGGTAGCCTTTTCCTTCTTGGCAAAAGGGTTATATGCGGTCTGTTGTACGGGATTGTCCTATCCGTTATTACGGCGTGGTCCCAGTACAGCTTGTCGTTCGGGTCTCTAGTACTGCCTGGAGTTCGTACTTGTAGTATAGTACACTTTCCTTGGTCAATTGGCATTTCCTCTCTAGCTTCTGATGTATTATCCTTGCTACCTGGTCGTCGCTATAAGTGTATTCAGTCTGGGTGATGAACCCTGCGGTGATGTGTTGGATCGTTTCTGAGGCTAGGTGATGGGCTCCCTGGCGATGTATTTTCTATAGTTTCTGGAGTTGATTACCTGGTCTTGGATGGCGAGCATACTGGCCACGGCACGATTTATAGGCTTTCTATAAATCGTTGTCTTTATTCTAGGCCCATCTCTGTTAACCAGGACATCAAGAAACGGGAGGGCCCATCTTTTTCCACCTCCGAGGTGAATTGTATAAATTTATAGAAAACCCATGTGACGTGGCCAGTATGTTCATTACAGCTCGGCACAGGCTTATCATCATAAGAACAGTGTAGCTAGGGCGTTGTTGAATAGGTTTGGGACACACTGTTGTACCCCCGAGGATATGGAAATGGAAATTTTCAGAGTGACAGCAGACCTCAGGAAGTGTGGGTACCCCCAGAGGGTCTTGGACAAATATATTTATAGGGTAGAGTCCAATCGTAGGGAGTCGCCTGCCCCTGTGGCTACCGCATACATTCGTTACTATCCGGGCCTTTCAGAACGCATTGTACGGGCACTGCGGGAGTGTCAGTCCCGCTGTGTGCAACTTCCGGGACTGAGTTTGCACACAGTGGTGTCTCAAGTTAAAGATCCCGTAGCCCAGGACTATACTAGTAATGTGGTCTATGAGACTAAGAGCCCGGATTGTGAGGAGTGTTATGTGGGGGAGACGGGGCGACGTTTAAAAGACCGTCTGGGGGAGCACATGACCGCTATTAAGACTGCTAATTATGTGAGGTCTGCTGTGGCAGAGCATTTCTGGGAGAAGCAGCATCGGATCACCCCTGAAGACGCGGTCATTACGGACATTGCCCATGGAATTTGAGAACGCAAGTGGCTCGAGAGCTTGCGAATCGGTTCATCCAGTCGTAATACTATTAACAGGGACAGGGGGACACGTTTACACCCCGTGTTTAACGCAGTTGTCCTCAGATGGCATGACCGGTTCTGTTCGACACGCTCCCGAGCCACTTCCGTTTACGAGGCTCGCGTGGGGAATGCCGACCATGTGTCTGATGGACCACGTGCATGAGTGCCATGGGCCTGCTACTTAAGGATGTGTCATTGCAGTAATAGTATACTGTTGACGAAGGAGACAGCAGTCTCCGAAAGCTTCAGGTTTTATCTTTTAATCCAGTTTATTTTAGATAATTTTATTGCTTCGGTATTTGGGGTACAAGTAAACACATGGGTTGTGTTAGGGTGGCTAAGAGGAAGAGCAGGTGCATGTATACTTGCGTGTACACCAATGCTAGGAGTCTAGTAAATAAATTTGATGAATTTGAGGTATTGCTCAAAACATCAAAGGCAGATATTGTTGGGATTTCAGAGACGTGGTGTCACACAGATATAAGGAATGCAGAACTGGAATTTGGGGAGTACAATGGAATTCAAGGAAGTGAAGCCAGTCGACATCGCTGGACAGTGCAGTGTCGAGTCAGTTTGGTGTGACATAACCATTGGGAGATCAAAATTGAGAGTAGGAGTGTGCTGTAGGCCTAATGACTCTGATGAGTATAATAAGAAACTGTACAGAGAAATAGAGTGGGCCAATAAATCAGAGAGCCTTATTATGGGGAATTTTAATTTCCCAGATATTGACTGGAATTTGGGGGCTGGTCATTTACACACTAGCAAGGCTTTTGTGGATTTATTGGATCATTGTTTTCTACATCAGCATGTTCGGGAGGCAACTAGAGGGAGTAATACTCTTGATTTGATTATCAGCAGTGATTCTTCATGCATTAAGATTCTGCAGATAAATGAACCACTAGGTGGCAGTGATCACACTCTGCTGAAGTGGGATTTACTCGGAGGTAACTACCATTAACGGTAAAGGGAAGGGGTATTGCTTTCGTAAAGGCGACTACGATGGACTGAGACAGTATTTAAATTCTATACAGTGGGATCAACTGATGATGTTACCAACAGCAAATTCAAAATGGGAAGCATTCAAAGAACTTATCTTGGAAACTACTAGGCTTTATATACCAACTAAGAAATATTGTTCAAGGTTTAGGCCTAAATGGATGTCAGATGAACTAATGAGGCATATGGCAGAGAAGAAAAATGCATGGGATACATACAAATTAACACGTGACACAGAAGCCTATGATAGATACAAGTTGATCTGTAACCATGTTACAAAGGAGGTTAGGCAGGCGAAGCCAGATTACGAGAAATCCTTGGCAAAGGATGCGAAGAAAAACAACAAAGAGTTCTTTACTTATGTAAACTCTAGAAGGAAGAGGATGAATCAGATTGGTCCACTTGATATCGATGCTCAGGTAGCTAACAAATTAAATGAATATTTTGCATTGACATTCACACATGAGGAGTTATTCAGCGAGGGGAATGCCAGAGGTGTATTCAACTCTGGCAGTAAGCTAGAGAATCTTGTAATAACTGAGAGTAAAGTGGAGGAGAAATTGTTGAAGATAAACACAAGAAAGGCACCTGGGGTGGATGGAATCTATCCAGTTATATTAAAGGAGGCAGCAATGGAAGTAAGCAAACCCTTAGCCATAATTTGAGAGATTCCTTGGACTCAGGGGAGGTACCCATGGACTGGAGATGTGCAAATGTGACCCCAATTCACAAAGGAGAATCAAAAGCTGATACAAGTAATTATAGCCCTGTGAGTTTAACTTCTGTTCCTGGAAAATTAATGGAGGCACTGGTTAAAGAAGCACTGCAGGATCATCTAGACAAGCCTTCAGTTAAAGCTCAGACAGAGCATGGTTTTGTTAAGGGGAAGTCTTGCCTGACCAATTTGATTGGATACTATGATGCAGTCACAAAAGAACTGGATGCAGGGAATAACTTTGATATTATATACTTGGATTTTAGAAAGGCGTTTGATACTGTTGCACATGGAAGACTGCTGCACAAATTGGAGCAGTGTGGCATTGGAGGCAAATTGCTGCTATGGATAAAGAGGTGGTTGAGTGGGAGAAGACAGAGAGTGGTAATCAATGGACACTGCTCATTGTGGACTAATGTTATTAGTGGAGTCCCTCAGGGTTCAGTATTGTGTCCTTTATTGTTTTCTGTATTTATAAATGATATTGATGATGGTATATCAAGCTTAATGTCCAAGTTTGCAGACGATACAAAGGTTGGCAGGGTTGTCATGGACACTACTGACACTATGCTGCTGCAACAGGATCTGGAAAGGTTGAGCAGATGGGCTGAGAGGTGGCAAATGAAGTGTAACATTGACAAATGTAAAGTACTACATTTATTAAGTACTACTACATATGGGAAACAGCAACCCCAGAGCAACGTATCAACTCTGTGGTACTACACTGACAGTGGTAGAGAATGAAAGGGATCCGGTGGTGGTTGTGCAGGCAGATATAAAGTTCCCTGAGCAGTGCAGACGGGCTGCAAGAGTAGCTCATGGTGTATTGTCAATGATATATGGGAATGTTTCTAGCAGGGATAAGGAGGTGATTATTCCCTTATATAAGGCAATGGTCAGGCCACACCTAGAGTACTGTATACAGGCCTGGAGACCTCATTTCAAGAAGGATGTAGAGCTGCTGAAACGAGTACAGAGAAGGGCAACAAGATTAGTGAATGGAACAAAGGGGTGCTCTTACGAAGAAAGGCTTAAGTTTTGCGAATTACAGTGTCTGGAGACTAGCCAGCAGCGAGGTGATCTGATAGAGGTGTACAAAGCCTTGAATGGTTTGAGCATGCTCAATGCTGATGGGATTCTTCCTCTAGCTCAGAATAATCACCTGAAAGGGCATAAATTCAAATTGAGGAAAGACATATGTAGAATAGATGTGCGGAAATTTGCCTTTAGCCAGCGGGTGGTTGGTAGGTGGAACAGACTTCCATCCCTTGTCGTGGAAGTTGATAGCCTAAATAAGTTTAAGGCTTGGCTGGACGAACAGCGGGTGAAGTGGAAGTGGTTATTTTTTATTTATTTATTTTAATTTAATTTTTTTGGCTGATGCTGCATAAGCTTGCTTTCTTGCATCAAATACCTCTACTAATGTAATGCTAATGCTAATTTTTAAACTATATTTTTAACGTTTTTATCGTAGTTTATTTTATTGTAATATTTTAGTCTTCCGATAGTGTATCACAGTATTTCATTATATTTTATTTCTGTATATTTTATTTTTGTAGTAAAAATTTTTAATTCCTTGGCTGGTATGTGTTTTTAATTATTGCAGTATGGAATTTCCCAGCTCCATAGGCCTGTTTGAAGATATAACGTACTCATTGCGATCAATGTCACTAACTTAATATGTAAATATTTGCAATGATTTAATAAATCGCCATCGGACCATTTTTAAATTCAGAAATATTATAACACATTTTAAATATTTCTACATGTTCTTTGATATTTGTAAATCTTTCAGTTAACGAGAAAAGTCTTGTGTCCATAATTTGAAATTAAAAAAGAGGACGAGTATACTAATATGCGGGACCTGTTCATGAAAATATTCATTGAGTGGCATTGTTCTTCACAAAATTTCATAAACTGTAACTCCTTTGACTGTATATTTAGATTTAAAAAGCTGGGGTGCTGCAGTTCCCTAGTGCCTACCAACGAGATGCCCCTGGTGTAGGTACACCATAAACAAACCTTAAAGAAAACTACGGCAGTAGTGTGAAAGGCATCATTTCATCTGTACGTCATCCTTCACAACGAGTTGTCCATGTATTGCACTACCTCAAATCAGTAATAGAGAAGACTATTGTTTCTTACTCTCGGTGGGCACCACAACCACGGTACCGTTTTAAGGCTTATTAACCTTTCATCGGCACAATAAGATACAGATGAAATGATACCTTTCACACTACACCGTAGTTTTTCTTTAAGAGTTGTCTATGGTGTATCTACACCGATATTATATAGTAAAATTTATTATATACTTGTACATAGTAAAAAATGGATGAAGGAACTGAAAAATGAGAAAATCATTTTATTAGACCTTTTTTATTATAATATGTTGCACAATGTAAGATTAAGTAAAGTTTATTGGAGTTACACTATTTTTCAGTTGAACGAATCTAGTTGTTCCTGTTTTTTTTTTTTTTTTTTTGCCGTATTTTTTCAGATAAAATTGTGTCGTAGCATTTAGTTATGTCTTTAACTTCGCGGTTAACTTTTGTTGCAAGATCATGAAGATCGTTCTCACAAAACTATTCAAATGCCTGGTCAGTTTTCCAAGGGAAAAAGCTTTACTTCTTTAACTTTCAAATTCTCGTAACTGCAGGGACTCGGATACCGGGAACCCCCTGTATATTATTCTGGTTGAAGTCCAGAACATGGGTATCTCAATTCCGAGCATGGCCGAACAACGGAGTGATTGTCCGGTCAAGTTCTGTGATTGGCTGATTATTGTGACTGAGTAATTTACCTCAATTTGCGTACCTGATTGTTAGATTGGATGCAAATTCGCTTTTGGTTTTAGCGGGAAATATGAAGTTATCGTGCTGTTGTTTAGTCTTCTTAGTTCTGCTCTTGGTTATTGTTTGTGGTGGTTTTTTTTTTTTTTTGCTTTCAAGTTGTTTCCTCACGACTTGATGTTTATCGCAGTAATTATATGTATGAGTTGTTAGTATCAGGTTCTCTTTCCATTAGCGCGAGTATGGGGGCAATAGCCACAAAAAGAAAAAAAGAAAAAAAAACGTTTCTATTGATGTGCATCAACAATTCTCATTATTAATGCCCGTGAAATCATCTAGTAATGTGAGGAGGAGAAGAATCAGTGGCAGTGGTTGTATGTGTTGGTAATTTTTGTTAGTTGTTTAAAAAAAACATTGCCCTTTTGTGGTTTCTTTTTTTTTTTTTCATTTGTTCAAGCCCACGAGTGCAAAAGTACACGTGACCTTGAGTGACCGGAATTGAAGCCCGTGACTGCTAAATACGGTGATATTTCTATTATTCTGTCTATTTTGTGAACTCCACTGACCGTTTGGTCGTCCCGGAGTATAAACAGTTTATTTATTTCAGCTCCGACATATTGTGATGTCACTTGACATCCCCCCAGTAACATGCAGGCGAAGAGGAGAGGGGGGGGGGCGAGTGAGTCGGAGTTGCTTTCACGTCCTATCACTGCTTTCTTCCGCTCTTTCTCGCTGAAGTACGGAGTTGCAGCCATGTTCTGGATCTTTAACCCTGGGAAATATAAATACGAAACAGACAGCGCCGGTTCAAGGCATTTTCCCCCTTACGCAGGATATACAGTTTATATTTTTCATCATTGTTCTTCTGATTTTGGCGGCTCGGGTAAGAGCCCTGGTAGCCCGTACCTTAAACCGGCACTGAACACAGATCCAGATAATAAGAAAATTAATGTAAGTCTGCAATTTCATGTACTGAATTTATTTCAAATGAATTATTTGCCTGCGTGTTGAATACTGATAAACGTTAACCAATCAGATGACCAGCGCGACTTCTGGGTATGTGGAACAGGCGGTTGGATAGTTTTTTTTTTTTTTTTTTTTTATTTATGAAAACCCCAAACACGAGAGGTGCTACAACATATAGTATTTAGTACCGTGCTTGGGTTGGAGGTTGAGAAGACGAAAGAAGATATTTGTTGAAATATCTTCTTTCGTCTAAGGAAGGAAGGTTGTCCCAGAAAACGGCAGTTGAATGAATAAACGAGGAAGTTTAAAAGTTAGTTCTGTGAGTTTGAAGTTGGAGAGTAAATGGATGTTCGCTGGTGGCGGCACGTGTTCGGACTGTTTTGAAAGGGAAAGCAGGAATTATAGAAGCCAATTCAGAAGAACAGTCAGTGCCCATGGAAAAGGCATGTAGCAGAAACACTACGTCTATGATACAGCGAGTGGAGAGACTCTGTTAGAGATGAGTCATTAATTAACCTAACTGCCCTCTTCTGAATGGAATCTAGAAGCCTGGGAGATGTTTGGGGGCATTTCCCAGATGTGGGAACAATATTCCATGGTAGGGGGGATTTGTTATTTGTACAGAATGAACAGCTGTTTAGAAGAAAAGTAACGCCGAGAGCGAAAGTGAAAACCAATTTTTTTTTTAAATGCAGAGGAAGCAATATTTGTAATGTGCATGTTCCAAAAGAGATTAGAAGTCAGGGTAATCCCCAAAAGAGATATATCATTTTGCCTAGAAATCGGAATGTCACCATAGATGAGCAGAAGAATCCTTTTTGCGAGATATAAAACAACATTGAGTTTTAGGAGAATTGAAATCAACTAAGTTGTTTTTACTCACTGGAGAATTACCTGGAGATAGGCATATAAGGAATTGGTAGCGAATATTAGAGAAGTTGAAGCTGATTGAACAGGCCAAGGTTTTTCAAAATGGAAAGTGGAATATAATGTGCTATCATCGGCAAAACTATGGATAGCATTTACAGTTAATGGAAGAAGGTCATTAATATACAAGAAAAGAGTGGGGGAAAGAACTGAACCTAGGGGGACACCAACATTAGTGGAGAGAAATTAGAAGACAGAGAGCCATGTACCATCACCCTCAGTGAGCGATCAGAGAGAAAACTGGATGACCAATTTCAAAAAACAGTAGGCAAACCATAAGATGGAAGCTTGTTTAGAAGACCTTTATGCCAAACACGATCGAAAGCCTCTGAGATGTCAAGAGCAACTACTTCTGTTTCACCGAACCTTTCCATTGAATTGGTCATAAATGGGTAACGTAGGCCAGAATATCACCAGTGGATTGACACTGACGGAATCGATACTGGTGATTGTTGATCAGACGGAAGGTTTCTAGGTAGTTTAAGAGTTGGCGGTTAATTGATTTCTCCATTACTTTAGAAAGAGTAGAAGTAATTGCAATGGAGCGATAATCGGACGGGAGGGATTTGCCACCCTTTTTAGGAAATGGCTGGATATGAGCAAATTTCCAAGCAGAAGGGAAAACACCTTTGGAATAAGAAAGTGAAAAAAGGTGGCAAAGAATAGGAGTAAGTTCAGGAGAACAGGTTTTGAAAACAAGTGGAGAAATACCATAGGAACCTGGAACTTTCTTAGCATCAAGATTCTTCAAAATCCTTCTGGCATCCTTTTGACGGAAGACCACAGGAGGCATTGAATGGAGAGTGTTGGGAATAGTGGGAGGTGTTTTACCAAGATTATTAATACATGAGTTGGAAGAAAAATGGAATGCTAGCAAGTCAGCTTTATCCTAGGCTGAAGTGACAACAGAGCCATCTGGTTTTAGCAGAGATGGGCAAAGTTGTGGCGAATAGCTTTGGAAAGAGACCAGAATGCTCGGCTACCATTAGGTCAAGAAGAAAGTTTTCTACTCTTAGCCTGTTCAAAATCTGGTTTGGACTGATTAATGACTGCTTTACAATTGTTGCGAGCTTTAGTGTATGCAGAAAATGAAACTGAAATATTGAAAACAAGCCAATTACGATATGTAACATCCTTCTCTTAGCACAATTATTGGAAAACACGGTTTATATAAAGGACGAGATTTTAAAGTGGATTGTGGAATAAAGGATTCTATTCCTACAAGAATAATTTCACTGACACCATCTGAGCAAACATTGACATCAGAAGTTTTGGAACAGTAATCAGACCAAGGAAAAGAAGAAAAGAAATCTCGTAGACCTTCCGATTTTACATTCTTATAATGACAAACACGAGGTTGGGAATAGCCATGAGATAAAGGCTCCATTGGAGAAGAGACAATCACCAAATTGTGATTAGAGGTACCTAAAAGACCACACGCTTCGACCATGTACTTAGAAGGGTTGTTTGTGAGAAAAAGATCAAGTGTGTTGGTTGTATGATTAGGATTTTCCAGTATTCTTGTAGGTAAATGAACAATCTGTGCAAGGTCATTAGCAATTGTAAAAGCCTCAGCATCTCGACCAGCTTGGTCAGTGTGGCTAGAAAACGGAAGCCACCTGGAGTTGTGAAATTAAAATCACCAAGGAAAATTATCTCATTGTTATGAAAGTTGGACTGGAGAAAGCCAAGTTCCAAAGAGAGAAAGTCAAAGAGCTCCAAGTGATTAGTGGAGTTAGGAGAACTGTAGAGACAACAGATGAATTTGACACAATGAGGTAGAGAGATTTTAAACCAGAGAAGATCGAAGAGAAGAGATTCCAAATTACCAAGTCTCTGACAGGGAATATCGGAACGGTCATATGCACAAGTACCACCTTTGAGGCGAAAAGAATCATACAGTGAATAATTTGGCAACTGAGATGAGCAGTAGTTGAATTAACCGATAACTGAAATTCTGTCAGAAAAAGTACATGTGGTTTAGTAGACTGAAAGTGGAAATGGACATCGTTGAGATTAGAATTAAGACCACGTACATTTGTGAAATGAACTAGGAAGTCTTTGGGAGGTTTAGATCTTTTAGCAGATAAGCTTACTCTATTAGTTTGACAATTCATGGTGTATTCAATAGAAAGAAAAAGTGAGGGGGATGCTGTATGAAGTAACGCAATTTTTGGTAAGAATATACCCATATGGTATGAATATACCCAAATCCTTGACATAACGTGGCCTCGAGATTACGAGTACCGCTAAGTTACAGAATGGTAATCCCTGTAACTCTTAATTTGTGCTTAGCAGCAGCACTAATTGTCTCAATTGCCTGGGGGTCAGAGGTGCAAACTGTTAATGAGTTCCCTGTCAAGTCTCTCATAATCCGTTTGTTATATGGAAATGTTCATTTCTACGGAAACTATTTAAAATGTAATCGTCCAGGGGAATTCAAAAAATATCTCTCAGTAGAAATTTTTTTTTTAAAGAAGTTCGTTAAACAGAGGTCTGACTTGTATATGTCAAAAAAATTTTGGCACCCTCCTGAACTGCCGCCTGTAAGCGACTCTTACCTCGCCTACCCACTTGCGGCGGCCCTGGCTGGAGCATGTACCCAGAAGGGCAATAAGATTATTGAATGGAACAAAGGGTTGCTCTTACGAAGAAAGGCTTAATTTTTGGATATTACAGTATCTGGGAACTAGTGCGAGGTGATCTGATTGAGGTATACAAAACCTTGAATAGTTCGAGCATGTTCAGTGCCGATGGGATTTTTCCTCTTTCTCAGAATAATCGCATGAGAGGGCATAAATTCAAATTGAGGAAAGACAGTTGTAGGGTAGATATTCGGAAGTTTGCCTTTAGCCATTGGATGGTTGATTGCTGGAACAAACTTCCATCTATCGCTGTAGAAGTTGATTGCTTAAATAGATTGAAGGCAGAACTAGACAAACATTTGGAGCGAGTGGATTGGAGAAATGGGAAGGGGATTTTTTTGTTGTTTTTTTTCTGGCTCATGCTGTATTAGCTTGATTTTTTGCATTATATGCCTATGCTAATGCCAATTGTCCAAAAAGTTTCGGTAAAATATTAGGCAATAAAAAGTGTTCTACCAATTGCGAAATTTAACCAAATTAAGGCAGGCAGCCTTACCGCGCGTAGATTTGACTCCATCCGATTTGAATTTGCCATTCTCATTAAGAGACTGTAGTTTCCTAATCGGCTGGCTATAAATAAAAGTTGAGGGCAAATGTTTGATTGCCTCGGAATTTCGCTTACTAACCCTGCACGGCCAATTGTAAGTAGCAATATCTCGGGTCAGATCATTCCATCATGTTAAGATAATTTTGCCAGAAGGGCACAAGAATATAAAAAATGTCGGTTTGAAAGAAGTATTATAGAGATTGTACTACATTTTGTAAGTGTAAAATAGTTACACAACTTTTGAATAATCGGAAAGATGTTGAAACGAAAGAATATTTATAAGTTTCTTCAGACATGAGAAATTATTCGATGCGTACTGGCTTACCTGCTCACGACAAAACACAGACTACTTTTCTTTAGGATAGTAGTCTGTGCTGCTAGTATGCAATAACATGCCATAATTGCCGATGCGCCTAACAAATCCCCAAACAAACAAACAACGTTCAGTGAGTTTAAGTACAGTACTGTATTGTTTATTTGACAGCTTTTAATCTCTAACTCACAGAGTTTGTTACTACTTTGTGCCCCATCTGGCGAATAAAAATTGAAATGCTGTTAGTCAGGTGTAAGACGGTATCAGGTGATTTTGTGAAAAGATGCCTGCCGCAGCTACCCCAGTGGTTATATTTACTTTATTTTGGGTTTTTGTTGGAGCAGTTTTACCTTGGTTTGTACCAAAAGGACAGAACAGAGGGTAAGTTACTGTAATTGTCATTAGGCGAACTTATCTGGGAAAAATAACTGTAGTATGTGAATTTGTGCAGCATAGGATAATTAAATTATGAAATAATTTAATTATTCGGAGAGATACAGATTAGCTCATAATTCTAAAATATCGTTTTTTTTTTTTGTTTTGTTTTTTTTTTTACTTTTCTCGGTCATAATGGTCTCCATGCTAAATGAACCAAGAGAAGTTTGTAAACTTGTATGGGGAAGCGAGGAGAGATGGAAAGTGTTACATCTACACATCTACTGTTTTATATGGATATGTTACCTGTCATAGAAACCATTTGCAGTTCTAGTTTACAACAGGGTTGAAACGTATGATTTTTTTTTTTTTTTGCTAATGAAACGGAAAGCATATTAGCAGAGGCATATGATGCAAGAAAGCATCATCAGCCATTTTCAAGGATGAAGGCCTCTCCAGCAACTTTCCAGTTCCTTCTGTTTTGAGCACTGGCCATCCATTTACTACCCACAAACTCATGAATTTCATCTATCCATCTCCGCCTTTGTCTTCCAGGTTTTCTTCTAGCTCTTCTTCGATACCATTCTGTTATTTTCTTAGTCCATCTGTCATCATGTCTTCGAGCTGTGCCCTGCCCAAGACCATTTTAGTTCTTTAGTTTTGATAAAAATGTCCTTTACTTGAGTTTGCTGCCTAATCCATGTGTTTCTCTTATCTAACAGTCTGATTCCCAATATAATTTGTTCCATTCTTCGCTTGTAGTTCTCAGCTTCTCTTCCATTCTTTTGGTGAGTGCCCAAGTTTCACTTCTATAAGTCATGGTGGGGAGTATACATTGGTTCATTATTTTGTGTTTCAGACAAACTGGGATATTGCTGTTCAGTATGTGACTATATTTCCTGAATGCTATCCATCCATATTAACATCATAGAAAGCATCATATTACACAGCATCGGCCAAAAAAAAATTACATTTGCTGAAGCTTGACTATCTCAAAAGTTGGCGGGGGAGGGTCCATTCCTGTTCCGTGCTTTGATCGAATTTGTCAATACCTTGATTTAAATTTGGCATTTCCATAACTTCTTTTTTTGTAGAGAGTATAACTGCAGCAGACAACCTTTCATAGCATTGCATTTTCATGCCTCAGCCAACAACCATTCATTGTTTTTATGCCTCTTGGTTATAACTTTTTTTTTAAATTGCCTATTTTTACATTTAGCAGTGTGTATTGTATTCAAATTTTTAATTTATGGTTTTTGTTCCATGGGCTTAGATAATAAAATGACTAATATATTAATCTTTACTCTGGCTATGATTAAATGAATAGTTAGTTTTTTGTTACGTAGTATGTGAATATACAGGGTTGTTAAAAAGCATCCCTTAAAGTATCCCTTTGTAGAGGGCTCTGGAGTGAGTTCTAAGGCTCCTACTGAAGAGAAATTTGGACAACAGGTACAATAAAGAATGTGCTCACCATTTATTGTGGGAAAAAAAAATTAGTTACAAAATTTGTCACTGTATGGTGCATAACTATCTTAGTTACGATTATGCAAATAATGTAAGTTATTTGCATAATTGTAAATTATTGCCACAGTGCCACTACTCAGCTCTACTGTACTGTATAAAAGCAAAGCAGTCTCTTCCAAATCATACAGTAAATGTTTGCCTGCACTACAGCAGCAACCAACAACGTTGCAGGAAAAGGTGCTATTAGTGAAGCTGCACTATCAGAACAGCAAAAATGCAGCTGCGGCCATCAGAAAATTCCGGCATCAGAAGTGCATAAGGTGTAGACCTATGACTGTTTGTGCTCTCCGCAAAATAATTGCAAAATTTGAAGCGACAGGACATCTCGGTGTTCGACCAGGTAGAGGTTGAAAATGAGTGGACTCCTCTCGTGTTGAAGATGTGGCTATGGCTGTTGTGCATTTATCAAGTCAATCTCCATGTGGTAGCACAAGTGTGCCAGCTGTTTCTCGTTAAGTGGACATTCTGTATTCCACACTAAGGCTAGTAATGCGTCAGATGTTGCGGTACTATTCTTAAAAGCTGCACATGCTACAGCAGCTAAAGCATGGCGATGCAGATATTCGTTTCACATACTTCAGTTTCTGGTGCGAATGACAGCGGATATAAAGTGCGTATTCACTTGCCCTTTATGGATAAGTGAATACGCACAAATGTCTTGGTTAACTCAAGTTATCCAAGAGGTCCCGTTGCATTCTCCAAAAGTGATAGTGCGGTGTGAATTTACGGCCACATTCATGATTGGGCCATATATTTTTTGAACAGATAACACTGACTGGACCTGTTCCATCACTGTACAGCGATATTATAAAATGTTGGCAAATTTCGCAATACCAGAGCTGCAACAACATGGGTGCCTTCAGGATACCACATTCATGCAAGGTGGTGCGCCACCCCCACATCCCCTGTTGTGTCCAAAGATTGCTAAGGTAACACTTTACAGATGAACGCGTCATCAGCCGTTGTTCCAAGACATCTTGGCCTCCCCGATCACCAGACCTCACTCTGTGCAACTTCTGGTTGCGGGGTTTTTTGAAGAACCAGGTGTATCGAAGGATGTCAAACTCTGACTGATCTGGAGGACAGCATTAGACGTCATGTGCTGGCTATTCCAGTTGACATGTTACGTTCAGCTGTAGAAAATGCCGTTCTTCGAATGGAAGCTGTTGTTGACTGACCAAAATGGAGGACACATTGAACAATTGTGGTGCTGTTCATGTGATTTGTATTGTCACAGTGCCATATAGTGACAAATTTTGTAACTAATTTTTTTTTTCCAATAAATGGTGAGCACATATATTATTGTACCTTTTATTGTGATTTTTTTTTTTTTTGGCTGATGCTGCATAAGCTCATACACATGCTTTCTTGCATCACATGCCACTACTACTACCTGTTGTCCAAATTTCTCTTCAGTGCAAGCCCTAGAACTCACTCCAGAGCCCTCTACGTAGATAGGGATACTTTAATTTTAACAACCCTGTATTTAAAAAAAAAGTAAATTATAATTTTAAAGTAGTTACAACAATGTAATTTGTCAGACTTGTGGGGGAATAGTGAAATAACACATAACAAATGTCACTGAGCTACTTACTTGCAAATGTTCAAATCAACTATACTGTAAATGTATCTGTAAGTATGGGTAAGTTTGTCGTATGATGGGTTCCAGTGCATACATAGAAATACCATTAGCCTTCCACTGCTAGTATAGCATCTGACAGACACCACTTTTTTAAATGTTATTTTTTAAATTGTAAATTAAATCAACTCCTCTGTACCCTTGCCTGCCAATATTCTCTAATTGGTTATACACTGTTTTCTGCTTTCATATCAACATACTATGAATTACGAGACATTAAATTTTTGTTTAACACTTAGCAGATACCGGGTGAGCAAAAGTCTGTCTTCCTTCTTGGTAGGCAACTCCTATTAGTAATGGCCAGAAGGCCGTTTGTGACAGAAGGTTAAACAGGCTATCAGATGGCTTGTACTTGAAGTAAATAGGATTTACTTTATACCAGATTGCAAGTACCAAATAATTAAAATAATTCATGATTATATATATAAGCTTTATTTGATTTAAAAAAAAAATATATATATATATATATATATATGGTTGTACAAATAACCTTTTTTTTTTTTTTTAATGAAAACCCCAAACACGAGAGGTATTAGAACCTATAGTACTTAGTACCATGCATGGGTTGGAGGTTGAGAAGACAAAAGAAGATATTTGTTGACATTAGACAAACTTCTTTAGACTGTAATTTTTGGGAAATACATATGAAGGAAGATTGTTCCAGAAAATAGCAGTTGAATGAATAAACGAGGAAGATGAAATGTTGGTTCTGTGCGTTTGAAAATTGGACAGTAAATGGATGTTGGCTAGTGGTGGCATGTGTTTGGATTGTTTTGAAAGAGAGAGAGAGAGCGGGAATTGTAGAAGCCAATTCAGAAGAACAGTGCCATTGGCAGTATCTGTAGAAAAGGCATGCAGCAGAAACAGTACATGTGAGACAGAGTGTAGAGACTCTGTTAGAGATGAGTCATTAATTAACCTAGCTGCCCTCTACTAAATGCAAGCCTGAGAGGTTTCGGGGACATCACCCCCAGATGTGGGAACAATATTCCATGGTAGGACGGATTTGCGATTTGTACAGGGTGAACAGCTGTTTGGAAGGAAAGTAATGTGGAGAGCGAAAGAGAAAACCAAGATTTTTGGATGCAAAGGAAGCAATATTTGTAATGTGCTTGTGCCAAGGATTGAAATCAACTAAGTTGTCTTAGCCCCACTGGAGAATTACCTGAAGATTGGCATTTATGGAATTGGTAGCAGATATTCAAGAAGTTGAAGCTAATTGAGCAGGATGAGTTTTCTCAAAGTGGAATGCAACCTGCTATCATCAGCAAAACTGAATATGATTTCCAATTAATGGCAGAAGGTCATTAATATACAAGAGGAAAAGAGTAGAGGAAAGAACTGAACCTTGGGGTACACCAGCATTAGTGGAGAAGTTAGAACGAAGAGAGCCATCTACCATTACCCTCAGTGAACAGTCAGAGAAAAAACTGGATAACCAATTACAAAAAAACAGTTGGCAAACCATAAGATGGAAGCTTCAGGTAATTCACAAAGTGCATTAGAAAAGGTGTGACGCCTAAGCAGTGGAATAATGCAGTCATAGTTTTGCTGCATAAGAAAGGAGATAAATCAGAAATTGGAAATTATAGACCAATGAGCTTGTTATCCCACATCTACAAGTTGTTCACAAGGGTCATTACTAACAGATTAGAAAGAATACTTGATGAGAATCAACCAAAAGAGCAAGCTGGCTTTAGAACAAGATTCTCAACTAGGGATCACCTTCACGTAATATCACAGCTAATGGAGAAAGCAAATGAATATAAAACACCATTGTGCCTGGCATTTGTGGATTATGAAAAGGCATTTGACTCCATATAGCATAAGGCAATGTTTCGGGCACTGGAAAGACAAAGCATAGATACCCCACATATTATGATTTTGAAGAAAATATATGAGAATGCTACCTCCTTTATTAGACTAGACAAAGACAGTAGGAAATTTAAAATCGAGAAAGGAGTTCGACAAGAAGACACAATATCTCCGAAGCTGTTTACTGCTGCCCTTGAGGAAGCTTTCAGAAGATTAGACTGGTCGCAGAAAGGAGTCAATGCGAACGGAGAGTACCTAAACCATTTACGATTTGCAGATGACATTATGGTCATAAGCCACGATCCCAAAGAATTAGAGGAAAATCTTAATCAGTTATGCACAGTTAGTAAGTATTTTGGACTAAAGATGAATATGGCTAAAACAAAAGTAATGATAAACAAGTATGCTACAGAAAGGGAAATAATGACTGAAGGAGCAGTAATTGAAAAGGTCGAGTCATATACTTATCTGGGACAAGTTATTAGCTGCAATAATGATAAATGGCTGGAAGTCAAGAGAAGAATAAATTTTGGATGGATAGCATTCAGGAAATATAGTCACATACTGAAGAGCAATATCCCAGTTTTTCTGAAATGCAAAATAATGAACCAATGTATACTCCCCACCATGCCTTATGGAAGTGAAACTTGGGCACTCACCAAAAGAATGGAAGAGAAGCTGAGAACTACACAGCGAAGAATGGAACGAATTATATTGGGAATCAGACTGTTAGATAAGAAGAGAAACACATGGATTAGGCAGCAAACTCAAGTAAAGGACATTCTTATCAAAACTAAAGAACTAAAATGGTCTTGAGCAGGATGCAGCTCGAAGACATGATGAAGATGGACTAAGAAAATAACAGAATGGTATTAAGGGTAAGTTGCTACAATGGATAAAAGGATGGTTAAGTGGGAGAAGACAGAGGGTGGTAATCAGTGGGTGCTGCTCTTCGTCGATTAATGTTATTAGTGGAGTCCCACAGGGTTCGGTGTTGGGTCCACCGTTGTTTTGTATATTTATCAATGATATTGATGAAGGTATATCATATCAGGCTTAATGTTGAAGTTTGCAGATGATACAAAGGTTGGCAGGGTTAGAAAATGAAAAAGACCTGGGAGTAATTGTGCAGTCAGATATGAAGTTTTCTGAGCAATGCAGGCAGGGTTGTTAATGAGAGTAATGGCAGTGTGCTACTGCAACAGGATCTAGATAATTTGGACAGATGGGCTAAGAAGTGGCAACCGAAGGTTAACCTTAACAAATGCAAAGTACTGCATATGGGTAGAAGTAACCCCAGAGAAACGTACCAACTGTGTGTTACTCTACACTTAAGGTGGTAGAAAATGAAAAAGACCTGGGAGTAATTGTGCAGTCAGATATGAAGTTTTCTGAGCAATGCAGACAGGCTGCCAGGGCAGGTCATGGGGTTTTGTCAATGATATGTAGCAATTTTGCTAGCAGGGAAAAGGAGGTGATTGTCCCTCTGTATAAGGCAATGGTCAGGCCACGCCTTGAGTACTGCGTACAGGTCTCGAGGCCTCATTTTAGGAAGGATGTAGATTTTCTTGAGTGTGTACAGAGAAGGGCAACAAGATTGGTGAGGGGAATGAAGGGATCCTCTTACCAAGAGAGGCCTAAGCTCTGCAAATTGCAGTGGCTGGAAACTAGGCATCTGTGCGGTGATCTGATTGAGGTGTATAAGGCCTTGAATGGTTTGAGCACGCTGAATTCTGATGGGATCCTTCCACTTTTTCAGATTACGAAGCTAAGGGGACATAAATTCAAATTAAGAAAAGACAGATGTAGAATAGATGTGCGGAAATTTGTCTTTAGCCAGCGGGTGGTTAATTGCTATAACAAACTTCCATCTGTTGTTGTGGAAGTTGATAGGTTGAATAAATTTAAGGAGGAAGTGGACAGGCATTTGGAAGGAATGGTGTGATTTTTTTTTTTTTTTTTGGCTGATGTTGCATAAGCTCATACACTTGCTTTCTTGCATCACATGCCACCACTACTACTACTACAAAGGTGGAGATGGATAGATGAAATTCATGAGTTTGTTTGTAGTAAATGGATGTCCAGTGCTCAAAACAGAAGGAACTGGAAAGTTGCTGGAGAGGCCTTCATCCTGCAGTGGATTGAAAATGGCTGATGATGGTGAAGATGGAAGCTTGTTTAGAAGACCTTTATGCCAAACACGATCAAAAGCCTTTGAGATGTCAAGAGTAACTGCTTCTGTTTCGCTGAACTGTTCCATTGAATTTGTCCATAAATGGGTAACATAAGCAAGAAAATCATCAGTGGATCGACACTATTGGAATCCATATTGACGTTGATCAGACAGAATGTTTCACGGTAGTTTAAGAGTTGGCGGTTAATTTCTTTCTCCATTACTTTAGATCAGTGTTTCTCAACCTTTTTTTAATTATTGCCCCCCCCCGAAGGGCTTTTTTTTTTTTTAGACTTTTTTTTTTCTAATTGCACCCCATGAACTTTTAAACAAGAAAATGCTTTATACTTACTCTTTCTATTCAATGGCATCCCTGAACCTGATGCTTCTTAGCTAAAAGGTCAATGTTTGGTATGATGTTAGCAAGTTTAATTCTAATGTTTCCTCTTGAACATATGTCAATTCTATTTCTTTCCTTTGTTAATATTTTATTTACTGAACCAAAAATAACTTTCAACCATATAAGATGGAAAACAAAGCAGTACCTTCCCTTTTCAGACCACATTGTTGGATAAGGAAGTTTAGTTGCTTTTTATCCCCACAGCTCAGCCATTCCAGCTTTTTATTTGTATTCTTTGTTACATTTCAATTCAATGATTTCTTGAATTTCTTCACTAGCAGACTCAGCTTCGCGTCCAATTGGACCTAACATCCATGGCTTCACCTCAAAAGAAAATAAATTTTAAAATCTATTTTTCATTTCACCTTTTAAAGAACACAAATGATCTGAATAATTATGATTCTTGGTGAGAGCATCATTGATTTCAGCTAACTGTTGCATATCATGAAATGGTTTCTCATTCAATTACTTTCAGATTTTCCAGTTAGCATTAGCATTAGCAGAGGCATATGATGCAAGAAAGCAAGCTTATTCAGCATCAGCCAAAAAAAACAAAAAAAAAAAAAAAAAAAACCCACTCCCATTTCACCCCTCCGTTCGTTCGAAATACCTGTCCAGTTGAGCTTTAAATTTGTTTAGGCTATCAACTTCAACAACCAGTGATGGAAGTCGGTTCCACCAACCAACCACCCGCTGGCCAAAGGCAAATTTCCGCACATCTATCCGACAGTTTTTCAGTGAAGGCTTTTAATACACTTTTGCAGTCTATCACAACACTTAATTTCCCTTGAAGTTGAAGTAATACTTCATTTAGTTTTTGAAAAATCCAAGCCATATAGTATATGTTATTTTTGCGTTTGCTGATCTCCTTTGCTTTCTTAAAAAACAATTATTGTATCAAAAAGGTTTATAAATCTTGTTAGACAGTTTCCTTTGGAAAGCCATCTGACTTCTATATATAAAAGAAGCCTCACATACTGTTCTTCATTATCAACACAAAATTTTCTGAAAAGGTGATCATATTTGCTATGTGACTTTATTTTATTAATGGTTTTAATAACTATATTGAGAGATTGACAAAGAAGTGGACTAATATTTTTTGCAACCAGATGCTGTTGGTGCACAATGCAGTGTATTGCAATAACTTCAGGACATACTTCCTTTAGGTGGGCTATAAAACCTTTGTTTTTCAACCATGTAGGTAGCACCATCATTCGCATAGGATACCAAATTTTCCAATGGTACTTGTTTTTCATCAAACCATGTTTTTACAGTAGCAAAAATGGATGCTCCAGTACAGTCAGTTTCTATAGATTTTATAAACATCTCTTCTTGCAATTTACAATCATCGAAATTATGAATGTATGCCATTATAGAAGGGCCTTATTGTTAGTAACTGTGGATTCATCAATCTGAATAGAAAATTTTCTTGTTTTTAGTGTGTCAATTAGCTGCTCTTCATTGTTAATTGATAACTCAATGATTCATTTTCAAATTGAATCGTTGCTCAATGGCAATACTTTTAAAATACTAGGATTTTGATGCATCACTGTTAAAATTAGTCTGTAACGCAAGTTGGATCACAGTCTCGGCAACTGTATGAGCACTACTATTGCAATGATTTCAGTAATTTCATAATACGCAATCATTCTGTTGTCGGGTGTCTCCGTAGCCAGGTGGGCAAGAGCAGCAGTGCGTAGCACAAGCTTCTTGATTAGACTGGGGTTCGAAGCCGTGACCACCAAATACGTAGGATGCGGAAAGGTCAGGGAATGACCAACACATATCCCCGGAGCAATATGGCTTTAGTTGCTAATGCTCCTAAAAACCAAATAACAAACAACAATATTCTTTTGTCATATTTGTGTTCTTAAATAAGCAAGTAACAGTGTTAAGTTGCTCAAAATTCTGTTTTCAATTTTTAAAATATTCAATACATTTACCAACTTGATCAAGATGTTTCCCTTTTAAGTGATTTTAAGTCTTGAAGATTTCATAGCCTCATTTGCAAAAGAACTATTACACATAAGACACATGGGCTGCCTTGAGTCGAATGGGCTTTCAATAAAACCACAAGCTAAATATTCATTCAAATACTGTCGATACTTTCTTTTCAGCACTTGACATGATTGATGATGGGTTGAATAACTACGAAGAATTAAATAATAAAATAAACTATTTTTATTTAACTGTCACTCACAAAAGCACTGGGGTCAAAAATAAAAGATTTGCACAAGGAAACAATAAATCAATACTAATTGTCACTTAGAAAGTAGAAACAGTAGACCAGCAGTTCCCAACTGGTGGTTTGCGAACCCCTGGGGGTTCGCATTAAAAAATCTGTAATGGCGGCTGTTTAGATTTACATAGGTAAATTATTGTAAACTACAAAATATAACTAATAATAAACGAAGTAAAATTAAATAAAATAAAAAGTAAAGAATTGGCAAAGAAAGAAACCAAGTGTCATGTTGAATAAATGTTTTCCATACTATTTTTTTTTTTTTTTTTTCATTCACAGGGATCATTGTTATGTATAGATACTTTTCTTTCTTTTTTTTAGAACCTATAGTACTGTACTTAGTAATGTGCATGGTTTGAAGTTTGAAAAGATAAAGGAAGAAACTTGTTGCTATTAGACTTGAACTTCTGTAGATTGTAATTTTCAGGTTGTTCCTGAAAACAGAAGTTGAATGAATACATGAAGAAGAAAAGTTGATTCTGTGAGTAGTAGCAGTGGCATGTGATGCAAGAAAGCAAGTGTATGAGCTTATGCAGCATCAGCCAAAAAAAAAAAAAATTACACCATTCCCTCCAAATGCCTGTCCAGTTCCTCCTTAAATTTATTTAACCTATCAACTTCCACAACGACAGATGGCAGTTTGTTCCAGCAATTAACCGCCCGTTGGCTAAAGGCAAATTTCTGCACATCTATTCTACATCTGTCTTTTCTTAATTTGAATTTATGCTCCCTTAGGTTCGTAATCTGAACAAGTGGAAGAATCCCATCAGAATTCAGTCTCAGCCCATTCAAGGCCTTATACACCTAAATCAGATCACCATGCAGGTGCCTAGTCTCCAGCCACTGCAATTTGCAGAACTTAAGCCTCTCTTGGTAAGAGGATCCCTTCATTTCCCTCACCAATCTTGTTGCCCTTCTCTGTGCATGCTCAAGCAAATCTACATCCTTCCTAAAATGAGGCCTCCACACCTGTACGCAGTACTCAAGGCGTGGCCTGACCATTGCCTTATACAGAGGGACAATCACCTCCTTTTCCCTGCTAGCAAAATTCCTATATATCATTGACAAAACCCTATGACCTGCCGTGGCAGCCTGTCTACATTGCTCAGAGAACTTCATATCTGACTGCACAATTACTCCCAGGTCTTTTTCATTTTCTACCACCTTAAGTGTAGTACTACACAGTTGGTACGTTTCTCTGGGGTTACTTCTACCCATATGCAGTACTTTTCATTTGTCAAGGTTAAACTTCAGTTGCCACTTAGCCCATCTGCCCAGATTATCGAGATCCTGTTGCAGTAGCACACTACCATTACTGTCATTAACAACCCTTCCAACCTTTGTATCATCTGCAAACTTTGGCATTAAGCCTGATATACCTTCATCAATATCATTGATAAATATACAAAACAACAGAGGACCCAGCACCGAACCCTGTGGGACTCCACTAATAACATTAGTGGAGTTCCGCTAATGTTATTACTGACCAGGAGTTTGAACTTGGTCAGTAAAAGGATGTTGACTGGTTGGTGGCACGTATTCGGACTGCTCTGAAAGAGAGAGCGGGAATTATAGAAGCCAATTCAGAAGAACAGTTTTCCACAGATACTTCCCATGGAAGTATCTGTGGAAAAGGCATGCAACAGAAACAGTCTATGAGACAGATAATGGAGAGACTCTGTTAGAGATGAGACATTAATAAAACTAACTGCTCTCTTTTGAAGGAATCTAGAAGCCTGAGAAAGGTTTTTTTTTGGGTGGGGGTACCCCAGATGTGGGAACAATATTCCATGGTAGGCCGGATTTGTGATTTCTACAGAGTAAACAACTGTTTAGAGGAAAAGTAATGCCGAGAGTGAAAGAGAAAACAGTTTTTTAGATGCACAGGAAATAGTATTTGTAATGTGCTTTATGCCAATAGAGATTAGAAGTCAGGGTAATTCCCAAGGTCTTGCATAGAAATTGTCATCGGAGATAAGCATAGGAGCAGAAGAAACCTTTATTGCGAGATATGACAAGACTGAGTTTTAGAAGGATTGAAATTAAGTTGTCTTTGCCCCACTGGAGAACAGCATTTAAGGATTTTGCAGGGGATACTCCAGAAGTTGAAGCAGATTGAGCAGGGCAAGGTTTTTCAAACTGGAAGGTGGAATGCAATGTGCTATCGTCAGAAAATTATGGATAGAATTTTTGGTCAATGGAAGGTCGTTAATATACAATAGGAAAAGAGTGGAACTGAACCTTGTGGAATACCAGTGTTACTGGAAAAGTTAAAAGACAGTCATCACCTTCAGTGAGTGGTCAGGGAGAAAACTGGATACTCAATTACAAAGAACAGCTGGCAAACCATAGGATGGAAGCTTATTTAGAAGACCTTTATGCCAAATACAATCAAAAGCTGTTGAAATGTCGAGCAATGGCTTGAGTTTGACCAAACTTTTCCACTGAATTTGTCCATAGATGGGTAATATAAGCCAGAATATCACCAGTGGTTCGACACTGACGGAATCCATACTGGCGATCGTTGATCAGATGAAAGATTTCCAGGTAGTTTAAGAGTTGGTGGTTAATTGATTTCTCCCTTACTTTGGAAAGAGTAGAAGTAATTGCAATGGGACGATTAGCATTAGTAGAGGCATATGATGCAAGAAAGCAAGCTTATTCAGCGTCAGCCAAAAAAAAAAAAAAAAAAGCACAACCACTACTCCCATTTCACCCCTCCGTTCGTTCGAAATACCTGTCCAGCTAAGCCTTAAATTTGTTTAGGCTATCAACTTCAACAACAAGTGATGGAAGTCTATTCCACAAACCAACTGCCCGCTGGCTAAAGGCAAATTTCCGCACATCTATCCGGCATCCGTCCTTCCTCAATTTGAATTTATGCCCTCTCAGGTGATTATTCTGAGCAAGAGGAAGAATCCCATCGGCATTGAGCATGCTCAAGCCATTCAAAGCCTTATACACCTCTATCAGATCACCTCGCCGATGCCTAGTCTCCAGACTCTGTAATTTGCAAAATTTAAGCCTTTCTTCGTAAGAGCAACCCTTTGTTCCATTCACTAATCTTGTTGCCCTTCTCTGTACTCGTTCCAGCAGCTCTACATCCTTCTTGAAATGAGACTTCCAGACCTGTATACAGTACTCAAGGTGTGGCTTGACCAATGCCTTATACAAGGGAATAATCACATCCCTATCCCTGCTAGAAAAATTCCTGTATATCATTGACAAGACACCATGAGCTACTCTTGCAGCTCGTCTGCACTGCTCAGAGAACTTCATATCTGCCTGCACAATTACCCCCAGGTCCTTTTCATTCTCTACCACTGTCAGCGTAGTACCACAGAGTTGATACGTTGATCTGGGGTTACTGTTTCCCATATGTAGTACTTTACATTTGTCAATGTTAAACTTCATTTGCCACCTCTCAGCCCATCTGCTCAACCTTTCCAGATCCTGTTGCAGCAGCATAGCATCAGTAGTGTCCTTAACAACCCTGCCAACCTTTGTATCGTCTGCAAAATTGGACATTAAGCTTGATATACCATCATCTATATCATTTATAAATACAGAAAACAACAATGGACCCAACACTGAACCCTGAGGAACTCCACTAATAACATTAGTCCACGTTGAGCAGTGTCCATTGATTACCACTCTCTGTCTTCTGCCACTCAACCATTCCTTTATCCATAGCAGCAGTTTGCCTCCAATGCCACACTGCTCCAATTTGTGCAGCAGTCTTCCATGTGCAACAGTATCAAAAGCCTTTCTAAGATCCAAAAATAATAATGTCAAAGTTTTTTTTTTTTTTTTTTATGAGAACCCCAAACACGAGAGGTATTATAACCTATAGTACTTAGTACCGTGCTTGGGTTGGAGGTTGAGAAGATGAAAGAAGATATTTGTTGATATTGGACTTGAACTTCTGTAGATTGTAATTTTCAGGAAATACGTATGAAGGAAGGTTGTTCCAGAAAACGGCAGTTGAATGAATAAATGAGGAAGATGAAAAGTTGGTTCTGTGGGTTTGAACTTGGACAGTAAATGGATGTTGGCTGGTGGTGGCACGTGTTCGGAATGTTTTGAAAGAGAGAGCGGGAATTATAGAAGCCAATTCAGAAGAACAGTGCCCATGGAAGTATCTGTAGAAGAGACATGCAGCAGAAACAGTGCGTTTATGAGAAAGCGAGTGAAGAGACTCTGTTAGAGATGAATCATTAATTAACCTAACTGTCCTCTTCTGAATGGAATCAAGAAAGAAGCCTGAGAGAGGTTTTGGGGGCACCACCCCAGATGTGGGAACAATATTCCATGGTAGGGCGGATTTGCGATTTATACAGAGTGAGCAGCTGTTTGGGAGAAAAGTAACGTCGAGAGCGAAAGAGAAAACCAAGTTTTTTAGATGCAGAGGAAGCAATATTTGTAATGTGCTTGTGCCAAGAGAGATTAGAAGTCAGGGTAATCCCCAAAAGAGATATATCATTTTGCCTAGAAATCGGAGTGTCACTAAAGATAAGCATAGGAGCAGAAGAATCCTTTTTGCGAGATATTAGACAAGATTGAGTTTTAGAAGGGTTGAAATCAACTAGCATTTAGCATTAGCATTAGTAGAGGCATTTGATGCAAGAAAGCAAGCTTATGCAGCATCAGCCAAAAAAAAAAAAACCCACTTCCACTTCACCCCTCTGTTTGTTCAAAATACCTGTCCAGCTGAGCCTTAAACTTATTTAAGCTATCAACCTCCACTACAAGGGATGGAAGTCTGTTCCACCAACCAACCACCCGCTGGCTAAAGGCAAATTTCCGCACGTCTATCCTACATCTGTCTTTCCTCAATTTGAATTTATGCCCTCTCAGGTGATTATTCTGAGCTAGAGGAAGAATCCCATCAGCATTGAGCATGCTTAAACCATTCAAGGCTTTATACACCTCTATCAGATCACCTCGCTGGTGCCTAGTCTCCAGACACTGTAATTTGCAAAACTTAAGCCTTTCTTCGTAAGAGCACCCCTTTGTTCCATTCACTAATCTTGTTGCCCTTCTCTGTACTCGTTCCAGCAGCTCTACATCCTTCTTGAAATGAGGCCTCCAGACCTGTATACAGTACTCTAGGTGTGGCCTGACCATCGCCTTATACAATGGAATAATCACCTCCTTATCCCTGCTGGAAAAATTCCTGTATATCATTGACAATACTCCATGAGCTACTCTTGCAGCCCGTCTGCACTGCTCAGAGAACTTCATATCTGCCTGCACAACCACCCCCAAGTCCCTTTCATTCTCTACCACTGTCAGTGTTGTACCACAGAGTTGATACGTTGCTCTGGGGTTGCTGTTTCCCATGTGTAGTACTTTACATTTGTCAATGTTAAACTTCATTTGCCACCTCTCAGCCCATCTGCTCAACCTTTCCAGATCCTGTTGCAGCAGCATAGTGTCAGTAGTGTCCTTGACAACCCTGCCAACCTTTGTATCGTCTGCAAACTTGGACATTAATCCCGATATACCATCATCAATATCATTTATAAATACAGAAAACAATAATGGACCCAACACTGAGCCCTGAGGGACTCCACTAATAACATCAGTCCACGATGAGCAGTGTCCATTGATTACCACTCTGTCTTCTCCCCCTCAACCACCCCTTTATCCATAGCAGCAATTTGCCTCCAATGTCACACTGCTCCAATTTGTGTAGCAGTCTTCCATGTGCAACAGTATCAAAAGCCTTTCTAAGATCCAAGTATATAATATCAAAGTTATTCCCTGCATCCAGTTCTTTTGTGACTGCATCATAGTATCGAATCAAGTTGGTCAGGCAAGACTTCCCCTTAACAAAACCATGCTGTGTCTGAGCTATAACTGAAGTCTTGTCTAAATGATCCTGCAGTGCGTCTTTAACCAGTGCCTCCATTAATTTTCCTGGAACAGAAGTTAAGCTCACAGGTCTATAATTACTTGTGTCAGCCTTTGATCCTCCTTTGTGAATTGGGGTCACATTTGCACATTTCCAGTCTATGGGTATCTCCCCTGAGTCCAAGGAAGCTCTCATAACTAAGTTGTCTTTGGCCCACTGCAGAATTACCTGAAGATCGGCATTTAAGGAATTGGCAGCAGATTTTCGAGAACTTGAAGCTGATTGAGCTGGACAAGGTTTCTCAAAATGGAAAGTTGAATGCAATGTGCTATCATCGGCAAAACTATGGATAGGATTTCCAGTCAATGGAAGAAGGTCATTGATATACAAGAGGAAAAGAGTGGGGGAAAGAACTGAACCTTGGGGGACACTGGCATTAGTGGAGAAGTTAGAAGACAGAGAGCCAACTACCATCACCCTCAGTGAGCGATCAGAGAGAAAACTGGATAACCAATTACTAAAAACAGTTGGCAAACCATAAGATGGAAGCTTGTTTAGAAGACCTTTATGCCAAACACGATCAAAAGCCTTTGAGATATCAAGAGCAACTACTTGTGTTTCACCAAACCTTTCCATTGAATTAGTCCATAAATGGGTAACATAAGCCAGAATATCACCAGTGGATCGACACTGACGGAATCCATACTGGCGATCGTTGATCAGATGGAAGGTTTCTAGGTAGTTTAAGAGTTGGCGGTTAATTGATTTCTCTATTACTTTAGAAAGAGTAGACGTAATTGCAATGGGACGATAATTGGATGGGAGGGATTTGTCACCCTTTTTAGGAACTGGCTGGATATGAGCAAATTTCCAAGCAGAAGGAAAAACACCTTTGGAATAAGAAAGTGAAAAAAGGCGGCAAAGAATAGGAGTAAGTTCAGGAGCACAGGTTTTGAGAACAAGTGGAGAAATACCATCAGGACCTGGAGCTTTCTTAGCATCAAGATTCATCAAAATCCTTCTGATATCCTTTTGACGGAAGACCACAGGAGGCATTGAATGGAGCGTGTTAGGAATGGTGGGAGGTGTTTTACCAAGATCATTAATACATGAGCTCGAAGAAAAATGGGATGCTAGCAGGTCAGCTTTATCCTTGGCTGAAGTGACAACAGAACCATCTGGTTTGGACAGAGCTAGGAGCAGAGATGGGCAAAAGTTGCGGCCAATAGCTTTGGCAAGAGACCAGAATGCTCGGCTACCATTAGGGCAAGAAGCAAGTTTTCTACTCTTAGCCTGTTCACACTCTAGTTTGGACTGATTAATAACTGCTTTACAATTGTTGCGAGCTTTGGTGTAGGCAGAAAATGAAACTGAAGAATTAGAAACAAGCCAATTACGATATGCAACGTTCTTCTCTTGGACAGCCTTAGCACATTTATTGGAAAACCAAGGTTTAGATAAAGGACGAGATTTTAAAGTGGAGTGTGGGATAAAGGATTCCATTCCTGCAAGAATAATTTCACTGACACGATCTGAGCAAACGTTGACATCAGAAGTTTTGGAACAGTAATCAGACCAAGGAAAAGAAGAAAAGAAGTCTCGCAGGTCATCCCATTTTGCATTCTTGTAATGCCAAACAATACGAGGTTGGGAATAGCCATGAGATAAAGGTTCCATTGGAGAAGAGACAATCACCAAGTTGTGATCTGAAGTGCTTAAAGGACCTCTCACTTCAACCTTGTACTTAGAAGGGTTGTTTGTGAGAAAAAGATCAAGCATATTGGCTGTATGATTAGGATTGTCCGGTATTCTTGTAGGTAAATGAACAATCTGTGCTAGGTCATTAGTAATTGCAAAAGCCTCAGCATCTCGACCTGCTGGATCGGTGTGACTAGAAAACGGAAGCCAGCTGGAATTGTGAACGTTAAAATCACCAAGGAAAATTACCTCACTGTTAGGAAAGTTGGACTTTCTCCAGTCCAACTTTCCTAACAGTGAGGTAAGTCAAGTTGCAAAGAGAGGAAGTCAAAGAGCTCCAAGTGATTAGTGGAGTTGGGAGAACGGTAGAGACAACAGATGAATTTTACACAATGAGGTAGAGAGATTTTAAGCCAGAAAAGATCAAAGAGAGGAGATTCCAAATTGCCAAGTCTCTGACAGGGAATATCAGAACGGACATATGCACAAGTACCACCTTTGAGGCGAAAGGAATCATACAGCAAATAATTTGGACATCTGAGATGAGCAGTAGTTGAATCAACTGATAACTGAGATTCAGTCAGAAAAAGTAAATGGGGTTTGGAAGACTGCAAGTGGAAATGGACATCGTTGAGATTAGAATTGAGACCACGTATATTTGTGAAATGAATTAGGAAGTCCTTGGGAGGTTTAGATCTTTTCGCAGATAAGCTTGCTCTATTATTTTGACAATTCATGGTGTATTCAATAGTAAGAAAAAGTGGGTGGTACATGCTGTATGAAGTAATGAAATTTTTGGATATGGCGTACATGTGGTAAGAATATACCCAGATCCTTGACATAACGTGGCCTCGACAATGCTCCCCGCATACACACTACTCGGACTCCCTCCTGTCACTATCTGGCAGAGTAGAGGTAGCAAGATTATACACTAGCTGATCCGGAAGCTTCCTAGAGAGTTACCAATAGGTTCAGTCCGGTGTGCTAACTAGCGGCCGGCCTGCGAACACCGTTTTAGAGCTGTACCCTCGAAATGTAAGGAATATTGGATCTCGCCACGACATTCATCATAACCTCAAAAATCATCAATCATACTGCATGATGGAAGAGATAGGGAAGGGTTGGCCAGAACTTAGCTCTAGAGACTAAACATGGGTTCCACCACTTCAAGCCTCCAATAAGCAAAGTGGTGGTATTTCACCGGTTGATGAGAGTCATCTACCACCTAGTACTGCCTGGTAACATAGAGGGGCAGCGTTCCTCCATGTGGTGTGGGCGCCACACCTCGACCCCTGCTTACGTTGGTTCACACCTGGGTGGTCACCCACCACGTACTTGTGCATGAAGGTTATACCCAGGATTACTAACAGTCCCACCATCGTGAAGGTGCAAGCAGAGGATTTGGCTGTCAAAGACCGTCCGGACTTCGCCGAAATTGGGTCCACTTTGACTTGAGTGTCACCTGAATATCAGTTCCAGTTATTCCCTGCATCCAGTTCTTTTGTGACTACATCATAGTATCCAATCAAATTGGTCAGACAAGACCTGCCCTTAACAAAACCATGCTGTGTCTGAGCTATAACTGAATTCTTGTCCAGATGATCCTGCAGTGCTTCTTTAACCAGTCCCTCCATTAATTTTCCTGGAACCGAAGTTAAACTGACAGGTCTATAATTACTTGTGTCAGCCTTTGATCCTCCTTTGTGAATTGGGGTTACATTTGCACATCTCCAGTCTATGGGTACCTCCCCTGAGTCCAAAGAAGCTCTCATAATTGTGGCTAAGAGTTTGCTTACTTCCTTTGCTGCCTCCTTTAATATAACTGGATAGATCCCATCCACCCCGGGTGCCTTTTTTATGTTTATCCTCAACAATTTCTCCTCCACTTTCCTCTCAGTTATTAGAAAATCATCTAGCTCACTGCCAATGTTTACTTCACCTACGACATTCCCCTTCCTGAATAACTCCTCATGTGTGAATGTAGATGCAAAATACTTGTTTAGATTGTTAGTCACCTGAGCAGGATCCTCAACTGTTGAACCATCAACATCCAGTGAACCAATCTGATTCATCCCTTTCCTTCTTGAGTTTAAATAGGTAAAGAACTCTTTTCTGTTTTTCTTTGCATCCTTTGCCAAGGATTTCTCATAATCTGCCTTTGCCTGCCTAATCTCCTAACCTGCCTAACAATGCTACCTACGTAGTTCAAGTTTATGGGTTAACTATGGTGTATTTACACCGATAGTATATAGTTAATTTTCAAAACCCATAAGGATTATGCCTTGTGCATTTCGTTTTCAAAATATATTAATTCTAGCATAAAAAAGAGGTGTAAAATACTGATTATATAAGAGATCTATTTATTATCAAAGAGGATAAACCGATATACTCTTAGTCTAATAGTACATGTATACAAACATGTCAGTGTTCTTCATGTGCTCTTCATTTGGCACTGCCTGTACTCTTGGAGCCAACACTCATCTTCCAGTTTGAGTATCTGGGTGTATATGTAAGTGTACTATGAATTAACAGTCATGGATCTTTCCGAATCTTTTACTCTAATTTCTAGGTGTTGTGAGATTGATGCTACCTTAGTGACTGTTCCTATGAGGAGGGATTAGCATTAGCATTAGTAGAGGCATTTGATGCAAGAAAGCAAGCTTATGCAGCATCAGCCAAAAAAAAATAAATAAATAAATAAAAAAAAATAATAAATAAATAAAAAATAACCACTTCCACTTCACCCCTCAGTTCGTTCGAAATACCTGTCCAGCTGAGCCTTAAACTTATTTAGGCTATCAACTTCCACGACAAGGGATGGAAGTCTGTTCCACCAACCAACCACCCGCTGGCTAAAGGCAAATTTCCTCACGTCTATCCTACATCTGTCTTTCCTCAGTTTGAATTTATGCCCTCTCAGGTGATTATTCTGAGCAAGAGGAAGAATCCCATCAGCATTGAGCATGTTCAAACCATTCAAGGCTTTATACACCTCTATCAGATCACCTCGCTGGTGCCTAGTCTCCAGACACTGAAATTTGCAAAACTTAAGCCTTTCGTCGTAAGAGCACCCCTTTGCTCCATTCATCAATCTTGTTGCCCTTCTCTGTACTCGTTCCAGCATCTCTACATCTTTCTTGAAATGAGGCCTCCAGACCTGTATACAGTACAATAGGTGTGGCCTGACTATTGCCTTATACAAGGGAATAATCACCTCCTTATCCCTGCTAGAAAAATTCCTATATATCATCGACAATACACCATGAACTACTCTTGCCGCCCGTCTGCACTGCTCAGAATCAATGATCACTGCTCAGTCCACGATGAGCAGTGTCCATTGATTACCACTCTCTGTCTTCTCCCCTTTAACCACTCCTTTATCCATAGCAGCAATTTCCCTCCAATGCCACACTGCTCCAATTTGTACAGCAGTCTTCCATGTGCAACAGTATCAAAAGCCTTTCTAAGATCCAAGTATATAATATCAAGGTTATTCCCTGCATCCAGTTCTTTTGTGACTGCATCATAGTATCCAATCAAATTGGTCAGGCAAGACTTCCCCTTAACAAAACCATGCTTTGTCTGAGCTATAACTGAAGTCTTGTCTAGATGATCCTGCAGTGCTTCTTTAACCAGTGCCTCCATTAATTTTCCTGGAACAGAAGTTAAACTAACTGGTCTATAATTACTTGTGTCGCCCTTTGATCCTCCTTTGTGAATTGGGGTCACATTTGCACATCTCCAGTCCATGGGTACTTCCCCTGTATCCAAGGAAGCTCTCACAATTATGGCTAAGGGTTTGCTTACTTCCTTTGCTGTCTCCTTTAATATAACTGGGTAGATCCCATCCACCCCAGGTGCCTTTCTTGTATTTATCTTCAACAATTTCTCCTACACTTTACTCTCAGTTATTACAAGATTCTCTAGCTTTCTGCCAGAGTTGAATACACCTCTGGCAATCCCCTTGCTGAATAACTCCTCATGTGTGAATGTCGATGCAAAATATTTATTTAGTTTGTTAGCTACCTGAGCAGGATCATCAAGAGTTGACCCATCGATATCAAGTAGACCAATCTGATTCATCCCCTTCCTTCCTTCTAGAGTTTACATAAGTAAAAAACTCTTTGCTGTTTTTCTTCGCATCCCTTGCCAAAGATTTCTCGTAATCTGCCTTCGCCTGCCTAACCTCCTTTGTAACTTGGTTATAGATCAACTTCTATCTATCTGGCTTCTGTGTCACGTGTTAATTTGTATGTATCCCATGCATTTTTGTTCTCTGCCATATGTCTCATTAGTTCATCCGACATCCACTTAGGCCTAAACCTTGAACAATATTTATTAGTTGGTATGTAAAGCCTAGTCGCTTCCAAGATAAGTTCTTTGAATGCTTCCCATTTTGAATTTGCTGTTGGTAACATCATCAGTTGATCCCACTGTATAGAATTTAAATACTGTCTCAGTCCATCATATTCGCATTTACGAAGGCAATAACCCTTCCCTTTATCCCTAATGGCAGTTACCTCTTTGAGTAAATTCTACTACAGCACACTGTGATCACTGCCACGTAGTGGTTCAATAACCTGCAGATTCTTAATGCATGAAGAGTCACTACTGATAATCAAATCAAGAGTATTACTCCCTTTTGTTGCCTCCCGAACATGCTGATGTAGAAAACAATCATCCAATAAATCCACAAAAGCCTTGCTAGTGTGTGAGTGACCAGCCCCCAAATTCCAGTCAATATTTGGGAAATTACAATCCCCCATTATAAGACTCTCTGATTTACTGGCCCACTCTATTTCCCTGTACAATTTCTTATTATACTCATCAGAGTCATTAGGCCTATAGCACACTCCTACTCTCAATTTTGATCTCCCAATGCTTATGTCACACCAAACTGACTCAACACTGCACAGTTCAGCAATGTCGACTGGCTTCACTTCCTTTGATTTTATGTATTTCTTAACTAATAGCATAACCCCTCCTCCCTTCCTATCCTGTCTATCCCTTCTGTAGACATTGTACTCCCCAAATTCCAGTTCTGCATTCCTTATATCTGTGTGGCACCACGTCTCTGAAATCCCCACAATATTTGCCTTCGATGTTTTGAGCAATACCTCAAATTCATCAAATTTATTTACTAAACTCCTAGCATTGGTGTACACGCAAGTATACATGCACCTCTTCTTTTTCTTAGCTACCCTAACACAACCCATGTGTTTACTTGTACCGCAATGACTTCCAGCAGTCTCTGAAATATCCTGCATATTGTTTTTCAGGCTTCTGCTCATTCCAATAGAAGCAGTGCAACAATCTCTTTCGCCTCTGCCAGTGGCTACTGTTAATCTATTTGTCTTTGTCTCCCCCCAAGCTAGCAGTTTTCCGACCCACCTAACACTGCCTCGATAGCATCAGCAAATATTCATGCACCCTTTCTATTTAAGTGTATCCTATCCCTGTAGAAGCAATCTCTCCTGTTAACAAGTACAGTCCAGGCTGAAAAAATTTCTACCCCTTGAGCCTTGCACAATCTTTCCAGGGCCGAATTGATTGACAAGGCTCTCATCATATACTCCCTCCTATCGTGTTTGGGCAGAATTGCAGACACTTTCAAATTCAACCCTACTTCACGGCTTTTTTTCAACAGTGACCTGTACTTGTTAAGTAATTCCACTGGTCTCCTACTTTTAATATCATTAGTGCCAACGTGTACAACTATATCACCTTTTGTGCCCTTAAAAGATGATATCCGCTCTACAACGTCATCAACCTTTGCCCCTGGCAGACATACCCTGGTCCTGTTCCACCTATCCTTTTTACATACCATGTTCCCCATTTTCCTGACAATAGAGTCACCAACAACTACTAGTTCCTGTGGGACCAGCGCATTCTGCCTTGGGGGCTGCCTCTGTGTTGCAAGATGACCAAGTGCAAGCTCTGGCGTTGATGTGGGCAGCTGAGAGCTTGATGGGCCCCTCAATTTATTTCCTTCGAGGGCATCCACCCTGTCCTTCAAGGTCTCATATAGGCCCATAACAACGCTGAGTTGTCGCCTAATTTCCTTGCACTCCTTGCATTGTGCACACACAAAGACATCCCCCATGGCAGTATCATGTTCCGTACCCGATTGCTCCGCAAACATCAAGCAAACAGTGCATCGATTGGAAGGGATTTGTCACCCCTTTTTAGGAACTGGCTGGATATGAGCAAATTTCCAAGCAGAAGGAAAAACTCAGAAAAACTCCTTTGGAATAAGAAAGTGAAACAAGACTACACAAAACAGGAGTAAGTTCAGGGCACAGGTTTTGAGAACAAGTGGAGAAATACCATCAGGATCTGGA
Organism: Mastigoproctus giganteus; assembly: GCF_048544385.1. NCBI lineage: Eukaryota > Metazoa > Arthropoda > Arachnida > Uropygi > Thelyphonidae > Mastigoproctus > Mastigoproctus giganteus. Next base: position 139,994,297 of record NC_143581.1, read on the forward strand.
GCTTTCTTAGCATCAGATTCATCAAAATCCTTCTGACATCCTTTTGACGCAAGATCAGGAGGCATTGAACAGAGTGTACTGGGAATGGTTTGAGGTGATTTATCAAGATCATCAATACATGAGTTGAAAGAAAAACAGGATGCTAGCAGGTCAGCTTTATCTTTGGCTGATGTGGCAACAGAACCATCTGGTTTTGACAGAGATGGGCAAAAATTGCAGCCAATAGCTTTGACAAGAGACCAGAATGCTCAGCTAAGATTTGGACAAAAAGCAAGTTTTTTACTCTTAGCCTGTTAGAAATCTGGTTTGGACTGATTAAAAACTGGTTTACAAAGTATAAATAATACTTAATAAAAAATTTTATTATTACTTTATGTTGCTAATAAAAACATGGTACTAGAAATATTATACGATTTATATAATATTTCTAGTAAAGTAAAGTTTTTTACTTTACTAGAAATATTATACGATTTCAGAGAATATAGGCTTAGTGGTTCGCATTAAAAATATTACATTGAAAGGGGTTCGTGAGTCAAAAAAAGGTTGGGAACCATTGCAGTAGACTAAAACATTTTCTCATCCCATCCATGTTTCATATATTGACCAATGAAACAAAAGAATAAATAAATAAACCATGGCCACCATGCCTTCAGAAAGGTGCAAATGTCAAGGATTGTGGAAACATTACCTCTGACAGCACTTAGTCATTTAATGCCTACGAAAAGCAGAGGTAATTGAATTAAATCACACCCACTATCTTCCTTTTATCAAAATTTCTCACTCACTCCTAATCCTCATATAATATACCTATATGTTAAAAATCAGTTGTCTCAGGGATAAAGAAAACCCAATGAGCGAAATTAAATATTAAGGAATAAGATATCATCGGGTAGGGTTGAATTTTGGAGGGCCACAAACCATTGTAATACCCATGATAATTTTTGCCCTTGGGCTATATCACCCCCGTTGAGAATCCCTGTTTTAGATAGTGTAGAAGTAATTGCAGTGGGACGATAATTGGATGGGAGGGATTTGTCACCCTTTTTAGCAACTGGCTGGATATGAGCAACTTTCCAAACAGAAGGAAAAACACCTTTGGAATAAGAAAGTGAAAAAAGATGGCAGTAAGTTCAGGAGCACAGGTTTTGAGAACAAGTGGAAAAATGCCATCAGGACCTGGAGCTTTCTTAGCATCAAGATTTGTCAAAATTCTTCTGACATCCTTTTGATGGAAGACTACAGGAGGCATTGAATGGAGCGTGTTGGGAATGGTGAGAGGTGTTTTACCAAGATCATTAATACATGAGTTGGAAGAAAAATAGGATGCTAGCAGGTAAGCTTTATCCTTGGCTGAAGTGACAATAGAACCATTTGGTTTTGACAGAGGTGGGCAAAAGTTGCAGCCAATAGCTTTGGCAAGAGACCAGAATGCTTGGCTACCATTAGGGCAAGAAGCAAGTTTTCTACTCTTAGCCTGTTCAAAATCTAGTTTGGACTGATTAATAACTGCTTTATAATTGTTGTGAACTTTGGTGTAGGCAGAAAATGAAACTGAAGAATTGGAAAGAAGCCAATTATGATATGCAAAAATCTGTTTCATGAGGGAAAGAATATCCCTCCTGGTATACCTCTTAGTTATTATGTTTTAAAAATTAATCCCAGAAATTTATCAGAATTAATTTTCTACCACTTTAATTCTTGTTCCACTTCTAAGGCTAGAAGTTGTAAAGAATCAAGGGATTTAATGGCATAAGTTCATACGTTAATTTGGAAGCACACAAACAACTGCCTTAAGTGCAGAAATGTATTTTTGTATTCAAGATATTTTTACATTCCAAGAATGGAAGCTAAGTGTTGTGAACTTCTTATCCCAGCTCTGGAAACTAAACAACTTAATAGATTTCTTAAGCAAGAAAAACACCTTATGAGAGTGAAAGCAAGTGTTCCCACACCTACAGCATAAATTTAGGCAAGATAAAATGAAAGAGTTAATTAGTTGTTGATCAAGTAGGGACAGCAGTAAAACTACACTACCACAAGGCCTACCAAAATCGTGCTATGTTAAGGTGCTGGGGTTAAACATGCTAAAACAACATTGCCTCAACTGACAACTAATGAAATAAAATAAATTTTGGTTTTTATTTTATTTTATTAGTTGTCAGTTGAGATAACTATTAGCCATAAATATAAAAATATAGCCGAAAATAAAAAACTAACTAAATAAAAAAAATGAAGAAATAAATAAATAAAATATAAAAAAAAAAAAAAAAAAGAAAATAAACAACATGCATGGTGTCTCTCCTCTTGGCCCAAGTGGTCAGCCTCATCTGTTCATGGAGGTAACTTATTCCAGTTATTACAACTAACTTGCTAAAAAAAAAAATAGTTTTTTTCCCCCCCCAAAATTCTGTCTAAATCTTTTGCTCTGTAATTTGAATTTATTTCCCCAAGTTTTGGAATCATTTATAATAGTGAAAATTTTTGCCTTGATTCATTATACTGTTCTCTCTGCAGTAATGACCTCAGTCAATTCCCCCTCATAAGTTGCATGGCTTCTGTGGCCCACATGTTCAAAATCTTTCCTTATGTGGATGTCCTGTTGCAGATTTCACCAAGCAGGCTGCATATCTTTGAATCCTTCCAAGAAGTTTGAAGCCTTTTTTCAGGCAGTCTCCATACTCGGACATAGTATTCCAAGTGTGGTCTTACAGTGGGATTGTAACCTCATCTCTACAAACAAATGTTTGGTACAAATCATATACAGGACACCATAGGTGTTCCTTGCTGCCTGTCTGCACAGTTGGAGAATTTCCTAAACATCCATATCATAACTCTCATATCCATTTCTTTCTCTATTGTTTTTAAATCTCTTTCTCAAGTGTATGGCCTTGCATTAAAACGTAGCCGTCGCTTTCCCAAACATCTGAGAAGCCTATTGCAGTAATCCTAAACTAGCATGCTTGGTGCTGATCATTAATCTCTCTCTCTTCCAATCTTCATATCATCTGCAAATTTTGCTATTACACCCTCTATCCCTTGGTTGATGTCATTTATGAAAATCAGATACAGCAGTGATCCTTGGGGATCACTGCTGTATCTGATTTTCACTTTTAATGTTAGACAGGTCTTTAAGTAACCATTAATCATAACCATTTGCTCCTGCATTGCAACCATCCTGCGATCTGTCTTGGAACCTTAGCCATAATTGTAACATGTTTCAGCTTATACAGTAACTTCTTAGGAGGGAACTTGTTTTCCTTCTTGCACTAGTGAAATCAACATCTTACCATAGTTGTATTTGATGTATCATAGTTTTTAAAAACAAACGATGATAATACAAAATCTGATGCTCTCTAAATTGCTGGTCCTCTGCAGGAAGCAACATAATTTCCATTTTTGCTCACTGTAAAAGTGGTGCCAATTTGAAATGAATTTCGAAATAAACCTGAAAATGGAAGTAACTAAGCGTATTGAATGAATATATATATATATATATATATATATATATATAATATTTTTTTAAATAAAATTTAGTATTAGTAATGGCCATATGGTGCAAGGAAGCCTAAGGCTTATGTTGCACCAGCCAAAAAAAAATAAATAAATAATAATAATAAAATTGAATAAAATAAATAATAAGAGAAAAGCCCCTATTATTATATCTTATTATATTATATTATATAATAGAACTCTTTATTGCATACAGAACGCACATGCCGTACACAATACCCTTCACGGCTACAAGCCAGGTGTAATAAGATATAATAATATATCTTTTTATTATATGTTCTTATTATATCTTTCCCTCCTCCCATAGGTAACTATCCAGCCAACCTTTGAATTTACCCACCTTTTCAAAAGAAAAGATGTAAAACATGCAGAATTATAAACTTTATAGTTATATACATATGAGTATTGCAATCTATTAAGAAATGATTAAATATTGGCATTGTTCAAGAATAAATTTACACAAATTCAAAATAATACAAAACATTTTCTAAAAGTTAAAAAGAAAATAGGAACTTGTCAGATGCCCTGCCATTATCTTTGCTACAAAAATGGAGGCACCACCACTGCCAGTTAAGTTTATCCCATTCCTGTTTTTGCAGGGATGGGATGTACTTGTTAAAAAGCACAGGCCATGCCGGGAAAAATTCTATTCCACAAGCCTTGCACGCTCTCTCCAGAGCTGAAATGATTAACTCTCAAATCATAAATTCTCTTCTGTCATCTGAGCAGAATTATAGAAACTTTCAAATTCAATACAAACTCATAACTTTTTCTTAACACTGCTCTATATCTATTAAGTAAATATTCAGATCTCCTATTCTAAATCTGGTAGAACGAGTGGGAAGATATATATACCTATATCTGCTGGAACGAGTACAGAGAAGGGCAACGAGATTGGTGAGGGAACACAGGGTTGCTCTTACCAAGAAAGGCTTAAGTTCTGCAAATTGCAGCATCTGGAGACTAGTTACCTGCAAGGGATCTGATTGAGGTATAAGGCCTTGAATGGTTTGAACAAGCTCAATACTGATGGGATTCTTCTCTTGCTTAGATTATGCACCTGAGGGGGCATAAATTCAAATTGAGAAAAAGACAGTTGTAGACGCTCAAAATATCTGGGTGTCTTGCTAGACCGAGCCTTAACATACAGGAAACACTGTGAAAACATTAAACAAAGTTGCTACATGCAATAATCTTCTAAAAAAAACCTGACATTCTAATTTAGGTGGTAGATGACTTCCATCAACCGGTGAAATACCACCACTTTGCTTATTGGAGGCTTGAAGTGGTGAAACCCATGTTTAGTCTCTAGAGCAAAGTTTCTGGCATCCCCCTCCCCCCATACTCCTCCTTCAACCCATGCACGGTACTAAGTACTATAGGTTTTGATACCTTTCGTGTTTGGGGTTTTCATAAAAAAAAAAAAAAAAAAAAAAATTGGATGTACAGCCAAATACCTTAAGAACAACTGCCTTGGCATTATGCTACTCAGCTGCCGAATATGCCATCCCAGTCTGGTACCACTCCACACATGCAAACAAGGTAAATGTACCACTGAATGACAGTTTCCACTCCACCTGATAACCAGCTGTTTAAAGGCTACTCCAGTAGAGAAGCTATACATTCTTGCTGGTATTGCCCGCCAGATGTGAGAAGAGATACAGGCAAGCACCGAACTAAAAAAGTGATGGAGAATCCATTACATCGAATGTTCGAACAACAACCTTCTGTTCAAAGGCTGAAATCAAGAAGAGAATTTCTTGCAATGACAAATGAACTGTTTATTTCACCATCCTTGGCCCGCATTGTCAAATGGAGAGCCAGAAGTGAACAAACTTAAGATTGGATGGCCCCCACAAGAAAAATTACCACTTGGACATCTGTATGGATGGAAAGTTTGTCTGTCACCCAACCGTCTTAGAACTGGCTTTGGTAGATCCTGGGACAACCTGAATAAATGGGATATCCAACCCTAAATTTAAACTCTGTGTGAAATGGAACTGAACAAACAACAAAACATCTTGTCTGCTGCCACCTTGCACCTACAACTTGCAACATGCTTGACCTCTTGGGGCAATGGAGAACACTATTGAAGTGGCCCATTTCTGGGCAGAAATTGTGTAAAGAACTTATCCAAGACATTTTATTTTGTGTTGCTACGTATGTTTATGATATTTAGTGATTGGTTTATTGTTTTTTTAGCTTTGATTATGTATGTTACCTAACATCTGAATATTTCTATATTTGCTTTCTTGTACGTTCTGACACTGGTAGAACAGTATCACTTTTTATGCTCTTAAAAGACTATAGTTGTTTTGCAGCATCTTTTACTTGTGTCAGACGTACTCTCCTGCCTATCCTTTTTAGTTGATATAGTTCCCATTTTCCTGACAGTAGGAATACTAACAGTAGCTACTTTCTGTGGGGTCAGTGCATTCTGCTTTCAGGTTTGTCACTGTGTTGTCTGCATTCAAATGAACGTAACTTAGTGTTGAATATGACCAAGCAAGCTCAAGGAGCTTAAATTACAGTTAAGGGAATAAAAATTGGTATAAACTTTGTGCATTGTTAGTGGTTTTTCCAAAAAAACAAAAGTCCATGGAAAACAGGTCTGGCAGGTAGGGGTTCCAGGGGGGAAAAGTTCCAAACATCTATTTAAAATTATTGAATGCACTGATTTAGCATTAGTAGAGGCATATGATGCAAGAAAGCAAGCTTATGCAGCATCAGCCAAAAAAAAAAACAAAACCCACTTCCAATTCACACCTCTGTTCATTCGAAATACCTGTCCAGCTGAGCCTCAAACTTATTTAGGCTATCAACTTCCATGACAAAGGATGGAAGTCTGTTCCACCAACCAACTACCCGCTGGCTAAAGGCAAATTTCCACACGTCTATCCTACATCTGTCTTTCCTCAATTTGAATTTATGCCCTCTCAGGTGATTATTTTGAGCAAGAGGAAGAATCCCATCAGCATTAAGCATGCTCAAACCATTCAAGGCTTTATACACTTTTATCAGATCACCTCGCTGGTGCCTAGTCTCCAGACACTGTAATTTACAAAACTTAAGCCTTTCTTCATAACAGTACCCTTTGTTCCATTCACTAATCTTGTTGCCTTTCTCTGTACTCATTCCAGCCGCTCTACATCCTTCTTGAAATGAGTTCTCCAGACCTGTATACAGTACTCAAGGTGTGGCCTGACCATTGCATTATACAAGGGAATAATCACCTGCTTGAAAAATTCCTGTATATCATTGACAAGACACCATGAGCTACTCTTGCAGCCCGTCTGCACTGCTCAGAGAACTTCATATCTGCCTGCACAATTACCCTCAGGTCCTTTTCATTCTCTACCACTGTCAGTGTAGTACCACAGAGTTGATATGTTGCTCTGGGGTTGCTGTTTCCCATATGTAGTACTTTACATTTGTCAATGTTAAACTTCATTTGCTACCTCTCAGCCCATCTGCTCAACCTTTCCAGATCCTGTTGCAGCAGCATAGTGTCAGTAGTGTCCTTGACAACCCTGCCAACCTTTGTATCGTCTGCAAACTTGGACATTAAGCTTGATATACTATTAATACTTGATATAATGTTATTTTTAAATACAGAAAACAATAATGGATCCAACACTGAATCCTGAGGGACTTCACTAATAGCATTAGTCCATGATGAGCAGTGTCCATTGATTACCACTCTCTGTCTTCTCCCCTTCAACAACCCCTTTATCCATAGCAGCAATTTGCCTCAAATGCCACACTGCTCCAATTTGTGCAGCAGTCTTCCATGTGCAACAGTATCAAAAGCCTTTCTAAGATCCAAGTATATAATATCAAAGTTATTCCCTGCATCCAGTTCTTTTGTGACTGCATCATAGTATCCAATCAAATTGGTCAGGCAAGACTTCCCGTTAACAAAACCATGCTGTGTCCGAGCTATAACTGAAGTCTTGTCTAGATGATCCTGCAGTGCTTCTTTAACCAGTGCCTCCATTAATTTTCCTGGAACAGAAGTTAAACTCACAGGTCTATAATTACTTGTCGGCCTTTGATCCTCCTTTGTGAATTGGGGTCACATTGCACATCTCCAGTCTGTGGGTACCTCCCCTGAGTCCAAGGAAGCTTTCATAATTTTGGCTAAGGGTTTGCTTACTTCCTTTGCTGCCTCCTTTAATATAACTGGATAGATCCCATCCACCTCAGGTGCCTTTCTTGTGTTTATCTTCAACAATTTCTCCTCCACTTTACTCTCAGTTATTACAAGATTCTCTAGCTTACTGCCAGAGTTGAATACACCTCTGGCATTCCCCTCGCTGAATAACTCCTCATGTGTGAATGTTGATGCAAAATATTCATTTAGTTTGTTAGCTACCTGAACAGGATCATCAATAGTTGACTCATCGATATCAAGTGGAGCAATCTGATTCATCCCCTTCCTTCTAGAGTTTACATAAGTAAAGAACTCATTGCTGTTTTTCTTTGCATCACTTGCCAAAGATTTCTCGTAATCTGCCTTCGCCTGCCTAACCTCCTTTGTAACTTGGTTACAGATTAACTTGTATCTATCTTAGGCTTCTGTGTCACGTGTTAATTTGTATGTATCCCATGCATTTTTCTTCTCTGTCATATGTCTGGAACGAGTACAGAGAAGGGCAACAAGATTAGTGAATGGAACAAAGGGGTGCTCTTACGAAGAAAGGCTTAAGTTTTGCAAATTACAGTGTCTGGAGACTAGGCACCAGCGAGGTGATCTGATAGAGGTGTATAAAGCCTTGAATGGTTTAAGCATGCTCAATGCTGATGGGATTCTTCCTCTCGCTCAGAATAATCACCTGAGAGGGCATAAATTCAAATTGAGGAAAGACAGATGTAGGATAGACGTGCGGAAATTTGCCTTTAGCCAGCGGGTGGTTGGTTGGTGGAACAGACTTCCATCCCTTGTGGTGGAGGTTGATAGCCTAAATAAGTTTAAGGCTCAGCTGGACAGGTATTTTGAACGAACAGAGGGGTGAAGTGGAAGTGGGTTTTTTTTTTTTGGCTGATGCTGCATAAGCTTGCTTTCTTGCATCAAATGCCTCTACTAATGCTAATGCTAATGTCTCATTAGTTCATCTGACATCCATTTAGGCCTAAACCTTGAACAATATTTCTTAGTTGGTATATAAAGCATAGTAGCTTCCAAGATAAGTTATTTGAATGCTTCCCATTTTGAATTTGCTGTTGGTGGCATCATCAGTTGGTCCCACCCTGTAGAATTTAAATACTGTCTCAGACCACTGTAGTCGCCTTTACGAAAGCAAAAACCCTTCCCTTTACCCCTGATGGTAGTTACCTCTTTGAGTAAATCCCACTTCAGCACACTGTGATCACTGCCACCTAGTGGTTCTTTTATCTGCAGATTCTTAATGCATGAAGAATCACTACTGATAACCAGATCAAGAGTATTACTCCCTCTAATTGCCTCCTGAACATGCTGATGTAGAAAACAATCATCCAATAAATCCACAAAAGCCTTGCTAGTGTGTGAGTGGCCAACCCACAAATTCCAGTCAGTATCTGGGAAATTAAAATCCCCCATATAAGACTCTCTGATTTACTGGCCCACTCTATTTCCCTGTACAGATTCTTATTATACTCATCAGAGTCATTAGGCCTATAGCACACTCCTACTCTCAATTTTGATCTCCCAATGCTTATGTCACACCAAACTGACTCGACACTGCACTGTCCAGCGATGTCGACTGGCTTCACTTCCTTGGATTTTGTGTTTCTTAACTAATAGCATAACCCCTCCTCCCTTCCTATCCTGTCTATCCTTTCTGTACACATTGTACTCCCCAAATTCCAGTTCTGCATTCCTTATATCTGTGTGACACCACGTCTCTGATATCCCAACAATATCCGCCTTTGATGCTTTGAGCAATACCTCAAATTCATCAAATTTATTTACCAAACTCCTAGCATTGGTGTACACGCAAGTATACATGCACCTGTTTCTATTCTTTGCTACCCTAACACAACCCATGTGTTTACTTGTGCCACAATGACTCCCAGCAGTCTCTGAAATGTCCTGCATCTTGTTTTTCAGGCTTGTGCTCATTCCAATAGAAGCAGTGCAAGAATCACTTTCACCTCTGCCAGTGGCTACTGTTAATCTATTAGTCTTTGTATCCCCCCAAGCTATCAGTTTTCCGATCCACCTAACACTGCCTCGATAGCATCAGCAAATATTCTTGCACCCTTTCTATTAAAGTGTATCCCATCCCTGTAGAAGCAGTCTCTCCTGTTAACAAGTGCAGATTTCATAATGCATTTTCATTTTCCTCAAAGAAACAAACAAGGAAATGAGTAGTAATACTACTGTGGAGAGTAGTGCTACACTACCCCCACGTGCAGTAGCAACTTCTTTGTGGGAAGTGCTAGTGTATGTTGAAGCCCCCCCCCCTCCCCTAAGAAATCCGTATATTTTCTAGTATTTTTAATTTTATTATTGATTTTATGTTTGGTATTATTTTTGAGTGGCAGTTATATATTTTAATAAAAATACCATGCGGGAAAAGTATGCCAGAAGGTTTAATTTTTGGTTGATCTTGGTGTGTAGGATTAAATAAGTCTGCATTTTGAATAGACTAACTTTCATACATTAAAAACTAACACCCCTGATGAAAGATATCTGGATATTATTCTTTAGCAAGCGGTACGGATTTATTTGGGTGTAATTCGTGATGTCTTCCAGAATTCGTGGACAGGTCTCAAAATCACTGTTCCACAAATTCGCAACCTATGTGAGATTTAATCCATGAGTCCTGTGATGTTTTTCTTTGAGTTTCAATTACAGGTTTTAATTAATATTGTTTTTTTTTTTTTTTGCATCACTCATTTGTCATGGAAATTATATCTTATAAGGGGAAAGAAATAAACAGATTTATGTGCACTGTTATTGAGCAAAATCCACATTCATTGGCGTTCAAGAAATAGCATTGTAACTTGATTTATATTTAAATAAATATATAAGCATTAGCTATTTTCATAGAAATAAATATATAAGCATCAGCTATTTTCATTTCTTAATTACAGTATAATATTACAGTACTATAAATTACAAGGATTTAGCATAGTTGGTTGAGATGAAACTTGGCATATTTGATACTTGTATCAAGATTTCATTACTTTTATATAAAATAAAAGTATTTCATATACAAGTGATTTCATTGCTCAAATCATTCATCTTTATACTGTTTTAATTAAATTTTAATATTAAATATATGCAAAAATTCAAATCATGAAACGTATCTATGAGAAAAACTGGAAGATTACAGATCTGGATTTATAATTAGCCCTACAGTTAATTAAAATTGTCACACCTTTTTAGTTATATATAGAATATTTACTCCATTTTTGCATTTATACAAAATCAGTTTATATAATTAAATACATTGGAAACTCAAATTTTGTCTTTCTCGAAATTTGAGTTCCCTTTCATTTATATCTTCCATTGCCATAACCTTTTAAATTTACAGAATAAATTTTAATCTGCCTTAATCACATCCATCGTTTTATGTTACCTAAAACTTTTACTGACTTACCTAGTTTAACAGACAGTAATCCATGTAATTGCATAGTCCTGAATTTAATGGGTGTCTAGTTTTCCTGGAAACCCCTCCCCTTCCCCAAAACACCAGTTTATTCTATTAATCTATTATTGTTAATGAGCAGGAAATGGGGAAACTAGAGGGATTCTTCAAGAGTTTAGCACAGGTATCCAGTAATACTAATTCAAGATTTTTTTCCTTTGACATTTTTCTAAGATTTTAATAGTGAAAGTATCACTCCCCCCCCCATAACAAAGAATTAAAAATGACGTGCAAACGGGCGAATCCAGACCTTTTTTGAGAGCAGGGTGCTATAATGATATGTATGATTGACAGGAATTGAAAATGCTTGAATTTAACTTGAATATTTAATCAGCCTTTGCTGAATAGGTACCACATTTCAATTTACTCAGATTATTGAGCTGGAGGGGAACACCAATCATTCCCACTGTTCCCCATTAACAGATCATTGCTGAGAATTTGAGTAAATGTTATTTTTAGTTTCGAGTGTTTATGTTCATATAGATTTTACCAATTATGCCTTTTTAGGCTTTTTAGACTGCAGGAATTTACTAATATGTATTGAGTAGTATACTAAAGAATTATTTCAATAGACAGTAAATGTGTGAAGAGAGAAAATGGAGTCTGCATGTTAAAAAGATGCTTTAATATACTACTACTACTACCCAGTGCCTAATAGCTTTAGTGAGGGGGGAAATGAATTCCCCCCTCCCCGAACTGCTTGAAGTTTGTCAGATTCTTTTTTTTTTTACCATTGTTAAAAGTAACTGTCGAAGTACTGTGTAAAACTATGGCATGTGGGTTGATTCTAGAAAAAAAAATATATGGCATAATATATAATTACTTCCCCCTACGGATTTTTACCATACAGCCTTTTGGGGACTGTCCTATCCTCATATGCCCTTGTTTAAAAATCTGAGAAGTGGATGAATCGTTAATGTGGAACATTTTCTAAAGTATTCTTTTTGCCCACTCCTTTTTCGAATTGTTAACCAACAACCTTTGCTCAGAAGGGGGATTAGGAAGTTATATACCCCATATTCCCTTGTATACTTTCAACATGTTCAGGATATTTTCGGTGCATCTTTTCTTCCTGGACATTTTATCTGTGAACGAAATATTTTGATTCATGTTCGATTGCGCCAGTGGTTTTCAGCTGGGGTGCCGTGGCACCCTAGGATGTTGCAACAATGTTCCAGGGGTGCCACGTAATTTGGGTTTAATTTACTTAAATTTTTTTAAAATTTATATATTTATTTCATTATAAAAAGATACATCCTTATTATTGTGCTCCATAAACCAGAAATATGTCAACTGATCATTCTATAATTCCAAAATAAAAAAAAAATACAAAAAAACTTAAATTAAGAGAAATTTCATTGCATACAATGATATGTTACTGTTAACCTTTTCTGCTCCCTTGTTGAGTGGGACTTGACATGACACAAACATGTGCCTCAGGACTTGTATCGAATTAAGCTCGACGATAAGTTGCTTACGTATATTGAAGATATATTTGGCTACTTGGAAGAATTTTCTATATCTTACTTATGTGAATTAAGATTTTCTGTGCTTACCACTATAAAAACTAACAAGACTATGAACGGTTGAGGAAGAAATGAGAGTATATCTCTCCAATATTCAACCTAATATCAAAGATCTGTGAATCACACCAAGCACAAATATCTCATTGAAAACTTACGTAAACCAAGTGTTTAAATACCTTCCATTGCACTGTATCTTTTTAATTTTGTGGTGATTTCTAATTGAACTTTATTTAGTACCTCTATATAAAGAATAAAATTATATAAGTACTGTATATATAATTTGTATTATGAACTGTCATTTTGTTTATAATTATATTGTTATAATAACTATCATATTACATTTTTTAATATTTTATGCACATGCACGCACACAAACACACTCAGAGAATTGGATCTAACAGGCAGAAAATTGAGTAGGGATGCCACAAAATAAAATAAATTACTTAAGGATGCCATTATTAAAAAAAGGTCAAACCACTGGATTACACAGTAAACATAATGAAGTTTAATTCTGGGGAATTTATACAGCCTAAAGCAAAGAATTCTGTTAAATCACACATTTGAAGCTTGTTTGGGTGAAAAGTATTAGCTATTAGTTTATTTTTTTTTTTTTTTTTTTTTTTGATTTGGTAGTTGTTGGCGCATCGGCTTCTGTGGCCATATTGCACCTTCCAAGGTTTTTGCAGTACTTTGATCCAAGCCCGAGGCGGGAATCGAACCCGCGACCTTTGGGTTGCCGGGCAGGTACTTTACCCACTCGGCTAGCCCGGTCGGCATTAGTTTATTTCAAGTGAACTTAAAGTGTTAATTTAGCAAGGAAACCATTTGGATGCTTCATTACCTAATTTTGTTACCTAAAACGTTGGTGTTCAAATGGTGTACAAATTCTGAAGAAATACACCGATGAGCCAAAACATTATGACCAGCGAGTTGTTAATAAAACAGGCCTACGTACTCTGGATTCATAATGCGAAAATTTATTTTTATTTTGTTACACAGAGCATTAATAAACTACAATAAATAAATTAGCTTTCGGCTGGGTGGCAGCCTTCATCGGATTAAAATACTTGAATGGCAGTTGGAATAGAGATGCACTGCCAGGATGGTGCATGAGGCACGTGGTTAATTGTTTGTTGATGTTTGTGGCTGTGACGTATGGTGGTGACGTGGCCAGCGTTTGTCTATGGATAGAATTACTGACTCTGTGATGGGGTTAACTTGACAACCACTGTTCCTGTTCAAAGCGGTGTTCGAGCATTTTATATTTAGCGATTCCAACCAGGTACGCCTCAGGTAATGGTGGGACCTGTCCACAACCACGACATCGCGGTGTGGGTCGATGTTGTGGTGGGTTGCCCAGACATGCTCGGCGATAGCTGAGTGTTCTACATCTGCCAAACGGATCGCCCTTTTATGTTCTGAGAGACGTTTCTCGAGTCGACGTCCAGTCTCTCGCAAAGAGATCACCAGAGTCAAAGTAGACCTTACGAGGTGTGGCTACCCCATCGACATCCTTGACAGGTGTGATCTACAAGCACGCGACAACGTGACGACCAACAGCAACGCCAACAGTGACGAGTCATCCACGAGGGCATTCATCCCATACTACCCCAACCTGTCACAGCAGATCGGTAGAATCCTAAGATCGCATGGGATAAAGTGCATCCAACTCCCAGGCAAGAAACTGCGTTCTCTCCTTTCCAACATAAAAACACCTGTCCCCACCCTTCTACAGAGTGGTTTGGTCTATCGCATCTCTTGCCGTGACTGCACGAGCTGCTACTTTGGAGAGACTGGACGTCGACTCGAGAAACGTCTCTCAGAACATAAAAAGGGCGATCCGTTTGGCAGATGTAGAACACTCAGCTATCGCCGAGCATGTCTGGACAACCCACCACGACATCGACCCACACCGCGATGTCGTGGTTGTGGACAGGTCCCACCATTACCTGAGGCGTACCTGGTTGGAATCGCTAAATATAAAATGCTCGAACACCGCTTTGAACAGGAACAGTGGTTGTCAAGTTAACCCCATCACAGAGTCAGTAATTCTATCCATAGACAAACGCTGGCCACGTCACCACCATACGTCACAGCCACAAACATCAACAAACAATTAACCACGTGCCTCACGCACCATCCTGGCAGTGCATCTCTATTCCAACTGCCATTCAAGTATTTTAATCCGATGAAGGCTGCCACCCAGCCGAAAGCTAATTTATTTATTGTAGTTTATTAATGCTCTGTGTAACAAAATAAAAATAAATTTTCGCAGCGAGTTGTTATGCAAATCGAAGCAACTGCAGGTGAACTATGGCGTGTGCGTGGGTCAGGATACGGTATAAAAACACCCGATACTGAGCTTCGTTAATCAGTGTTACTCTTGTTCTTCAGATGGGAAAGGCAGTGGACTTAAGCGAGTTTGACAAAGGCCAAGTTGTAATGGCCAGACGACTGGGTCAGAGCATATCCAAAACGGCACAGTTGGTGGTATGCTCTTGGTCAGCCATGGTTAATACCTACCAAAAGTGGTCTAAGGCGGGGAAACCCACGAACCACCGGCGAGGTGTTAGACGACCACGGCTAATTGATGCTCAAGGTGAGCGAAGGCTCTCCCAGATGGTATGTGGCAATAGAAGGGCAACTGTGGTCCAACTCGTCAGTAATTGGAATGCTGGTGACTGGAGTAATCTGTCACGGTTCACTGGTGATAGTGCCTACAATGGGCATGCGAACATCGAAACTGGGCCTTGAGTGATTGGAAGAAGGTCATCTGGTCTGATGAATCACTTCCCCACGTTTCCTGTTGCACCATGTGGACAGCTGGGTACATGTGCATCGTTTACCTGGGGAAGTGATGGCACCTGGATGCACCGTGGGATGAAAACAAGCTGGTGGCAGCAGTGTAATGCTTTGGGCAATGTTCTGCTGGAATATCCTGGGTCCAGTCATCCATGTGCCGGGCACTCTGACATTTACCACCTATCTAATCATTGCTGACCAGGTATACCCTTTCATGACAATGGTCTTCCCCTCTGGGGGTGCCGTCTTTCAGCAGGATAATGTGCCATGCCACACTGCCTGGATTGTTCGAGACTGGTTCGTGGAACATGAGGAAGACTTCCGGGTATTGCCCTGGCCTCCAAATTCCCCAGACATCAATCCCATTGATGTCTGGGGAATCTGTCTGGTGTTGGAACAGCAACTCCGATCTGTGGTGTCTCAACCATGGACCTTACAGGAGTTAAAGGATCTTCTGGTTACGTTTTGGTACCAGATACCACAAGACACATTTAGAAATCTTGTAGCATCCATGCATCACCGGGTACGAGCTGTTTTGGCTGCACATGGAGGACCAACATCATATTAGGTAGGTGGTCATAATGTTTTGGTTCATTGGTGTATAGTTATTGAAGTTTGTTTCTTAAATATGTCTCATAGTATGATTTCCTTTTAGCTTTAAGAAATACTAATTAAAGACTGACAGAATCATAGAGAAGGTAAAATTGACAATTCACTTAAACAAGAATTCTTGGAAGTCTGTTGGAAGACCTGAGCGAAAAGAGAAAACCTAAATATATTTAAGTGATTCATGTTCAGCTACATAATAGACATGGTAAAGTCTATTATTATTTGATATAATAATAGACTTTTGTTATTTGATATAACAAAAAGGGACAAGATTTCCATTTTGTGCTCTCTCTGCTAGTGATTTTTCATTCAACTTTCATCTGTCTTATGAGCCTCATCAGTTATTGTTACATATATGCTTATAATACTCATGAGTCAGTGTCTTGCAATAGACTAACCATCCACTGCTTTTTTCTTTTGCTCAATTAAGCCTTTAACTTCTCTTTCCATCTGCTTTGGCAGCTTTCTTTTGAAGAACTGTGCTGGAACAAATGCATTTGTAGCTTCCAGGATAGTTGCCTTTCCAGTTAATAGAGATGATCCAAGAAATATCTCAATCCACTCAAATACCTGCTCTTGAAATTGAAGCCCTCACCTTTTCCTTTGACCACACAAATCTCTTTTGACACATCACAAACTACTTTATATGACATTGTGGTCACTATCTGCTGTTGGTTCCTGAACTATCAAAATTTGGATCCTTGGCAAGGACAAAGCTGAAGATATATTAGAGCTCCTCATACTATTTTTTAACATGTTGGAATAAATAAGAATCATCCAGGTAGCTCAAAAAATCTGTTTCCTAATGGCATATTTCCAGTCCACAATTTTCAATCTGTAAGAGGCAGGTTGAAGTGGCACATAAAGAGGCAGTCACACCAGGTGCGGTGCTAGTGTTTTGGTGCCCCAAGGCAGAAATGTATTTGGTGCCTTAGAGATAATTTTATTAAAAATTATTATAATAAAAATTTTGAATTTCGGTGTCCCCCAGATGTTGGTCCCCCTATGCTCTGCTTACCATGTACCATGTTCTGCTTGCCCTGAGTCACACTTGTCTGCCCATTGAAGTTGCCTAAGGAGAGTTTGTCATGCTCATCAGAATTGCTCAGTCTTAAACATACTGCAACTGCCATCTTCCCTTTACTGTGTTGTTTTATACTACACTCAATGTACATCTGAACTTGATCCAACTCTGGGTAGTTCTCTCTCTCTCTCTCCCCCCCCCAAATAATGTCAATGAAATTTTTCATCACTGGATAGCACCATATCTCTATTACTTCTATTATATCAGCATAAAATCTCAAACTTGTTTAATTTATTTACGATAAGGATGCCAGAAGTATTGTAAATATACTTCTGGCATCCTTATGCATACCTTATAGCTGTTTAAATACATTTGCCCAGTGGTATGTACCTATCATTGTTAATTTTTAGGAGCATCAGCAACTTAGACTTGGGCTTGCAAACCGGTTTTATAAAACCGGTTAAATCAGTTTTCATATTGAGTTGTTAAAACCAAAACCGAGCTTCTAAAACCGGATTCAAATATTTTCTTAGTTAGCCCTTGAATATAGTTTTTTGTTACGCACATTTTCTTTTGTTTGTTCGTTTGTCTGGATCGTTCAACTGTTTTTTGTTTTTTATTTTATTTTATGTTTAAGTACGAATCTCATGGGCAAGTGGCCCAAATCTAGGAGGGGGTACCTTTTATCTTCCCACCTGTATCATGGCACGATGCAAGGTGTACTCATTTATGACTGAGTGAGTCAGAGTGATAGCGTAAAAGAAAATGCTCAACATTTCTCTGTTCCATCTATCTTGTTCGCCAGACAAGTTACGGAACCTGCCTTATTGATGGTTACCCACTAGAACAGATTCGCTGAATATTGCATCAAATTTCAATCGTAGAAAGTTTTTTGCTTCTTTATTCCTATTAAATTTGCGATCAAATGTTCTCCAAAAAGCAGCTTCACCAAATTTAGCTTTTATGTAATTTTCAAAATACAATAGATTTAACTGGGGAAAAAAAATCGCCAGTAAATAAATTAAAAATTTCTTTTGTGAAAATTTTGAAACTTGCCTCGTTTAGACTCTTCATTCAGTGCTTGCGGGAGTGAGGCATAGTATTGTGCCTTTGTTATCTTCAATATTTTTATTTAAAATTGCCGGTGATATAAATTCCTACTAATCAATATTTATTACTCTTAATATGTCTAAGACGAAATCAAATGTATGGAATTATTTTGCTCAAAAAAGCAACGATGAAGCACAATGTTCGAAATGTCAGAAGATAATGAAGTCGTCTGGAGGATCTGCATCATCTTTGATGTTGCATTTAAAGAAAATGCATCAGATTGACATTAAACAAGATAACAGTGAACCTCCCGTAAAAATGGTAAGAACATTAGAAAACTTTATCGTTAAAAAATCTATGGAAGAAGAGATTTCAAAATTAGCTGCTTTAGATGGATTTTCTTTTAATTCAGTTGCCAAAAGTGAGTTTATACAATCAAGCCTTCACCTTCAGAGAAATAAATACGATAAATTACCACCAGCCTCAGTGAATGGAATTAAAAATATGGTTCTGAATTATTATAAAGCTAAGAAAGAACTCCTCATTCAGCATTTCAAAAATTCATCGGTTTTGGGTGCACGGTATTCATTGACTCTAGACGAATATACGTCTATACCAAATAAAGGTATATGAATATAAATGTGCATTCAAAAGACAATCATTGGTTGTTATTGAGATTAATGGTTCACTTGATAGCAGAAGAACCGAGCAAATTGTGAATGGACACTTGAAGGAATTTGGTTTGAACTTGGATGAGGATATTGTTGCCTGCACCACCGATGGAGCAGCAATGATGATTAAGTTTGGCAAACAAATTACGCCTAATCATTAACGATGTATAGCCCATTGTATACATCTGTCAGTTATAGATGTACTTTATGAAAAAGCAATCAATTATGGTGCCACAGTCTGAGTCTCCCAAAGACAATGAAGAAAATGAAAATAATGAAGAAAGTAGTGATGATGAAGAAGTTGAAGAAAGACAGCAAGGCATGCTTTATCAAACCGACTTTACTGATGAGCTCATTTATTTCTTCAATCCAATGGCCAATATTGCACAAACTATTAATGAAGGCAGAAAAATTTGCAAGCTTTTTCGAAAATCGCTTACCAAAAATTAACATATTACAAAATTTTGTTAAAGCAAAATTTAATGGGAAAGAATATAAACTTATATTAGATTGCAAGACTAGATGGGATAGTACATTCTATATGATTGAGAGATTTTTAAATTGAAAAATTGCATTCCAAATGCTCTATGTGCAGTACTATCAACTGAAGCTGTGTCTGACGATGACTGGAAAACACTTGAATTGCTATGTGAAACTTTGCGACCAGTTGAAATGATTCTGAAGGCTATAACCTCAGAAGATACAGACTTACTTAAAGCAGAGTCTTCAATAGAATTTATGCTTGCTAAGCTTGATACAGCAGAAAATCCATTTGCTTTAAAGTTTCACCAAAGCCTTTTGCAGCGTTACAATGCAAGACGAAATTGCCAAACTGTGGCTTTGCTGAGCTATCTACACAACCCCAAAAAGTTTAGGAAAGAAGATTCAGGTTCAAGAACTTTTGATTTTCCAAGTAAGCAAGTTTTGAAAAAGCATGCTGAAGAGATTTATCAGAGATTATTTGCAAAACATTCCGAAGGAGTCTTAGCATTGAATGAAGAAACTGAAAATAAACAAACTATTCTTTTAGAAGAAAACAAAGACTCCTCTAGTTCCGATGTTGGAGATACACTCATGCGAGAGTATGATAGTGTAATAAAGAGATTAACTGAAGAGCCTTCAAAATATCCGAGTGAATTGGAAATCAGCAAAGAATTTAAAATTTTGGAGGCAACTAGCAGTAGAAGTGAAAAGCTGGAGAAAGTTTATAGAGCACTGCTGACCATTAAACCAACAAGTGTCCAATCTGAGAGAGTGTTTTCGATCACTGGTCTCTTTATCACAAAAATAAGGTCAAGTCTATCAGGAAAAATGCTTAATATAAAGGATCATTTTCAGAAAAAAGCTGAGCAATAAATAGTCAAGTAATTTCCCCAAGCTGTTTTTTTTTCACATTATTTTTATTTATTATTATTCTAGGGCTTATTTTTTTGTTTACTATACGAGAAGATAGTTTTTATTCAAAGGATTTGAATACAATTTGTAATTTTGTATAATCTCAAGCTGGTTACTTTTTTGGAGCATTTTAATTTTTTTATTTTTTTTTTACTATAAGAGGTGATAGATTTTGTTTAAAAGATTTGATTACGATTTGTACAATCTACCCAAGATAAAATAAATACCTGTGTTATAAGCTTTTAATTATTTTCCCTAAGTTTGAGAAAATCAGTTTTAAAACCGGTTTTAAGAGTAAACTTCGTTTAAACTGTTTTGAAATTTCTCGGTTTTATGCAAGCCCTAACTTAGACCATATGCGTCATTGTGTGTATTTGTTCATGGGCTGATTTGCATGTTATATAGGCTGAAAAACTCAGAATAACTCATGGGGGAGAACCCTACTTTATCGGCTAACTACAGCCTCAATTGAACCTTTAGAAATTCCTCTAGTTATTAACAGGATTCGTACCCAAACTTTTCGAAATGAGTGACAAGTGGCGAAACCACTATATTGTGAGAGTGGAATGGATTGTGACTGCTGGTGGTTTTACCACCTATTTCAACATTTTTTTTCTGTGCATAATCATAATTACAGGTCAGACACAGGTAGGTCACAAGCATGATTTTGGCCCGTGTCACTAATGTGCAATTTCAAGACTTCTTCCCCACCCTCAGTTAGCAATTTCTGAACTTTTAAGCTCTTATCAATGAAATTATCAAAAATCCCGGCACCACCTCTGTTTAAATGAGTTCCAACAGTCCAATCAAATCCAAATTTAGTACTTGAATGGATAAAAATTAAACCACACCACCAGTTCAGGGGTTGGTTGATTTTTATCCACCATCTTGAAACAAGATGGCTACCATTCAGTATAAGCACTACCTGTTTAGGACTTGTGTTTATGATCCAATCCTGACCAGAATCACAATTTTCTTGGTGGAATACAACTGTCAGGTACACCTTCACTGTAATATTTCTATTTTCAACCACCATCTTGAACCAAGATGGCCACCACTGGAATTATCAGTGAATCTGTTTAGAACTATTGTCTATAGTACAAGTGAAACAAAATTTACAGATCTTTTGAGTGGGTAGCACTGAGAGTATTTTTATTTTATTCCATCATCTAGAAACAAGGTGACGACCATTAATCATAAGTTGCTTCTCTAGAACATTTGTTTTCACCTGAGTTCACATGAAAAGCAAAGCATGTGCTGCTAGTCCTCAGGAGCCAAACGATTTGTGACTGATTTCTCTGAGCTTTCACTGAAGATTTTCTAGGTCTTTTATGTTCCTGTTGCTAATAAATTTCTTTATTTAATAGTTCATTTCAAAAGTACCAAAAGTGCAAAAAAAGGAAAGTTAGGGCGGAAACACTATTATCATGTCACATGAATCTTGTCATAAAAGTAGTACTCTGTGGTCCCTGTTTAATGTAAACTGCGAAGTCGGTCAGAGAAGAAACGTCACTGTATAACATAGGGTGGCCAGATTAAAAATTTGATCTCTAGGTACTCATGCTTATGTTTGGGGTATTCATTCCTCGTGTAGGGGTACTCACATTATATATTAAGTGAACAATTTTAGAAATTTAAGAAAACCGAACTTTAAGAATTTAAGAAAACTGAACAATTTTAATAACCATTTTATTTCTATATTTTGTTGATTTTTACAAGTTTGTGGAATGCAAAATTAGTCAAATTTTAAATAAAATTAACCGAATTATAGCCCATCCTTTAATTCGGAAAATTTTATTGCAAAAGTTATAAACACTAAAGGAAACTTTTATAAATATTAACATCAAATGTTTTAAATAATTGTTTACAATACACATTCAGTAAACAACCTGATTTATTTTATCAAAAAGAAAATATTTACCTATCAATACTTTTCATTTGAGCGAATTTTCTTTAACAGTTTTTCATTTTTTAGTGCATATGTGTAAAATTCTTGGCAAGCATATTGTGATTGGTTTTCTGCAACAGTTCTTCATCATTCTTATTTCTATCCTTTTTCCACACATTAAACATTGAGCTAAATACTCGCTCACTCACTGCATTTGAGGCAAAGCAAAAACAAAATTAATATTTTTTTCTGTTTTACCTACTTGGTACGCATTTAAATTTTTTATCCAAACATCTGTGGTATTTTTGAGGTCTTTTTTTCTCAATATTTCTACGGAATGATTTCAACAGAACATATTCTTCGTACGACAAATCAGTATTGATATTGGGAATTTTAAATAAAAAAAGTTTGTTGCCTGAGCCTTAAACCATTACAACGAAATAAAATAGAAGTCAAGTAGAATGTAAAAAGTAAGCATAATATGAATATTCTACAACCCTCTTTGTAAATAGGATAGAATGTCATATTTGACATTCTACTTTTTCTATTAGCATTTCCTCCATTTTTCTCTTGTCACGCGGACATGCTGGACGAAATTTCTGTTTAAACAGAAAAATGTGAACTCCCGAAAAGTCATTCGGCCTTGTGCGCCGACGTCTTATCTTGTGAATACAGCCAATAACAATTGTGCATCTCCCCTTGCAATCAATTAATTAATGGTAAATATAGCTCCCACACATTTGACATTTGACTTGTTTACATGCAAAGTCGCGTGAAGTAATAATAGTGTGTTTCCGCCCTTAGCCTTCTTTATTTTTCTTAGTTTGATTGCTAACAAATCTTTGCGTAGTCACACCAGGTACTTCTTCTGCCTCTCCAGAGCAGATTAACTGTTCTCCCTTGGCAGAACAGTTAATCTGCCAAAGGCTGAAAAGAGCTAATATGGATCACGAAGAAAGTTATCCATCACTTGAACCGCTGGGCTCAATTTCTTCAGGGATACACCAAACTGACTGACACATTTCATCCTAAGAGATAAAGAACAGAAGTATTCCAAAAGAAATTGCCACAGTTCATTTGTTTGATGCCACCTTTATTTTCAATCTTTTCTGAACATAACTGTGAAAATTCCATTTTTTATAACATGTCAATGATTTGATTATAAGTGATATTTCAATGTCACGAAGCTAGAGAGTGTTACTGATTGGAGGAGGAAAGCATGGCAGTAAATGCAACTTGCTATCAATAATTGAAAGTAACACATGCATGTAATTAGGTTTAACTTAATTCATTAATTTTTCCTAATTGCGTGATAATTAACAGATTTCTAAAATTTTCAGTGGAGAAATCAAAGAAAACATTTTCAAAAACAACTATTAGAAATTTCAGATATGTGGATGGATGATGGGCACAAATTGCTGAAATATTTTCTGGGGTCAAATCGACACTGTGTGACTAAGACAGTGTTAAAGTGGGGTTTCCAGACTTGTATGTGAAACTGATTATGTGGCCTAACCATTGTCTTGTACAACAGGATAATCACAGTGTGGCTGTTGACACAATTCCAATATAACAGAACCCTGTGGGCCATCCTGTCTTCACTACTCTGGGAGCTTCATGGTGGACTGTGCAATTGCCTGAGTTTTTTTTTTTTTTTTTTTTTTTAGTGTATTTCCTCCCAGTTGACATGCTATTCCATAATTACTGCTGCTCATATGCAATGCCTTGCATTTGACAATGGTAAATCTTGATTGCTGCTTCCCAGTCCATTTGCATGGTTTCTTTAGATCTTGTTGCAGTGGTGTGCCCTGGTTCTTGCCATTGTGTTGCCAACCTCTATATCATCAACATAAAAATTAATCCGATAAGAGCCAATAAAATTTGAAATTTACTTGAGTAATTCCCTTAGATCTCCTATTCCTAATATCATTAGTACCAATATACAACGATACATTTTTTTTGCACTCTTATGAGATGATAGCTACTTTACATCATTAGCTTTTGATCTGGCTGACATACCCTGATCTCTTCCACATTAACCTTTTTAAAAAACATATTTCCTGTTTCCCAGGCATTGAATATTGGGTTCTGAAATAGGCTATTAGATGGTCTTACCAACCAGAAACCATCTGAAGATCTATATTGTGAAGAAATCTTATCTATACACCCATTGTACACAGAATAAGAATTGGCAAGTTGAAAATGTTTAACTTATGTGCCCAGGATCTGGATCGCATTAATATTTGGGAATATACCCTGAAGGATCCCTTTGGGTCACTTAAGAACAACTTGCATCTCTCCTCTAACCTAAATAGGATTAAATTACTAAACATATTCTTTCCAAATGCAATAATTTGGGAAGAAGTTGGTTATTAATTTGGATTTGTAAAAGTATGATACCAATTATAAGCAAGAACCTAGAACTCAAAAGAAATGTGTAAGAAATATGTTTTTTGCCAAGATCCATTGTAACCGAAGTACTCTAAACCTGTGAACTTAATCATTATTTTTTAACCATCAATGATAGTTTCTTCCATCATTAGAAACTCAAATTTTTGAATGAAGATCCTCCGTAACCTTTTTCTAGTTTTGTAAATTCATCTGGTTTCTGTTATGGAAATCTCTGTAATTATACCTTTTACAATTATTGAAGAATAACATTATTATTAGTATTTGCCATATAGCACAAGGAAGCCATGTGCTTTTGCTGTGCTAGCCACAAAAAAATTATAATAAATATACAAAATAAAAAACTATCCAACTGACCTTTGAATTTCTTCAAGCTGTTAGCCTCAGCCACTCATGAAAGGAGGCAACTTATTCCAGTAATTAACAACTTGCTGGCTAAAAGAAAAGTTGTAATACTTTCTAAACCTCCTTCCCCATAATATGAATTTATGCTCTTAGTTCTGGAATCATTTATAGCAGTGAAAATTTCATCTACATTCATTTTATTATCCCCTCACGGTGCTGTATAGATCTCCATCAGATCCCCCCTCTGATGTGCCTGCTTACCAAGAGTTTTGTATCCCACATAGTTAAAATTTTTCATCTTAAGGGTGCCCTCTGCAGATTTTGCCATGTGGGTTGCCCATCTTTGGATCATTTCAAGAAGCTTTTTTTTTTTAGGTTCAGTCTCCACTTTAACATGATATCCTACAATTTCCTTATAGTGGGATTCCTATACTTCTCTTAAAACATTGTGTCCACTTGTATATATTTAACCCCATCAAGCACATACATTATTTTGAAGTGAAGTTGCTATTCCCCAAATGTAAAACTTTGAATTGAAACCTAGCTGCCACTTTTCTGACCATCCTTGAAGACTGTCCAAGACATCTGAAGGAGCTCTGCTTGGTGCTGATCATTAACCATTCTTCCAATGTTCACATCATCTGTAAATTTTGACATCATGCTACTGTAATTCCAGATCTGTTTTTTTTTTTGGGGGGGGGGGGTTACTTCTGTTAGACCAGCCTGAAGAGTAACCATTAACCACAACCCTTTACATTAAAATTATTAAGTAAACAATAATTTTTAAACTTAATAAAAAAATAATTAATCTTATTATTTTTAATAAAAACTTATTTTTATTTTTAATTAGTTTTAATAAAAAAAATTAAGTAAACTAAAGACTAATGATATCTTTATTC
This sequence comes from Mastigoproctus giganteus, assembly GCF_048544385.1. Classification (NCBI taxonomy): domain Eukaryota; kingdom Metazoa; phylum Arthropoda; class Arachnida; order Uropygi; family Thelyphonidae; genus Mastigoproctus; species Mastigoproctus giganteus. Next base: position 140,020,062 of record NC_143581.1, read on the forward strand.
TCTCTTAGATGGTATACTCAGTAAAGAAGAAATCTAAATTGCTATCATTTATTGAATTATTCTGAATAAAAAATTAAAATAATAGCACACACGAATTGTAAAGCAAAACCTATTTTCACAAATGTCATTCACTTTGTTTTATAAATTATTGAAAGTGTGCTCTGGACAGAACATTGATTACCCAATGTGACAGAAAATTTGTCTGTATTTTTACAGAAAAGCAAATACCAAAAATTTCACTTTGCCTAAGTTTTTCTGAATCAAACATTGTAATTAGTTGATACAACAACACAGCAACAGTCTACTATTGCTGTATCTCTACTCTGTGTTGCTCTCTCTACTCAGTTGAGAAAGCCTGTTGGTTGCTCATCTAGTTTCCAAAATGTATTAGTGTTTACAGACAATATCACATGCAGTGTTTCACCAGCACACACACACTGAAATGGTGTTTTTAATGTTAATTTAGACTGCAGTGTAGAAATACACAGATTGCAAGGTGGCTCATGTTATCCGTGATCTTTTGAATGCTTGTGTAGAATTGCCCCAAGCAAGGTTTTAACAAAATTGCTTTATATATCAATGTGAATGAATATTTATATTTGATACAAGTGTTTCAAGATATAAATGTATATTGAAAAAATAAAAAATAATACACTGCTTTTGAAAAGCAATTCAAATAATATTTGTAAATTCTGAAAATTAATTTTTTTCTTTCATTATGTCAGAGTGGGACAAGTAATGCTAATAACAACTGCAGTATGCTGTTATCTTTTGTAAGTATATAATTCTCATTGCTTAAAATTTTTAGATAATTGAGACCAATTTCTACAGCAACATTTCTCAAACTTTTTTATAACACAACTCACTTAGACTGTGGGGTTGGGGGGGGGGATTCTGCTGCATTTTGAAAGTTGGATTTACAGACAGAAAACTTTCATTTTGCTTCCTTAAGTTTTCAGCTATAAGCAACTTTGGTACAATCTGGACTGTTGTCATGGAAGACTTCAATGCAAAATTGGGCCAGAGATCAGCAAGGGAAGATGATGTTTTAGGACCATATAGCTATGGAGCAAGAAATGCCAGGGGAGAGAGAGAATGGTACAATTTGCATTAGGACAGAATCTCTCAGTGATGAACACTTGCTACAAGAAGAGAATAAATGTGTTGGACATGGCTATTCACCTGATGGAAAAGCAAAGCAAGTTGGGGAGCAGGTGCTATGAAATTAAACTTGCAACTATCCCAGGGATCAACAGAATATATGTTGAAAATTTGGTAGCAATCCACACTACCAAATTTATTAATCAACCAGGATTTTATTAATCCTGGTCAATTAATAAAAAAAACATACTTTCATTTATGCTGATTTTTATGGAGATGGAGAAATGAGCACTGTGAAAACATAACTAGACTTGATATTTTCCCAAGGGCCAGCAGGAATATAAGTTAAAATTTTGGCCTTGAACTAACTTTTTGTTCTAGAGTAATATGCAAAATATACTTTCATTTATATGAATAGATTTCTGTGGTTGGAGGGAGGAGGCAATGATTGATCTTAAAAACTTTCCAGGGACCAACAAAACATGCACTAAAAATGTGATATCAATTGAACTCTTTCTTATTAAGTAATGCATAAACATCCAATATTATACTTTCGTTGCAAGTTAGGTGATGTATGCAGTGTGTTTATTTTTCAGGTGCATTCTGTTTTTTTTTTTTTAAATCAGTTGAATTTTTTTCTGTCATTAACTGAAGAGAAAAATATTGTTCTTGTCAAGTAATTACTAAGATTATAACTTTATACATCACTTAATAAAACTATGTAGTTTCATGTTCTTGAAACTTAGCTGTTCAGTTTAATTATGATTGTATAATATTTATTGTTCTCCTCAAGTATAATCTTTCTTTTTTTTTGGTCTATTTTCTCTCTATATAATTATAGAGAGAAAATAGATGTTTCAAAATTATGTATACACACTTTAAAAATTTATATTTAATGAACAATATATATATATATATACTATCATTGAATTATATTAAATAAAGTTAGATTATAATGAAATAAATAAATAATTAAGCATTCATTAGAGGCAGCGACATGCAATTCCTCCATATGAAGCTGAAATACATCCAATATGTTAAATTAAATAAAATAAAACATAAGCCAGTAGTATGGCAAAAAAAAAAATATATATATATATATATTTTTTTTTTTACAACAATAAAACTTTATTTTAATTGTTCAAAATGCCCTCCATCAGCATTATTGCACGAGCAGCATTTATCTTCAGCAGATATACATACTGCAATGCACAAATCAGGTGAAATTTTTTCTGCTTGTTGAAGTTTCATCCACAATTCCTCCGATGTTTGCAGTTTGTGACTGTAAACCCGATTTTTCAAGTATCTCCAACCAAAAAAAATCTAAAGTGAGATCTGGCGAATGTACTGCTCACAAAATTGCAATCGTCAATCTGGATCATTTTCCTGGATTGCATGCACTAATTGAGGTATAAATGACTTAAAGTTTAATTCCTTCATCATTCTTAAAACACTTGTATGGTTTAAACCTAGCTCTTGTGAACACTGTATTGTTGATTTTCTTGGGGTGCACAATATTGCATTTCTTACAGCTTCAACGTTTTCATTACTTCTTAATGTCCTCTTCCTGTCACATGCTAAGTTAGATGTTCTGAATGGTTCCATGCTCCTCAAATTTATCCTGCAAACGAGTAATTGTTAAACGTGTGGGTACTTTTGTTCCATATCATGATTTCCAAGCATGCTGAACTTCATTGACATTTTCACATTTCCAGTACCATTTTATAATTGCATTTCTTTCTTTGAAACTTAATTGGGTACTCTCCATCAGTTAGAGGTGGGTAGTTGATTGCTGGAATAGACTTCCATCTGTTGTGGAATAGACTTCCACCTGTTGTTGATAGCTTAAATAAATTTAAGGCTGAAAAACATTTGGACTGTGACCAGATGGGTGAAATGGAAAAGGGTTTTTTTTTTTTTTTTGACTGATGCTCTAAAATCTTGCTTTCTTGCATCATATGCCTCAACTAATGCTAAAATAAATATTAAATTATTGTAAAAAAAGTTGTCTATTTTTAAGCTACAAAATGAGTTTAAGAAAGTTAAATTGGTGCCTGTTGTTTATTAAATATAAATTTTTAGTGTGAATATGCAATTTTGAAACACCCTGTATATACATCTCTTCACAAGTGACACCACTTAATTGACACCACATTCATGAGTCTTAAATAACAATGCATGCAAAATGTGTACTGACAGTCTGAAACTAATAATGCTGCACTAAAATTTCATTTAATCTATGAGTTAAATGTAGTTTTAATACAGTAAAAATTTTGCTATTTATTTTTTCCAAACAAATTTATGGCGAAAGAAATAATAATTGTTGGATTACTATTTTGTCCAATTTTAATGATATTTATGCTTGACAGATCTTTTTATATGAACCAAAAAGAAACATAAGGTATTGCATGTGGGTAGCAGTAATCAGAGAATAACTTACCAGTTGGGTGGTAACATGCTCAAGGTGGTGAAAAATGAAAAAGACTCAGAGCTAATTGTACAGTCAGATAAAGTTCTGAGCAGTGCAAACAGGCTGCTAGGGTGACTCATGGGGCTCTATCAATGATATACAGGAATTTTGCCAGTGAGGACAAGTTGGAAAATACCATTATGTATGTGAATACTGTATAAGGTGTGGAAGCTTCATTTTAGGAAGGATGTGGACCTGTTAGAATGGATGCATGGAAGAGCAACAAGATTAGTCAAGGACACAAAAGAGTACCTTTATCATGAAAGACTTCAGTTCTGCAAATTGCATTGCTTGGAAATTAGCACAAGATTTTTTTGGACTGTGACACATTTCAGCCAAGTTTGTTTTTACTGATAATCAGTGAGAGGAGCAAGTTCTTGCATGTCGGGTTCTTGTAAATGTGCTGCTGCCCCATACTTTGATTCTTCCACCATTATTGGTGTTGAAATGCAAGTGTATTAGACATGAAACAAACAAATGTCCAGTCTTCTTAATGAAGACTGTTGTCTCCAAAGCTGCCAAAGAAAGCAAGACAATCTCAGTCAAATACAAAGATTGTGCTTATCGTATTTTTTGACTTGCAGGAAATCATTCATTATGAATTTTTCCTGCATGGAAAAAGAATCAACTAGGAATACTATAATGTATGTATGTATTTGTGTAGGGTGGCACCTTGAACTTTAGTTCATCTCCGCCTCGTTTCACTTTTAAGATACAGGGTTCTGTAGAAATTAACTGGCTGTTTGGCTACCCGGAATCAGCAAGTCAGAAACGTGTCACCACTACCATGGGGAGGTATACCAGGGGCTACCAGCGCAGCAGAAGAGAGGAATGCCAAGAGCCCAACAAAGTTAGAGCCAAAAATTGATTAAAAAAAAAAAAAAGTGTCTTTACAACTATACAAAAATTAAACAGATGATCTTCACGTTATCAAAGGTTCAGGTAATCCAACCTTGCAAAACCAAGTTCCAGAAAAGAGGTCCCAAAATGGAGCCTTGAGGACACCCTCGAAAGACCCAACGCAAAATTTGTCTGTACTTAGATCTGATGGTGATAAGTCTGTTAGAAAAATAGCTCTTAATTAGAAGATAAAGTTGCCGGGAACATTCAGCATGGCATAAACATTTGAGGGCACTTTCCCACCAAAAGGAATCAAAAGCAGCCGACCGGGCTAGCCGAGTGGGTAAAGTACCTGCCCGGCAACCCAAAGGTCGCGGGTTCAATTCCCGCCTCGGGCTTGGATCAAAGTACTGCAAAAACCTTGGGAGGTGCAATATGGCCACAGAAGCCGATTAGCCAACAACTACCAAATCAAAAAAAAAAAAAAAAAAAAAAGAATCAAAAGCACCCTCAAAGTCAATAAAGATAGCAAGCGTATACTTGAAACTGGAGTGTTCAACAGAAGAAATGAAGTCAACAAGGGCATCCTCGCAGGACCTTCCAGAAGTGAATCCATATTGATTAAGTGCAATTAGTCCCCGTTCTAATAACAAGTTTAATCTCAGGACAATTAAACATTCTAATAGCTTACCAAGGTTGGCCAATAAGGCTATAGGCTGATAAGACCTTGGTTTCTGAGGAGGCTTGTCTGGTTTCCTAATCAGCTTGATAAGGGCAATTTTCCACAGATCTGGGAAAGTTCCAGCATCTAAATATTTATTGAGATGCTCTTGAAAATTGGTAAAAGTGGGCTTAATCTTGGCAAGATGCGCAATAAAGGTACTCTCCAGCATGTCTATTCCTGGGCATTTCTTAACTTTCACTTGCTTGACCACGGTGTCCAACTCGATGCCGCTAAAAGGCTCAGTCTTAATTGAAGAAAGAATATTGGCAGAACGAATGTTAGTGTGAAAATCAGAATCAGAGTACACATCCTGTAGAAAAAGATTATCTAGAATAACGTTTACAGAATCTGTTCAGTTAAAGGTCTCCAAACCATTGTATACAATCAATCCATACACTTCTTGTGTAAATAATTTATTTCTTACAATTTTATAAAGTAGCCCCCACAGGTCTGCATTACCAGCGTTGTGCACAAATTCTGTCCATGTTTCCTTCTTTCTGGTAGCAATCGCCTTTGCATACCGTTTCTCGAGACCAATGTAACAATTATAAAAGGTGCGAACATCAGCCGGAGACAAATGACGATTATGCTGATTATGTGCATCGAGCGTGGTGGACCTGTTTCCGAAGCGAAGACAATTCTGGTGACCACCAGGAACAAAATCTGGAATTGATATGTTTTTTCCTTGATGATTTATATGATGCATTCATCAGAATTTTTTGAATCAGATGGTTCGCAGCTTCAGTCACATAGCATCAAAACGAGAGTTAGTCAGTTTGGAGAAATCAGGCACACAGATACTCGAAACTGAGGGTCGAGAAGGTATGGAGACAGAGAAAGAAATTGCTTGATGGTCACTAGTTGTCCAGTTAGGCTGTATGTACAGTCCAATCGTTGATAGCTAGATTACAGAAGGAATTTGAGAAAGTGATATCAATGTTTGATTCGCCAGAGAAGCTGGAGAACGTAGTAAACTGTTGAGGTCTGTTAAAAATCTTCATGTTATTATTAATAATAAATTCTTCCAGTAACTGTCCTCAAGCATCAGAGCATGCACTAAACCAAAACTTAGACTTGGCATTTACATCCACTGAAATAAGGACATTATGAGGACCCAGAAAATTCAATGTGGATTCTAGATAATTTAACGAATTATTTAAGTCTTCAGATGGAGGGCAGTATATTGAGATGATATAAAAGGTCATGGTAGAATATGTGACAAGGATACAAGTTGTAGTTTGGTGACAGAGACCATTAATGACAGTTACATCAATTTTGTCGTTTAATACAACAATACAAGTCTTCGGTTCCTGGTGAACAGGTTGGATTACACGGGTGGAAAGAGAATAACCCTTGATCTTTGAACAATCTCCCATTCGCCCTTTAGCAAAATATGGCTCTTGGATAGTAATGATGTCGATTGAGTTTTGTTCTGCTGTTAATCTAATCTCTTCTGAAACAACTCTAGAATGATGCCCGTTGATCTGCTTAAGTTTCAGATTAATAGAATGAACAGTAGGCAAGTTCATACTATTAACATCACCAGCAGGGGAATTATTTACACTATATACACTGGAATTGGGTGTATTACTCATCGGCAATCCTCAGTTATACTGTTTCCAAGGCCTTTTTGTAGACAGGACAGTTGCTATCTTTCACCGAATGGGGAAAGTCACGTTTTCCTCTCTTACAATTGATACACAATGGCTCTTCATTTTTATTAGGACACTCGTTAAACACATGGCCACTATGCGCAAAGTGATTACGAAACGGGGACTTGTGCATGCAGTACTGAGCGGTGTGACCATATCCCAAGCAGTGAAGGCATTTCGTCACAATGGTATAAGGTCTATGCGCTCCAAAGTAATTATATGTTTGTAAATCCTGGGAGAAAAACTAACAGCCCAGTTTACAGATGAATTTGACTTTGCTTGAGTTGAAAAGTGAAAGAAAAGTTCCATTCTTAACCTCCTCAAATGTAAAATCAGAATCGCCAAGATTTTTATTATATAAATTTTCAAGTATCTCGTCACATGTCAATTCCTTTGGGACATCAAAAATCAGCACAGTGGGGTTTCCCTTGCGAAGAACACCTGAGCTTGATACCTGCAGATGTAAAGGACTCCAAGGAGGACAAACACTCAAGATCTGTTTTAGAGGCCGCTTCCAGCAAGATTCCTTTGTTCTTCACTAGCCTAAGAGACTTGATCTTAACATTTTTTTAAATCCAATTTAAGAGTTTTGGCCACCAGTGTCTTAATGTCAGCACTTGACTTACAGTCACTGTTTTCAGAAGCTCTAAGAATTAAGACGTTGTCAGGTTTCACTTTAGAAACGTTTGCAGCGGAACGGGCAGCATCAGCAACAGTCCAGACAGGAGAGGTATTAGTAGCTATGTCTTCCTGCAAAGTTGAATCATCCGTGATAATCGGCGCAGGGGACACATAGTGTCTCAATGTAGGTTTGTCTGTAGAGGCACTGTCACGAACAGATCATTGGACCAAACAAGACATATTTGTTGTTATACTGGAAAATGTATTTGTAACTCTTTCCAAAAGATTGGTACGTGTATTCATTTCTATGTTTAGGGCCTTTAGCTTTTCATTCTCTACAAGGAGATAAGTTGCAACTGTCTCCAAATTGAGCCATTTATCCATTATAATGTAACCTGATTACTTGGTAATCTTGTTGCCTTCGGATATAATGGATAATTGAGCCATTTATCCATTATAATGTAACCTGATTACTTGGTAATCTTGTTGCCTTCTTAAGAAAGGAAACTAGAGATCCCATTTAATTTTTGCAGTTCTGTCATATAAAGTAAGAACATTCTGTCCCGGATCACTTGCCTGAGCATTTGTCAAATTATTTTTCTCATCTGGAGTTCTAAGTTTATTACTCCAAGGGAGATCCTTCTGAATTTCTTTATCAAGAGTAGATTGTGAAAGAGAATCACTTGAAGATGAACTTTCCTGAGAGGTAACAGATGGTTCCGGTGATTGAGTCAATGGCACTTGAAGGGTCAGAGGTGTTGAGATCTCACCAGAAGATGGCAACGGAGGAAAGTTTTCAGCTGCAGAGAGTTGTTTATCATCCATGTTAACCAAAATCAAAATATATGTGTAGTGCAAATTTAATAGTAGAAGTAGTAGTAGTGGCAGCAGTGGCATGTGATGCAAGAAAGCAAGTGTATGAGCTTATGCAGCATCAGCCAAAAAAAAAAAAATCACACCATTCCCTCCAAATGCCTGTCCAGTTCCTCCTTAAATTTATTTAACCAATCAACTTCCACAACGACAGATGGAAGTTTGTTCCAGCAATTAACCACCCGCTGGCTAAAGGCAAATTTCCGCACATCTATTCTACATCTGTCTTTTCTTAATTTGAATTCATGCCCCCTTAGGTTCGTAATCTGGAACAAGTGGAAGGATCCCATCAGAATTCAGCGTGCTCAACCCATTCAAGGCCTTATACACCTCAATCAGATCACCGCGCAGGTGCCTAGTCTCCAGCCACTGCAATTTGTAGAACTTAAGCCTCTCTTGGTAAGAGGATCCCTTCATTCCCCTCACCAATCTTGTTGCCCTTCTCTGTACATGCTCAAGCAAATCTACATCCTTCCTAAAATGAGGCCTCCAGACCTGTACACAGTACTCAAGGCGTGGCCTGACCATTGCCTTTATACAGAGGGACAATTGCCTCCTTTTCAATGTGAGACAAAAGAAGAGTTTATCTTGAAACCTCTTCAGTCTTTGAGGAGTCCAGGAGAACAGGCAGTAGTAGACTCTTCAGGTCATATTCTTGCAGTCTGGTAACTGATCTTGGCAGAAAATGGGCATACAGAAGATTTAACCCCTGGCTTTTTGGCCGTGAAGGGCATTAAAGATTATCTCTCTCTCTCTCTCTCTCTCTCTCTCTCTCTCTCTCTCTCTCTATCTTTATGTAAACGGTGAAAACTTGTGACATATGTGTGCTATTAAAACAAACAATGCTGGCACTGGACAACAGTAAGTGTAAGAAGGGAGTAAACACCCAAGGCACAAAATGGTGAAACTGATATCTCTGATGCGACATCTGTCCAAGGTCACAGAAGGGGGAAAACAGCCCCAGTCAAATTAGCGAGGATAGAACTGTGGTGGTCAGGCAAAGCAATGGCCACCTCCCTAAAGCTTCGGCTAGGGTGCCTAAGCAGAGTGAAAGAAAAAGAGCCCTAATAACACTAAATAAATCCTTCTGACACAATAATACAGGAGCTAAACATAATGTGTCTGCCATGCTATGAACACCTGTGAATCGGAATTCGCAGGTGTTCGTAGGGTTTTATAGGAATACTATAAAACAGTTCTTCAGGAAATTGATGCTGGCATTGTGACGGCAAACCTGCACATTGTGCACTTTCTAGTGAAGAGTCTTGTGAAGTACTCCATCATTAGGAATAAAGAAATAAATATCACTTTATTAGTCACTCATCAAAAAAATTACACTCACAAGGAAGAGCTACCTGCCCAGGACAGCACAGGGCCAGAAGAGTCTTGCATTGAAATGAATATAACAAACATAAGACTGGATTACAACAATTTAAAGAATTGCATGCATACAGAACAAATTTACAGTTTGAAGATTACTTATGCATCTAACACAATGGATAAATATCAGTTTCAATTTGAATATTACACAAAAGTAGGCATGAAAAAAAAGAGAAATATTAACAGTTGGGCCTGTACATGAAGAATGTTGGCAGCAACAACACTAGAATGATAGACTTTACTGGTAACAAACAAAAACATCTGTACCATTGTCATTTTATATTCTGAGGGGACTTTGATACCAATTTTATTCCAGATAGATACAAACAGAATTAAAATTTACATTTTAGAGAAGGTCCTCAGAGAATAAAGAACAATTAATTTAGAAATAGGAGTATAATATAGTTAGGAGACTTATGTACTTCTAATTTGGACCAGGTTAACAAGTTACTGGCCTTACCATTTGTCACATTCAAAAATTTGGAATTCTGCAGACAGAAGAAAAGAAAGATTGGATATTTTAGCAGCAGACCAAATGACATAGATCATGATTGGATGAGTTTTTAAGTACTTCACTGTTTTTATGGCTTGATCAGAAATGTGAATTCGATTTTGTATCAGGCTCTGAGTGCACTTAATTTAATTTGCATTCTGAAGGCAAGTTTTAAATGTGGATTTAGAATCAAAAGATATACTGCAATATTTATATACTGAAACCTTTTGAATTACAGTGCTGCAAATGAGAGAAAACTGAAGCAGAAAAGATATTGTAGTTATTTAGAGATGAGTAGATTTGAAGGTTTAGAGTAAGGCCAAAAGAAAGAAGTAAGTCAGTGGTTGCTAAACATTGATTTATAAAAACATTATTTGTCCTAGATTCTTCCACAGAATGCAATGAGACCAGATCTTCAAATAATCTGCATGGGTTGTTAGGGGAGGTTATTTTTAATTAGTGGCTATATTAAAGAACAGCGGATAGTGCCACCTCCCTTGAGGTATTCTTACTGATATGGTTTTTGGATGCATTTTTCCAAAGCAAAGAATTAATTTCCTATTAAATATAGATGTTTGACTAAGGGAGAAACGAGGGCCAAAAATGCAGTAGTAGTCATTCATGTAGGAAATTATGGGAATTTACTTCAAAGGGAGCAGAGAAAACAGCCCAAAAAACTTGAAAGGGGCTGGCAAATTTAAATATAAAAATAGGAATCGTGTCAGACCCAGAGGTGTTGTTCAATGGAAGGCTGTTAGTGGTTGCTTTAACCATTTCACTATTAATAAACATTGAGGAGAGGTTATGAAGTAGCGAGAAATTTTGTTGGTAGCTTATTACATTCTTTTCAAAATGATAAATTGCTTGTTAACAGGAGAGACTTATTGGGATGGATTTTATAGAGATGGGATACACTTAAATAGAAGGGATCATAACATTCTTTTCAAAATAATAAATTGCTTGTTAACAGGAGAGATTTATTGGGATGGATTTTATAGAGGTGGGATATACTTAAATAGCGGTGCAAGAATATTTCCTGATGCTCTTGAGGCAGTAGTAGCTAGGTCGAAAAACTGATAGCTTGGGGAATTACACAAACTAATACATTAACTAGAGCCACAAGCAGAAGTGAAAGTGATTCTTGCACTGCTTTTATTGGTAAATGAAGCAGCTTGGAAAGCAAAGTGTCAGGAATTTCGAGCCCTGCTGTGGGTCATCATGGAAGAGTAAATACACTCCGTGTTAGGGTAACTAAGAGTAAGAACATACATATATACTTAAATGTACACTAATGCTACAAGCATTGTAAATAAGTCTGATGAATTTGAAGTACTGAAAATCATCAAATGCAGACATTTTGGGAATATCAGACTTGGTGTAACTCAGAGATAAGGGAGGCAGAATTTGCATATAGACAGTAAAGGGAGTACAATGTGTACAGAAAGGATAGACAGGAGAGGGCAAAGGTCTTGCTCTTAGTTAAGCAGCATATTAAATCTAAGGCAGTGCATCCAGTCAACATGGTTGGCCATTGCAATGTTGGATCAGTTTTGTGTAATATAAGCACTGGGAAAACAAAAATGATAGTAGCAGTGTGTTATAGGCCTAATGACAGTGATGAGTAAAACAAACAGCTATACAAAGAAATAGAGTACACCAGTAAATCAGAATGTCTTATAATGGGGAATTTTTTTAACTTGACAGTTATGGATTGGAGCTGTTGGTTTGTCACACAACTAGCAACGCTTTTGCTGATTTATTGGATGACTGTTTTCTACAGCAGCATGTTAGGGAAGCAACAAGAGAAAGCGGTACTCTTGATCTGATTATCAGCAGTGAGAACCTGCAGGTAAAAGACCATCTGGGTGGCAGTGATCACAATAGGCTAATGTGGGACTTACTTAAGGACATGACTACCGTCAAGGATAATGGGAAGGGAATTTGCTTCGGTAAGGATGACTACAGTGGTCTCAGACAGTTTTTAAATTCTATACAGCAGGACTATCAAATGTTCAGCATTTGTTGCTACCAGCAAATGCTAAACGGGAAGCATTCAGGGAAGTAATCGTAGAAGCTAATAGGTTTTTCATACAAACTAAGAAATACCATTCCAGGCTTAGATGAAAATGGATGTTAGATGAACTGAGACTTTTGGCTGAGAATAAAAATGCATGGGATACGGATAAATTATAATTATCTGTTGATACAGAAGCCTATGGTAGATATAAACTAGTCTGTAATCAAGTCACAAAGGAGGTTATGCAAGTTAAGGCAAATTATGAAAGGTTTTTTGGAAAAGAATGCCAAGAAATGCAGCAAAGACCTGTTTACTTATACTAGAAAGTAGAAGTTAGAGGTTGAATCACATTGGCCCACTTGACAACAATGGTTAACTGTTGATGATCCTACTCAGGTTGCTGACAAACTGAATAGGTATTTTACATGTACATTCACAAATGAATTTTTTTTTTTTTTAAGGGAATTCCAGAAGTTCATCAGAATCTAATGGGAAGCTAAATGAGTTTGTGATAACTGAGAGAAAAGTAGAAGAGGAATTGTTGAAGCTCAGTGTAAAAAAGGCACCTGGGTGGATGCTTCTCTTAATATAATTATATTAAGGGAAGTAGTGAAGGAGGTAAGTAAACCATTTGCCATAATAAAGAGAGGCATCACTGGATTCGGGAGTCCCTATTGTCTGCACATCTTCAGTCCATAGGGACTGAAGATGTGCAGATGTACTCCCAATTCACAAAGGAGATCAAAGGCTGGCATTACCCCGGGGGCTCACATTTGGTGAGTATGGGCTTGGCACAACCAGAGTTCTGAGCAGGGTATCATTGTTCTTCTCTTGCTTGGTGATTCCTTTCTCTCTCTCTCTCTCTCTCTCTCTCTCTCTCTCTCTCTCTCTCTCTCTCTCTCTCAGGGTAACTCAGAAATTTGTTTTGGCTGGTGCAGCATAGCCTCAGGTTTCCTTGCACCATATGGCTAATAATAATAATGTATAAATACAGATCTCTCTGTTAGCTTAACTTCTGTTCTGGAGAAAATAATGGAGTCTCTGGTTAATGAGGTAATGCAGGATCATCTAGACAGGTATGAACTTATACTGTACTTGCAACATGGATTTGTTAAAGGGTGATCTTGTCTGACCAATTTGATTGGATATTATAGTGCAGTAACAAAGGAACTGGATGTAAAAAAATAATTTTGATATCACATATTTGGATTTCAGAAAAGCTTTTGATGCTGTTGCACATAAGACTGCTGAACAAATTGGAGCTTTTTAGCATTAAGGATAATTTACTACTATGGATAAAGGGATGGTTGTGTAGAAAATACAGATTGGTTATCAGTGGACACTGCTCTTTGTGGACCAATGTTATTAGTGGAGGCCACCCAGACTTCACTGCTGGGCCCATTGTTGTTTTCAATATTTATTAATGATATTGATGAAGGTATATCAGGCTTAATGTCTAATTTTGCAGATGATACAAAAGTTGTCAAGATGGTTAATGACATTAATCAAGTTAAGTTGCTGCAACAAGAGGGAAGCAAATTAGGCCAATGGGCTGAGAAATGGCAGTTGAAGTTTAACATTGATAAATGCAAGATACAGCATATGGATAGTGATAATCCCAGATTAACATGTCAACTGTGTGGTATTACAAAATCTGGTGAGTATGAGCTTGGCACACCCAGGGTCCTGAGTCGGATATCATTCTTCTCTTGCTTGGTGATTCTCTCTCTCTCTCTCTCTCTCTCTCTCTCTCTCTCTCTCTCTCTCTCTCTCTCTCTCTCTCTCTCTCTCTCTCTCTCTCTCTCTCTCTCTCTCAGGGTAACTCAGAATTTTTTTTTTTTTTTGGTTGGTGCAGCAAAAGCCTCAGGCTTCCTTGCACTGTATGGCTAATAATAATAAAAAATATTGGTAATAAATACTGAAAACAGTAAGTGACTCAGCATTGAACCCTCAGAGACTCCACTAATAACATTAGTCCAAGAAAGGAGCAGTGCCCATTAATAACCACCCTCTGTCTCCTACTACCATTTAACCATCTCCTTATCCACAGCAGGAACTTGCCACTAATGTCATTACTCCAATTTGTACAGCAGTCTTTCATGTGGAACAGTGTCAAATGCTTTGCTGAAATCTAAGGTGTGTGATATCAGAATGATTTTTTTGTATCTAGTTCTTTTTTACTGCATCATAGTAGCTAATCAGACTGGTTAGACAAGGTCTCCCTATAACAAACCCATGCTGTGATTTCTGAATTCCTATGAAGAAATCCTACATTAGTTCTTTGGCTACTTACTCCATTAATTCCACCTGAACAGAAATCAAGCTTATGGGTCTACAGCATTTTAGAGTCAGTAGAGATGGCACAAACTGCCTTTGCATCCCCAGAAGTTGCACACAGCCAGATGCTTACTGAAGAGAAGCATCATCACATACAAGTGTTGTGGATTTTTTTAAAATTCTTCTCAAATAAAATCAGTTTATTTCATTTCAAAAGTACATGGATAACATTTTTAGCCTAAAGCAGGAACAACTTTTCCATAAAAGCAGTTGATTAAGCAAAATTTTAATTTAGAAATTGTAAAATCTAAATACAATTTGAACATAAAAATAAAAAATTTCAGCTAACTTCAGGAGCTGATTTCTGTAGTAATTATGAGTAAGAAAAGTTCACGTGAACTGTGGTTAGTCTGAATAATTAGAGTTAGGTAATGTTGATAGGTTCTCTGCAATGTACCTTTGCAAATTGCACTCAGAACTTTGTGCCTGCATAATTTTGATTGAATGTAGACTGATGGAGCACTTGCGGTGTACAGAGCCATATTATGTGTGCTGTCATTCCTTTTGTGTTCCATTGTTACTTTCAAGGTGCCTTTTACAAATTCTGAATATGCGAATATCGTTTATGAATTTTGCAAAGGAAATGCTGTTTCTGAATACCTAACAAAATTTCCAACTGCAGAGTTCAGAATTGACAAGTTATTAGCCAAGTTTTCTAAATTGCAAAAACATTTTCCACACTGAGGGCAATACAGAGTAGTCTCCTCATGGTATGTGAAGAATATCCAGTGGTGTGTCCAGTGAAGATTATGGAGGATAATGTTCCATAAAGAAAGCATTGTTAAGCATTATTGACTACTGAATGGGTCAGTGCATTTTCACCATGATTTGTTCGTGGTGAACTGTCCAAGTCGATAATTAGCATCATTTTAATTGTATCTCATATTGTGGATATCCTCACAATGAGTGGCCGAGGTATTGCACTGTTTTGAATAAGTAACACTTCACCAGTGGAGAAGACTAATGTTACTTATTCTTGGCAGATACCACTACCCAGGCGGCACTGTTTTGAAGCTTGTTGGCTTACTCATCGGTGGGTGGGTGGGCAGGTACCCTGTTGTTGCAATAGTGACAACCCAGTTATGAAGTATAAGTCCACAATATGAGAGATGCCTGGTGGTGTGTAACACAGGATTGTTAAAATTAAAGTATCCTTACGTGTAGAAGGCTCTGGAGCGAGTTCTAAAGCTTGTACTGAAGAGAAATTTGGACAACAGGTACAATAAAGAATGCGCTCGCCATTTATTGGAAAAAAAAATTAGTTACAAAATTTCACTGTATGGCGTGTAACTATCTTAGTTATGATTATGCAAATAACATAAGTTATTGCCTGCACCACTACTCAGCTCTACTGTACTTTGTAAAAGCAAATATCGCTGTCCTGTGACGGAACAGGTGCGAGGTCCAGGCAGTGTTACCCGTTCAAAAAAATATGGCCCAATCATGAATGTGGCCATAAATCCACACCACTGTCACTTTTGGAGAATGAAACGGGACCTCTTGGAAAACTCTAGGGACCTCTTGGATAACTCTTCAAAATCATATAGTAGATGTGTGCCTGCACTACAGCAGTAGTGCATAGCACACGCTTCTTGATTAGACCGGGGTTTGAGCCCGTGACCACCAAATACGGAGGATGCGGAAAGGTCAGGGAATGACCACCGCATATCCTTGGAGCAATATGGCCTTAGTTGCTAATGCTCCTAAAAACCAAATAACAAACAAACAAACTACAGCAGCAATGCCAACAACGTTGCAGGAAAATGTGCTTTTAGTGAAGCTGTACTATCAGAACAGCAACAATGCAGCTGCGAGAATCAAAGAATTCCGGCATCAGAAGCACATAAGGCGTGGACCTATGACTGTACTGTCCACAAAATGATTGCAAAATTTGAAGTGACAAGACATCTTGGTGTTCAACCTGGTAGAGGTTGAAAACGAGTAGGCTCCTCATGTTGAAGATGTGGCTACGGCTGTCATGGATTTATCGAGTTGATCTCCAGGTGGTAGCGCAAGTGTGCCAGCTGTTTCTCATGAAGTGGACATGCTATATTCCACTCTAAGACTAGTAATGCGTCAGGTGTTGCAGTACTATCCTTAAAAAATGCACATGCTAAGGCATGACGATGCAGATATTCATTTCACATATGCACTTCAGTTTCTGGCACGAATGACAGTGGATGTCACTTGGCCATGGAACATCCTTTGGAGTGATGAAGCCCACTTCTGCTTAAATGGGCAAGTGAATAAGCACAACTGTCTTATTTGGGCAACAGAAAACCCTAGAGTTATCCAAGAGTTCCCGTTTCATTCTCCAAAAGTGACAGTGGTGTGGATTTATGGCCACATTCATGATTGGGCCATATTTTTTTGAACAGGTAACACTGCCTGGACCTCGCACCTGTTCCGTCACAGGACAGCGATATTATGAATATTGGCAAATTTTGCAATACCAGAGCTTCAACAACATGAGTGCCTTCAGGATACCACATTCGTGCAAGATGATGTGCCACCCCACATCCACTGTTGAGTCTGAAGATTGCTAAGGCAACACTTTACAGACGAATGGGTCATCAGCCATTGTTTCCAGACATGTTGGCCACCTTGATCACCGGACTACACCCTATGTGACTTCTGGTTGTGGGGTTTTTTGAAGAACCAGGTGTATCGGGAAGGATGTCAAACTCTGGCAGATCTGAAGGACAGCATTAGGACGTAACATGTCAACTATTCCAGTTGACATGTTACGTTCTGCTGTAGAAAATGCTGTTCTTCGAATGGAAACTGTTGTTGACCAAAATGGAGGACACATTGAACGAGTGTAGGGCTGTTCAAGTGATTTGAATTGCCAGTGCCATATAGTGACAAATTTTGTAACTAATTTTTTTTTACCAATAAATGCAAGCACATTCTTTATTGTACCTGTTGTCAAAATTTCTTTTCAGTACTAGCCTTAGAACTCGCTCCAGAGCCCTCTACATAGGGATACTTTAATTTTAACAACCCTGAAGTATAAACTATGTAGTGTGTAATTGTATATACTATGTGGTATGTATTGATCACTGGACCTAAACCCTTTAGATTTTTGCCTGTGGGAGCGAATGAAAGATGTATACAGATCATTTTTGCAATTTGTGCAAACATGAGATATTACTTGATCATATGCTGCAGCTCGCATGATGAGTTTTGGTGAGCTGTGTGCGGGATTCACGTATGAGTAAATTAGATTCTCACACACGCACTGCACACATATACAGTCAGACCTCTATATAAAGAAATCAATTCGCTTGAAGAAATTTGTTAAACAGATCATTATAAAGAAATATGACCTTTTAAACATGAAAAATACTGTAATTCAGCATTCAGAAACATAGTAAAAGATGGGAAATCAAAATAAGTGGGAATGAATACATTTTCTAACATATAAAAACAATTTATTAATACATACATACGTATTAAGAAATGACTACTTACATGATGCGCACAATATATTAGTGCAGGTAACCCTCATATAACACAGTACAGTCAGTCCTTGTATAACACGTGTTTACACTACACGAATTTGATCGTATACGATTTATAAATAGGGGAACGATATCTTATATAACACAAACCGAATTCGCTTATGCACGATTCGCCTTTGTGTTTACAAGAAATGGCAGTCGAACACAGAATCACCCCAACCGAATGCAACACAATAGGAATGAAGAGAAGATTCTGAAAATGTATTTATGTTTTTTATATCAGTGAAGGGGAAACACATTTCGCCATAATAACGTAAAAACCCACACAATTCCAGCTATCGGTATTATCACAAATGCAATTCAATCGAGTTTACTACCAGTTTATAACAGGTTCCGCTAGCAGAAACGCAACTGGAAATTGTTTTCGTTTTATGGTAGTAACCCCTAGAAATGTGCTTTAGTAAAATGTGAGGTGTTAAGTGTATCTTTGCCTTTACAGTGTTGTTTATTCAGTTGCTACAGGTGTGCAGCTTTGTTTATATGTATCAAGCGTGCCTCCTCGTTTTGTAATTGTGCTTTATTCCCTAAAAATGAGTGAAATACTTAAAAGGTGTGAAAAGGAAGCATCCTGGTGAAGACAGATTCAGAGAGAAAAAGAAAAGCAATATCGATAAACAGGGGCGGACTGGGTCAAAAATTCTTATCCGGGAAAATGTATAGTGGCTTCATACTATGGTTTATGGCCAAAATCACACTGGCCTCTGGGGTTTCTCCGGTAAGGCTTATGGCTAGTCCGCCTCTGTCGATAGAGAAAAAATATGAAATTGTGAAACACTTTGAGTGAAATGAAAGACCATGTGATATTGCATGTGCTACAGACCTAAATGAGGCAACGCTGAGAATTACAAAGAATGCAGAGAAAATAAAAACAACTTTCATAGCAGGACCAACTCAAAATGTAATTAAAATCCATTAGATTAAGTTACAAAGAATTGGAGAGATGGAATGGCTGTTATCTGTTTGGATAGAAAATCAAACAAAAAACAAGTTTGCTTATGATAGAAGCAAAAGCATTAGCAATATTTTATTATGTAATAGTTGTAATAAAATATTAATTCTTATAATTATAAAAATTATTATTTATTGTGTTCCGTAATGTTTTGGTTACAAATGTGTGTTCAAACTTGGGTGGTCGCCACCTAACCCTATTTTTCTCATAGGGCCTGTTTATATTGCACGATTTTGCATTGATTGCACGAGAGTTTCTAGGAACACAACTATCGTGGTATACGAGGACTGACTGTAGTTAGGTTCCTATATAATCTTGTGTAGTACGAAACTGTGTTATACGGGACTAAGAACCAATACAAAAAGGGGTGGGGTTATGTTCCAAAAGCTAACAAAAATACATCATTTTTTTATAACTATCGGCAGCTTTTTATTAAAAATATTATAATTTTTATAACTATTGAAAAAATTTTATTAAAAATAGTAATAACTGAACAACAAACGTCTTACAAACTGTGATACATCATATGTCAGTTAATGTACGTTCATTTAATTTTTTTCCTCTTCATCGCTGCTAAGCAGATGAAGAGGAGAACTTTCTCCTCTTCATCTTTCTCCTCTCCTCTGAACTTTCTACTACTCTCTTTAAAATATCAGTAATCTGGGATTGTTTGCTTTGCTTGATAGATCTTTGTAAATTGCACTTTTGAACTTTGTTTCTCCCAGTCAAAGGATCTGCATTAAAAAAAAAAAAAAATAAGATTCTAATTGCTCAGCTAAATTTATGCTTTCCTGCATGCTTTTTAGTGTAAAATTTGGAACTTCAGAATTTTCATTTGCACTATTATCCTCTGAATTGATTTTGATTTACCTCTGATGCCATTTCCACCAAATCTGCTTTGCCAGCCTCTTTTCTACCAGTAATTTGTGAAGTCTTCAGTAGTCATATGATCAAAACTTTCCCCTTCTACCGACTTAGCAAGTTCTGCTTTGCACCGATTCTGTTTTATGCCGGTTGGACCATATTTCATGAATGAACTGACTCTGGCCATACATTTTTCCAACACGCACATGTGGTCGGGTTACTTTTTTGAGCGATAAAGCTACAATTCCAATACAGTCCACAATTGAAAAATGGTTCCATGCCTCTATCACTTCAATAGATTCCAAATCAGTTTTTTCCAAAATCCATTGTAATGATTTTTCTGATGTAATGAGTTTTAAAGGTAGATATAATGCCCTTGATCTAATGGCTGAATTAAAGAAATTGTATTAGGTGGTAGTAACATTACTTCAACATTTTGGATGGCCTGGCACATTATCCAATAGTAATAAAATTTGAAATCTAGATTTTTCCGATTTAAATACTTTTCCACAGCTAGCACAAAACAATTTAGAATCCATTCTTTAAATAAATCGGTAGTTACCCAAATTATGCCTAATTTTCTTAGGCATGATTTACAACAAAGAAATTATTCCGATACACTTCTTAAGAACAAAGTTTAGTAATACATACCCAGAAAAATTTATTAACGATCAAATAAAAACCAAAATAACCTTACAAAAACCTTAAAAGTTACAAACTGCATGCTTCGAAGTTACATTTTTATGGTCTCAAACTAGCACAAGTTCAATAGCACAGAACTTAACACAGGGATTTCCTGACGAAATAAAATATGTGGATTTCCCAATAAATTTATTTATTTATTTTTGCATAAACTAGCGAGTTAACAGCAGGGATTCACAAAAAAAAAGAATGCAAATGTTTAAAAATTACATCCAATATAATAACACAAATGCTCAAAAATACCGTGTTACTGCAATTCTCTAACCGTGTAAGAGCGAAACTGTGTTATATAAGTATCGTATTGTGCGAGGATTGCCACAATTTATCAGTCGTGAAACTGTTGTAGAAGTACCGTGTTATACAGGGGTTGCCTGTACACTTTTCAGAATTATTTCATAAAATATTTGGTTATTTTCTGTAGTAGTTGTACAACTCTAACAACTTTACTCCTTTGAAAGATCAGGGTTGTTTACTTTTGCCTATTACCAAAAGCTTCACTTTTTCGTTACCAGCCATATTTGCATCAAATAAGACTAATTATCTCCCTACTATTTTTTATCACTTTTGAAGATCAGTTTCTTGTTCAACAAACATTTAAAAAATAGACCCATTTCATTAATGCTGGATATGTCTTTGGGCTCATAGTCTTCCATAATTTTTTCAAAGCTGTTTCTTTCCAATGGGTACAGTCTTCTGGTTCCATGAAAACTTCATTTTCATCAGAAAGAACTTTTTCGAGTAAGCCATGGCCCTTTTTAAATTTGCTCAGTCGACCAGAACTGGCTTGGAATGTTTTATGCCCCAGGAGAGATGTGTACTCCATAGCCTTTCCTTTTATTAATGGCCCTGATATCGGCATGTTTTGGTCTCATATCAACTTCACCCACTTAAAAATAGCTTCATCTTCGTACAGGCATAATTTCGTGTGCTTCTGACTTGGTACCATTTACTCAAACAGCGGGAACTGAAACAGTTTTTCAGAATGGTTGACACACTACTGGCAAGTATACCAAATTTTAAAGCAATTTCTTTTTTTTTTTTTTTTTAACACACTGATCTGCGCTATTAAGTACAGTCAGTCCTCATATAGCACGATAGTTGTGTTCCTAGAAACCCTCATGCAATATAAATAACAGGCCCTATGGAAAAAATAGAGTTAGGTGCTGATCACCCAAGATTGAACACACATTTGTAACCAAAACATTACCAAACACAATAAATAATCGTAATAAAATATTACTAATGCTTTTGCTTCTATCATAAGCAAACTTGTTCTTTGGTTGATTTTTTATCCAAACAGATGACAGCTGTTCCATCTCTTCCAATTCTTTGTGTCTTGATCTAATGGATTTTATTACACTTTGAGTTGCTCCTGCTATGAAAGTTGTTTTTATTTTCTCTGCATTCTTTCTAATTCTCGGCGTTGCCTCATTTATGCTTGTAGCATGTGCAATATCCCATGGTCTTTCATTTTGCTCAGTGTTTCACAATTTCATATTTTTTTCCCATCGACAGAGGTGGACTGGCCATAAGCCTTACCAGGGAAACCTCGGTGGGCCGAAGGCCAGTGTGATTTTGGCGATAAATGCTAGTATGAGGCTGCTACAAATTTTCCCAGGTAAGAATTTTTGACACAGTCTGCCTCTGTCTATCAATATTGCTTTTCTTTTTCCTCTCTAAATCTGTGTCTTCACCAGGATGCTTCCTTTTCACACCTTTTAAGTATTTTACTCATTTTTAAGGAATAAAGCACAATTACAAAATGAGGAGGCACGCCAGATACATATAAACAAAGCTGTGCACGAGTAGCAACTGAATAAACAACACCATAAAGGCAGAGACACTGTTAACACATCACTAGCTCACATTTTACTAAAGCACATTTCTTGGGGTAACTACCATAAAACAATAAAAACAATTTCCAATTGCGTTCCTGCTAGTGGAATCTGTTATAAATGGGTAGTAAACTCGATCTAATTGCATTTGCGATAATACCGATAGCT